>NC_056062.1:26806590-27109621 GCF_016772045.2 Ovis aries | reverse complement strand
GGACAGAATGAAGCAAATAGATTCAAGGGATTAAATCTGGTAGACAGAGTTCCTGAAGAACTATGGACTGTGTTTCATAACACCGTACAGGAGGCAGTGACCAAAAGCATCCCAGAGAAAAAGAAATGCAAGAAGGCAAGTGGTTGTCTGAGGAGGCTTTACAAACAGTTGAGGAAAGAAGAGAAGCAAAAGACAAGGGAAAAGGGGAAAGATATATCCAACTGAATGCAGAGTTCCAGAGAAGAACAAGGGGACATAAGAAGGCTTTCTTAAATGAACAGTGCAAAGAAATAGAGGAAAACAATAGAATGGGTAAGACTAGATATCTCTTCAAGAAAACTGTAGTTATAAAGGGAACATTGCATGCAAGGATGGCACCATAAAGGACAGAAATGGTGAGGACCTAACAAAAGCAGATTCAGAAGAGGTGGCGAGAATACACAGAATTATACAAAAAAAAAAAAAAGAAAATAAAAGATCTTAATGACCTGGATAACCACAATGGTATGGTCACTCACCTAGAGCCAGACATCCTGGAGTGTAAGGTAAAGTGAGCCTTAGGAAGAATTACTATGGACAAAGCTAGTGGAAATGATGGAATTTCAGCTGAGCTATTTAAAAACCAAAACAATGATGCTGTTAAAGAGCTGCACTCAACATGCCAGCAAATTTGGAAAATTCAGCAGTGGCCACAGGACTGGAAAAGGTCAGTTTTCACTCCAGTCCCAAAGCAGGGCAATGCCAAAGAATGTACAAACTACCAGACAGTTTAACTCATTTCACATGCTAACAAGGTTATACTCAAAAAATCCTTCAAGCTATCAGCAGTACATGAACTGAGAATTCCAGATGTGCAAGCTGGGCTTCATAGAAGCAGAGGAAACCAGAGATCAAATCGCCAATATTCATTGGATCGACAAACAAGAGAATTCCAGGAGACCATCTACTTCTACTTCATTGACTATGCTAAACTTTTTGATTGTGTAGATCACAACAAATTGGAAAATTCACCAGACCACCTTACCTGCTTCCTGAGCAACCTGTATGTGGGTGAAGAAGCAACAGAACTGGACATGAAACAATGGATTGGTTCAAAATTGGGAAAGGAGTACATCAAGGCTGTATATTGTCACCCTACTTGTTTAACTTTTATGCGGGGTATGTCACGCAAAATGCCAGGCTGGATGAATCATAAGATAGAATCAAGGTTGCCAGGAGAAATATCAACAACCTCAGATATGCAGATGATACCACTCTAACGGCAGAAATTGAAGAGGAACTAAAGAACCTCTTGATGAGGGTGAAAGAGGAGAGTGAAAAAGCTGGCTTGAAATTCAACATTCAAAACACTAAGATCATGGCATCTGGTCCCATCACTTCATGGCAAATAGAAGAGGAAAAAGTGGAAACAGTGACAGATTTTATTTTCTTCGGCTCCAAAATCACTGCAGATTATGACTGCAGCCATGAAATTAAAAGATGCTTGCTTCTTGGAAGGAAAGCTATGACAAATCTAGACAGTGTATTAAAAAGCTAACAAAGATCTGACTAGTCAAAGCTATAGTTCTTCCAGTAGTTATGTACAGATGTGAAAGTTGGACCATAAAGAAAGCTGAGTTCCGAAGAACTGAAGCTTTCAAATTGTGGTGCTGGAGAAGACTCTTGAGAGTTCCTTGGACTTCAAGGAGATCAAATCAGTTCATTTCAGTCAATCAGTTGTGTCAGATTCTTTCCAACCCTGTGGACTGCAGCATGCCAGGCCTCCCTGTCCATCACCAACTTCCGGAGCTTGCTCAAACTCATGTCCATTTAGTCGTTGATGCCATCCAACCATCTCATCCTCTGTCATCCCCTTCTCCTCCCACCTTCAATCTTTTCCAGCATCAAGGTCTTTTCAAATGAGTCAGTTCTTCACATCAGGTGGCCAAAGTATTGGAGTTTCAGCTTCAGCATTGTCCTTCCAATGAACATTCAGAACTGATTTCCTTTAGGATGGACTGGTTTGATCTCCTTGCAATCCAAGGGACTCTCAAGAGCTTCTCCAACACCACAGTTCAAAATCAGTTCTTCAGAGCTCGGCTTTCTTTATAGTCCAACTCTCACATGAGATCAAGTCAATCCATCCTAAAGGAAATCAACCCTGAATATTCACTGGAAGGACTGATGCTGAAGCTGAAGGTCCATTACTTTGGCCATTTGATTCGAAGAGCTTAGTCATTGGAAAAGTTCCTGATGCCAGGAAAGATTGAAGGCAAGAGAAGAGTGGGGGGCAGAGAATGAGATGGTTAGATAGTATCACCAACTCAGTGAACCTGAATTCGAGCAAATTCCAGGAGATAGTGGAGGGTACGGGGGTCTGGCATGCTACAGTCCATGAGGTCACAGGAAGTTGGATACAACTTAGCAATCAAACAACAACAATAAAGGGAAGCCAAGAATAGGTTTTTGTTTTTAAAAATAGTAAATTTCAAAACAATTTTGAAATCACTGTTAGTCTAAAAATCCAATGTTGAAACTCTTATTGGGTTAGCTTAGTCCCTGAAACAAGAATATAAATTTAAATGTTTTAAGTATAAAATTATAGGTCACTTCGGATATTTCTTTTAACAGACTTCTGTTCATTTCATCTGATCCTTAGCCCCTGGAATGCATGGGGGTGTCTTCTCTATGCAGTTGATGAGGAAAGAAGGCAGACTTGGGGGAGGGGAATGTGAGGAGAGGGAGCAGGATGGAAGAATAAGCATAGACATGCCTTTCCTTACACTCAAAAGACACTGCTGCACAGCACCCTTCCCTCCTGTCATACAGCTTCCCACGTAAAAGCCGTCTATAAAGGGAAGGAGATGGCAAAGCAGGTCACTGATAGTGTGCAGTGAAGTTCATCTGGCTTTATTAGGAAGACAAATGAGAACCGGAAACTTAAGGCTGTTGGTAATTTCAAATGTGCTGCTCTACCCAGATGATGGAGAGACCTTGTTGACTCTCTCTGAGTGCATCCCGGTTCCAAAATCTGAAATGACTTCCTGCTGCTGCTGCTGCTGCTGCTGCTTCTGCTGCTGCTGTTGTTGCTGCTGCTGCTAAGTTGCTCCTGTCGTGTCTGACTCTGTGCGACTCCATAGATGCTGCCCACCAGGCTTCCCTGTCCCTGGGATTCTCCAAGCAAAAACACTGGAATGGGTTGCCATTTCCTTCTCCAATGCATGAAAGTGAAGTCGCTCAGTCGTGTCTGACTCTTAGCGACCCCATGGACTGCAGCCTACCAGGGTCCTCTGCCATGGGATTTTCCAGGCAAGAGTACTGGAGTGGGTTGCCATTGCCTTCTCCAGCAATGACTTCTTAATGCTTCTCAAACTTCAGTGTGATTCGAATCACCCAGGAATCCTGTTACAGTGCAGATTCTGCTTCAGTGGCTCTGAATTCTGCATTTCTTCCATTTCTCTTGGTCGAGGCTTGTTGCCGGTCCATGGCCCTAGTCTCATGGTCCGTCATGCCTAGCCTCATCTCCCTGTCCCCTGGACTTCACTGACCCTCCAGTCAGGCTGAACCATTTGCTCTTTCGTAAACAGATGTTGCTCTTCCTGCCCCTTTGCTTCTCTTTCTTCCATCCCCTAAAACTTCTCCAAAGCATATGCCTTCAAGGGTAAGATCAACAAATATTTTCTATTCTGCCATGCTACCAAATTGGTTTCAAGGATAGGTATGCAATTCCTTGTTCCCCTAGTTGTATTTGCTGCTAATTTTGCAGACTGCTAAAACACTTTTTTTCTCCTTTTTCCCCTCCTCTTCTTTCACTTGTTTGTTTAATGAGGGATGGCATTCCACTCCAGTACTCTTGCCTAGAAAATCCCATGGAGGTAGGAGTCTGGTAGGCTGCAGTCCATGGGGTCGCTAAGAGTCGGACACGACTGAGCGACTTCACTTTCACTTTTCACTTTCACTCACTGGAGAAGGAAATGGCAACCCACTCCTGTGTTCTTGCCTGGAGAATCCCAGGGACGAGGGAGCCTGGTGGGCTGCTGTCTATGGGGTTGCACAGGGTCAGACACGACTGAAGCGACTTAGCAGCAGCAGCAGCAAACTCCTGTGCTAAGGGCAAGGATTCAAGATGAACAGAACTCCTGCCTTCTTTCTTTCAGAAGCTGGGAGCAGGAGCATTTGGAGAGAGTGGGGTGCAATACAGTAAATGGATACAATATGGAGGTGCTCTTAGATAGGAAAGCATGGATTGCTCTGGAAGAACTGAAGAGCTGAGCTTTAAAGGAGGATTTTACAAGCCCAACAAGGGAGTAAATATTCTCCAGACAGAAAAAAAAATCATAAGCAACAACAGTACATCAAGGAAGGAGGAAATGATGCTGTAGGTGAGGAAGAGAGGAAGTCATGAAAGGCTGCTATTGCAGAAAGATCAAGAAGTGTCCAGTGTGAGACTGAGGTCACTTTGGCTTCCATGGCTGAGATTCTCTGATTTCTTCTCAAGGCCTCAAAGTTAGGCTACCCTCTTTTAATCCTTTTACTCAATAAAGTCTCATTTGGAATTCTGGAAAACCAAAATCTAGTCTCTGAAGATACACATAGAATTCCTGAGTTGGTGAAACACTGGAACCACTTTCTTAATCCTTGGACATCTCCTAACCCACAACTCACACATTCGCATCTTCAGGAGCCATAATTTCCATCTCCAATCTAGGTGTTTCCCTCAGAGGTAGATTCTAAAGCAAAGAATTGAGTCCAGGCAGTTTACTGAGGAGGTGAAGGTCAGTAGAGGAGATGGAGAAGTAATACAAGGAAAGGAAGACGATCAATATATTATCAACCAGCTTCCACTGAGGATGACTGAAACTTTATTTCACTGGAGAAACCCCAGGAGCCATGTGAAATATCTCTGAGTTACTCCACCAGAGGGACAAGGGAGCTGGGGGCGTTTTTAGATATCCGTTTCTACCAGGCATTGATGAGAGCTGCTAGGGCTAGGATGGCACAGGAGTTACTTCCCTGGTTCTCTTGCAGCCAGAAGCGTGGTGGGTCCATGATGAGCTGGCGAGGTAGGGGGCCATGAGCGGAGTGCTGCAAGTGTCTGCCATGTGCCCCACATGGCCCACAGCCCACCTCCAGCCCAGTGTTCCCGGCATCTGACTTTGCTGATTCATTCTTATTTGGGGTTTCCTCCAATTCAAGCTTCTATCCCTATTCGCTACACAGTACAGACCAAACTGAGGTACTCAGGATATGTTTGTTGAATTCCACCTGACGACTCAAGTCCAGTGGGCCACCTGGGGAATTTATTCTAACATGACACTTTACATTAGGTACATATATTACCACTTGGTCAACCTTTATTAACATGTTGTATCCTAGTTCTCTGGTGATTGATGAAACTTGTGAGAGCAGATTTTTTTTTGTCTCTAAGCCTACATATTTTGATTAAATGATATCACCATGACACACTCAGTGGGTTAAATTTCATCACCTCTTCTCCTCCCCAGCGGTGCACAATCCTACAATATTAGTGAGGTTTTACTACAGTTCCCAAGCTTCAAGTGTATTTCCCCAGTGGTTTGCTTCTACATGCTCTTTTCAGATTTTATTAATGGCATCAGACTTAAGATCCTGAATGACAGCTGCAGTTTTTATCTCTTAGCCATTCACCCATCTTCTGCTAGCAGAATGGAGAACTAGTCCCTCCATTCTCAGACTGTATGCCTCAGATGTGTAACATCACCTGCGGCTCTAGATTAGTCATGTAACTCAGGAACGGCCAATCAGAACACTGCAACCCCTTTGGCCACCGTAATTGACTCTTGTGGGCATGTGACTCATTCAGAAATGCAATATGATGCTTGTCGGAATTGCTTAGAAATCTTTACTTTTCTTCTGAATTTGAACTTGGGAGGCTATTGGCCTGGACCTTGGACAGCCATATTATTGTCAAACCTGAGCTTGAGAGCAAAGGTAACAGGAAGGAGAACAAAACTGAGAAATGAGGGATGGTGAAATGAGATGATCAGTCCAGCCAAACTTGAAGCCAGGGATCCTTCTGGCCTCAGTGCTTACATACACTAACAAATCTCTTGGTTTATGGCAGTTTGGATTGGGTTTTCTGTCACTTGTAAACAAATGATCTCTAACTGATAAAGAACCTGAGAAAACTAGTTGTAAATCCCAGTTTTGTCTCTTAAAATTTTAGTTTCCTCATGTTTCAGATGGGGATAAAATATCCCCTTGGCAGAGATGTCATAAAAATGAAATGAGACGATGTACACAAGCCTCTGTATGTGGTGTCTTCCTCAAATGTAGAAATTCATAGACTTAGCTGGCTTCTTTCTCTTCCACCCACCTCCTAGCATTGCTCACTACCCTTCCCTAAAAACAGTTAATTTCTGCACACTGGCTGTATTCTTATAATTGGTAAAGCCAAGGAAAATGCACTCATGGTAATCCTGATGTTCAAGTACCCCATAACCAATACACCAGGCATACTCAGTACACAGCATGCACGCCAAGACTGGGAGAAGCTCCCATCTGGCCTCACACTGCAATTGGGAAGACTTGGGCCAACTTTGTCATTTGAATAATATATTGCCTTCTCTATTTTCTTCTTTTGCAAATGAGAGGTATTGTACAGAGATGGCATCTAAAGTCTCAGCTCTAAAATACTCCATGTCTCATTACCTGAATTGCCTCCCTCCCTACTTACTAATAGTAGCATTTAAAACCCCTGCACATGAATTCAGAACATGACCAAGACTGGGATGGATTCCCTAGAACAGAATACATGAATCTATGTTGAAAATAGACTCTCTCACTTTAAAGACCGTTCACCCCTCTTCACAGTTTTGCAAAGAGGCAATGTGATTTTGATTGACTGTTTGCCCTTTACGCGTCCAAAGGTTTTGGTATTTCTGACCATCAGCTAAGTTGTAAGGGGAAGGAGTTTGAACTCTCTGGTCTCTAACAGAGCTGGTTTTACTAGCCTGCTCCAGGGGATGGAGGAACAAATGAGTTCTTTTCAGAGAACTTGATTCTGATTTTTGTGCCTGCTTTTCCAAAAAAGTTTCACAGCTGTGGCTGCAGACAAGTTTGTAACACAGCTCTTAGTATTGGGGTGTCCATAGCCAAAGCTATAATATCCTAAAGGAACATTAAGACTGTCTTTTCCCATATACCCTTTTAACAGTCGGTAGCAAATATCTTGCTAGCAGCCCTGAATTTTGACAGCTCTAGAAGGGAATGTTTTCTACAGTTATTGTCCTTTGAGTGAGTGAGTGAAGTCGCTCAGTCGTGTCCGACTCTTTGTGACCCTGTGGATTGTAGCCTACCAGGCTTCTCCGTCCATGGGATTCTCCAGGCAAGAATACTGGAGTAGGTTACCATTTCCTTCTCCAGGGGATCTTCCTGACCCAGGGATCGAACCCAGGTCTCCCACATCGGAGGCAGACGCTTTAACCTGTGAGCCACCGGGGAAGCCCCATTGTCCTTTAAGGAAAGCAATTTTATGAGTGGACTTCAGTGCAATTTGCCTGCTTTCTTTATTAATTCAAAGCTCAAAACTTGCCCCATTTCTCTTTAAGTTCAAAATGCAAAACAACCATCTCAAGGAATAGCTCCAGTGATGCTGTGATTGCTATTTTATAGCTCTCTGTAAAGACATTTGTTTGTGAGAAATACAGTTAATGTCATTTACTCCCTTCCAAACATCCAATCGTGGATGAAGAAGCATCAGAGGAGAAGCGAACAGTTCCTGCAAGGGGCAATTGTTGGAAACATATATTTAGAGCAAGTAACCAGTCCAGTATTGGCTCCTTCAGAAGGATGACTTTGGCATCTGTCCAGGGCGGACCTCAATATTTTCTAGCCTTAGTAAGAAGCATATATGCAGAGTAAAACTAACTACCCTGGATTGAATTTTGCTTAATGCCTGAACATACTGACGTCTCTTTATTTCAGACTCCATATTTGATGTTGATTTTCACATGCAAATGAATCCCTTGAATGTAATGTAGATTTTCACATGCAAATGAGTCCTTTGAATGTAATATAATAAAGGGAGTACCTAAAGAATATCTTTTGCAATTGATGTGATCAATTAGGTATTATCAGTGTTTTTTTATAGCCTATAAAAGCTCAACAGTCAGTTCTGATTACTCCTTTTAGGCTATTTGTTGTACCCATTAAGTAGATCACATTTGTCTATTTTACTGTTTCCCATCAACTCCACCCCAGAGCATGATCACCTTGAATACTTGATCCCATACTCAGTTCAGTGAGCTTCTATAAATTTCTTGGGCCCCTAGAATCTAGCACATAATTGATCCTCAATGAATGCCTGCTGGATGCATTGAGTTTCCAAACTGATCTCCAGTTATCTATCTTCTTGCATTATAGATAATAATTTCTTAACACCTTCTCTCACAAAACAGGGCTGCCAAATATATATATATATGATTAGCTCTTGTGAGAAAGGAAACTCCCAGGCAGTGATGAAGACCATGGAGTTTAGAATTATGCATGATTTCATTTAACCCCTTCAAGTAGCTTCTTCAGAAACAACCTCTGTAGTACTAGGCATATATATATACATATATATGTATATGTGTGTGTATATATATATACATATATATGTATATGTGTATATATACATAAATATATATATACACATATATATAAAAGCAAGTTCCCTTGGGCAGCAAGGAGATCAAATGCTCATAATTCTGACTATAGTCTGATAACTCATTCCCCATAAGACAATGGGAAGTGTGCTAGTACTCTGAGTCTTGTTCATGGCCCAATAGAAGGCTCTGTTTAATAGGTTCCCTGGAAGCTACCCATCCTTCTGACACCAAGA
The DNA here is from genome assembly GCF_016772045.2 of Ovis aries. Lineage (NCBI taxonomy): Eukaryota > Metazoa > Chordata > Mammalia > Artiodactyla > Bovidae > Ovis > Ovis aries. The sequence continues at coordinate 27,100,779 of NC_056062.1, read as the reverse complement.
AGCAGCAGTATTTCTCCTCCTTATAGCCCCAGTGATGCTGATAGATGTGCAAAGACAGTCATGGTTAATAAACATGCTAGTTCTGAGCTTCAATGGAAAGGCACATTCACAAAAAAATCAGGGAGCATGAAATAAACCTGCTTAGGATTCTGCTGATGGTCTGGGGTAGAAATGGTGCCAGCTGACTCTTCTCTGTCAGAGTCTGAGAGGCTCAAAGGGATTCTTCTAGAAAATCCCAATGCAGTTACACATTTATGGCTGCAAGCATTCTGTTGTTAATGTGCAATTTTAGCTGTGGTTTCAGAATTGAGTATTTTAATCCAGTTTGAAAAAACACTGTGAAGTCCAGGAAGCACATCAATCTTTTATAATATAGTTACATATAGTCTTTTGTGGCTTTGTTCTACGACTCTAAAGTAGATACATATACATATATGCATTTGTTCTTTAAATTTATGTACTTATATAAGCCCTTCATACATTGTCAGTTATTAGGGATGTCTTGTTCACAAGGTTGTCTTAAGTAAGGTATGCCTCTTTAAAGATCAAAACCTCTCAAATATTGAAAGTTTTATATTTTAAAACTCTCTAAATAGATTCTCTGAATTATTAAAAGAAGATTCTGAGGGAAAAAATCTAAATTTCACTACTATAAACATCAATGGCTATGAGATGAACTTGGGATATTGAAACATTTAGAAAAATTTGCCTTTATATGTAATGGCCCAGTCTGTGCTTGCAATCTCTCTGTCACTAACAGTTATTCCATATTTTTAAGATAAAATTTACACAGTAAGACACAGAGACCTTAAGTGCATAAATCAATGAGTTTTGATAAATGTATACCTGTATTACCGTTACTCTGATCGAGACACAGGCCATTCCCATCCCCACAGGGAGTTCCCTCATGTCCCCTGTTATTAAACCACCCTCCCTCCACAGGCAACTGCTGTGGTGATTTTCATTCCAAAAATTAACACTGTCTGTTCTTGAATTTTGTATAAATAGAATCAGTGGCATGCAGTCCTTTATTTCTGGCTTCTTTCACTCAGCATTACACGTTTGAGCTTCGTTCATGCCGTTTTATGTTAGTTTTGTAATGCCGATTAATATGCCATTGTTAGAATAAACATAAATATGTTCTTCCATTCTCTTATTGATGGATTTTCGGGTAATTTCCTTTTTTCCCTGTTATGCATAATGCTGTAGTATTTTCATAAATTTCATAAATGTAGCATTTTCATAAAAAGCCAAATAAGAAACTGGATACATACATGTAAAAAATTGGAGGCCCAACATCAAACTGTGTACAAAAAACTAATCTGAGGTAGATCATGAAACTAAATGTATATGCTAAAACCATAAGGCTCCTAAAATATATATGTATATATCTTTAGGACTTTGGAGTAGGCAAAGATTTCTTAAATACAGCATAAAAAGCACTTGACATAAAATATAAGTTGATAAATTAGATTTCATAAAAATAAAAACTCATCAAAACGGATGGGGTGGAGAGGGTGGTGGGAGGGGGGTTACAGGATGGAGAGGATAAATGTTTGCCTATGGCTGACTCAGATTGATGCATGGCCAAGAATCATCACAATATTGTAAAGAAATTATCCTCCAATTAAATAAATAAATAAATTTTTTAAAATGAATAAACACTTGAAAAATGAGAAGATATTGTCAGTGCATTATAAGCCTTGATACGCATTGATAATACATTTGACATAGGAATTGTGTCTAGAACAAAGAATTCTAAAAATTGACAGCAAAAAGACATACTAGTGAAAAGTTGATGGAAGATTTGAAAGACATTTCACAATTAAAGATATATGAATGGCCAATAAATTCATGAAAAATGCTCAACATTATTAGTCACAATAGAAATGAAAATCAAATAACAATGATATACCATTTTATATCCTTGTGAATGCTAAAATTAAAAAGACTGACAATACCAAATGCTGGTGAAAAGGTGGAGCAATCAGAACCCTGTACCTTGATGATGGAAGTGTGAAATTATGTCGTCACTTTAGAAAACAGTGTGCAATTTTTCAGAAATCTAAATATGTATAAGGTAAGGTAAGGTAAGGTGAAGTCGCTCAGTCGTGTCCGACTCTTTGCGACCCCACGGACTGTAGCCCACCAGGCACCTCCATCCATGGGATTTTCCATTCCTAGTTATTTACACATAAGAAAAGAAAACTTCGGTTCCACTGTGATTTTAGATGATTTTATACAGGATTCTTTGCAGCCCTTTCCTTTAAGCTCAGATAGAAACAGCACAGTCAAGGGAAACTTACATTATTTGGGTACTTGATATATTCCAGGCATTGGGCAAGGCAAATTATACATGTTATTACATGAGAGCTGTAACTTTCCCACAGGTAAGTAAATAATGGATATGGCTTTCTTTTATTGTTTTATGCATTCATCAAATGTTTTATAATTTTTTATTGGCCTTGGGCACTGTTCTGAGTGCTGAATATACTGCATGAAAAAAGAAGATTAGATTTCTGTTCTAGTGGTAAATTTTTGTGGGGATTGAGGAAACTTAAATATCAAATTAACAAATAAATAAAAAGGTGACCCCTGATCATAAGAACTACTGTGAGGAAATTGAAACACGGTAATAGGATAAAGAGAGATGGTAGTTGAGGCACCATTAGATAGGGTAGCCATGGAAAGTGTGTCTGAGGAGATGAGTTGGGATGATATTCCCATGATAAGAAAGAATCAGGCACAGCAAGATCTGCAGACTAGTAATCCAGGTAGAAGGAACGGTAGGAGCAAAGGTTCTGAGGTAAGAACTAGCCCGATGGGTTCAAGGGGGGTAGCAGAGCCTGGGTGACTGAAATAGGAGAGTGCCAGGAGATGAGGATTGAAGGATACGAAGGGGTCAGACTGTACAATGCCTTAGATGCCATAGAAAAAGTACAGATTTCATTCTAAACTTAAAAGGGCTGCATTAGAAGAGTTTAAGCCAAGGTTTTAAGATCTGTTCCAGGGACACTGGCAGGGCCCCAAAACTACAAACATTGCAGCAGTATCTGACTCAAGGACTGGTTTTATCACTTTTTAAATGAAGTCAAGTACACATTCACTCAATTTATCTATGCAATAAATATTAACTGAGCACTACTATCAGCCAGATATTTTTCTAGACAAAACAACACAATCATGAATTATACAATCAAAACCTCCTGTCCTTATGGAGTTTATGATCTATTTCTGTCCTCCTCTAATCTGGTTACATAATTAGACTCACCTGGGAGTTGTCCTTCTCTTTTTTAATTAGAAAAAAAACTAACAGAGCCTTTTACTCTGTTCATGTCTCCAGATTATTTAAACATGCAAACTAAGGTGAATATAATCACTCTTGCCTCAGACACATGGGGGCAGCATAAGGTGGTTCTAGAGGTTTGCGAAACAATTCTTTTAGCCTTGATTTCAAAAAAATATTGGGACAAAGCTGAAGCATAAATAAACTTCAAAGTGCCTCCCCTGTATTGGCCAGCAAGCAGCAGAGCTGAGATTTGAATCCATATTTTTCTGGTTGTATAGCAATATTTCTTCCATACACATCAGCTACAAAATGCTTTTTAAAAATAAATAGCATCATCTTAATTATTCCTAGTTGTTATGAAAATCTCTTTGAATTCTATCTTTATTTATTAATTTTTTAATTGAAGGAAAATTGTTTTACAGAATTTTGTTGTTTTATGTCAAACGTCACCATGAATCAGCCATAGGTGTACATATGTCCCCCTGCCTTTTCAACCTCTCCCCATCTTTATTTAAAATAAGGACAACTTGAACTTCCAAATGGAAATATCCCACAAATCTACAGATTATGTCAGGGACCGACTTATGTCCACCGACCAACTTTTGTACCCAAGATTTTTATTTAGTATCTCAATGTAGTATGAGTAGAGTTTTAATCTTATATTTCAACCCTGGAGTTGATTACAGCAATGTCATAATTTGAAGACAAGGATGAAGAAACCTAGAATAACATTTGTTCCTGTACTGAGTCTAAATATCAAGTTTGCTTAAGATTCAGCCCCCATCCCTCATTCAGCATAACCTGAGAACTAAACAGACATTGCTTCTCTGGACAAAAGCCAGTCCCTGACAGAGTCTGTAGGTTTGTGGGAATTTTCCATTTGGGAGTTCAAATTGTCCTTATTTTAAATAAAGATAGAATTCAAAGAGAAGAGATTTTCATAAGACTAAATCTCCATTTTGCCTCGGTGCCAATTTGCATAACGCAGGTGACATGTCTAACATGCTTTCAGAAACAAATTTCTCTTTTAAACCCAACTGTAATTTTATATTTTACCAAATATTAGTTAATGTGGAACTTCAAGAAAAAAAAAAAAACAGCAGGAATTTAGCTAGAGACTCGAGGCTGTCTTTATTAAAATTCAGTATTATATAGAATGTGACCTCTAGGAGACTCTATCAATGCATACAAATAAGTCACTTGTATTGGCACAAATAAGGGTTTGGCATGTGCATGCAGAGGCTGATAAACCTTTATGAGATATCAACATCATTAGCTATCAAGAGCTTTAAAATATGTTACTAGAGAAAATTAGAGATCAAGATGTAAAGATTGCCTTGAGTTTTTGAACAAACATTCATTTTATTGAATGAAACAGGCCTGAAAAAAAAATCAGTATCTGATAATTGTGTCCCTAGATGTTATTGTCACCCTCCTTGCCTAAGTGGGATGTCTCTCATCCTAGCTCAAGCGCAGTTGTCCCTAAGTATCCTCTGGGAATTGGTTCCAGAACCAGCCCGTCATTTCCTCCCCATGGATACCAAAATCCAAGGATGCTCAAGTCCCTTATATAAAATGGTGCAGTATTTGTGTATAACTTATGCACAGCCTCTGTATACTTTAAATCACCTATAAATTACTTATAATACATAATACAGTGTAAATGCTTTGCAAATAGTTGCCCTTGCAGTAAATTCAAGTTTTGCTTTTTGGAAATTTTTGTAATTTTTTTAAAAAATATTTTTTATCCCCAGTCAGTTGAATCCACTGATGCTGAATCAATGGATATGGAGGGCTGAGTGTACAGTTCTTAGCAAGACTCAGTACTTTATTGCATCCATGAACTCTCCTCCCCCATCCAACTCCAGAACAATTAACAGGTGGTATTTACACCATATACCATTATGTGAAAAAATCAGCAATAATTAAAACCAAAATTGCCATCTTAATTCTTCCCTCAGAATGGTTCTGTCTGGTAATTATCTGCCTCACTGCCCTTCTTCCTTTCCCTTCCTCCATCACAGGGTCCAACACTGATGCCATTGTTCCCAGTACTCTGCCCTAACTCTAAACTTCTATAATTAGGGTGGATTCTGGTCCAAAGATGCCTTTGTGCAAATTAGATAAGAGGTACTGCCTTTGGAGGACATAGTTCCTTATCCATCTGGAAAACAGCTAGGTTGGATTTCAACATCTCTTGAAAAAAGGTTTGTGTGGACCAGTCAGAGGATTTAACCGTTTCTACGAGGAAGAAAAATCTTCTCAAATTTGGATGTTTTGTGTGTGTAGCAGTAAGGAAAGAAGGAATGGAAGAATGATCCTCAGCAGGTTGGGTGATGTTCAGCCACACTGGGGAGGGAAATCTGCTGAGTCAAAGAATTCAAATGTTAATCTTTATCAGGAAACATCCATAAATAATTTTAAAATCTGAGCATCCCATGGCCTACCTCATATTAACATATAAAATGAATCATTACATTCCCTTTTGGGTATCAAAAGAGGCTGAGTGGAGAACTTGGACTTGTACCCGACCTGAGAATAACAAGACAGTACCCCCTGAACCTTCTCCTTGCGAGAATGGTATTAGAGGAAACTGGTTGAAACAAAATCTTTAAATAAGGTCCAGAGTCTCATAACATAAAGTTTTCCAGGTTTCACCTGCAAACCACACTTCATCTCAGGAACTAGAAAGATCTCAAACTGAATGAAAAAGATAATTAATGACGGCAACATCGAGATGACAGAAATAGTGGAATAATCTGACAAAGATTTTAAATAAGGCTTCAGGCTTCACAGATATGCTTCAGTGAGAACTACAGACAAATGTGAAACAAATGAAGAAATAGAATTTCAGGAATTGCCTGGTGATCTAGCACTTTCACTGTGGTGGCCTGGGTTTAATCTCTGTTGGGGAAGCTATATTCTCTCAAGCCACACAGCGTGGCCAAAAAAAAAAAAAAAAGAGTTCCAACAAAGAAATCTAGTCAGCAAATAAATAAGAGATATAAAGAAGAACCAAATGGAAATTTTAGAAATGAAAAATACAGTAGCTGAAATTAAAAAATCAAACTGGGTGAGCTCGACAGCAAAATGGGGGGAAGGAGAATACGGAAGAGTCAGTGAAGATAGGGCAATGGAAATCACCAAGTCTTATAAAGAGAAAACAGATTAAATAATAATAAAAAGAACAGTCTCAAAGACCTGTGTGACTATAATAAAAGACCTAGCATTTCTGTTATCGTGTCACTAAGGGGCTGAAAAAGTTCTCAAAGAAATAATGGTTGGAAACCTCCCAAACTTTTCCTAAGATGTAAGCCTACAAATTAAAACGCTAAGCAACCTCCAAATCAAAAAAGAAAAGCAACCAAAACCTCCAAATTCACAAGATACATTATACTGAAACTTCTGAAAACTTTTTAAAGACAAAAAAAAAAAAAAAAAAGAAAGAAAAGTCTTGAAAGCAATGAGAGAGATATGGTACTTTAGCTATAAGGAAAAAAAACAATCCAGAATTCCCACCACGAACCACTGAGCCAAAGGAAGTGACACAACTGAAAACCTGGACATTATATACGAAACTAACATATGAATAGTCTGAGAGGTGGAGAGAAAAATGCAGATGGGTTAGAATCTTCATGGAGTGTAAAACGGTACAGCCACTTTGGAAAACACACACTAATGTACAGCCCAACAATAACATTTGCGGGTATTTATCCCAGAGAAATTAAGACTAGGGCTTTATTTGTAATAGGCAAAACCTAGAAACAACCCACATATCCTTCAAATGGTGGTACATCCATACCATAGATACTATAATAAAGAACAACAACCTGGATCAATCTCCAGAGAAATACGCTAGCTAAGACAAGCCAATCCTTATAAGGCTATATGAGGCATGATTCTGTTCATATAATATTTTTAAAGTGATATATGGAAGAAAAAATATGTATAAGAATATGTGTAGCATACTATCTTTTATCTCATAAAGGAGGAGGGAATGCATCTACATACATATTTTCTTATATGTAAAAGACACAAAAGGATAAAACAAAAAATTATAAAGAAATAGTTCTCCATGGGGAAGGAAGAAATAGGAAATGGAAACAAAAAGTAGCTAAATTACTGTGTATATAGTTTAGTTAATGGTATAACTTTGGAACATATTAATATTTTGCATGATTTTAAAAATAAATTATAAGCAATCTATATCTGTCAAAAGTAAAACAACTGACTTCAATAGTATACTGAGTCAGTGCCATAACCACAGGAGAGAAAATATTTCAAATGATTTTACAACACAGTAATTTACTAAACAGCTTCAGCGTATGTACCCTAAGGACAAAATGAACTGTAACAAATGTGAAATTGATTTTAATAATCATATGGTTTATGGTAGTGTTCATATTGTTCTGAATCTGTTGTGTGTGAACTATTTGAGAAAGAAAATGAATAGTTGTATTGGTGTCACTGATAAATACAATGCTTGACATAAGAGAAAAGAAATACAACTGTATAATCAAAGATATTGAGTAAAAACTATGTAGTCCTCATCTGATTTATAAGTATCCAGTATATGAACTCCCGAGAGTTTATCTTTATCTCCTGCCTCTATTCGCTGAAAAGGCTTAGAAATATAGCCAACCCTATCAGTAGCAATGAGCATCCTTAATATGCAGATTGTGGTCTTCCACTTTTAAAAGAACTCAAGGAATCTCTGAAATATTTATAGATGAAGTGATAGGACGATGTGATGCTACGATAGAAGCTGTAATGTCTACTAAGGTTGTACTGAAGGGTCTTAAGAGTTCAGGAGTCAAATTAAGAGACTCCTACTGGATGGACTAAATTGGGATAATTTGGGCATCAAGAATAATCACAACAGATTGAAACATTTAAATCATGGTTTTATCCTTGAATTTATAAAGTTATTAAAAGAAGCATACAATTGTCTTTCCTTTGGAGAATGTTACAAAACCATCTCATTTATTTTTAAAACTGAAAATAAAGGAAAAAGATAAAACATTTATTCTTCATTTCCTGTAAGAACTTGTCTTAGGGGAACCAAAGAATAAATAAGGAAACGTTTCTTTACAGAAGCATTTTAGCTGACAAATGAAGGCGTGGTAGAAATGGAATGTTGCCATATTGAAACTCATGATGCTGTTGATAGATGCAAGGACGGATGATGGACCACCTAGGAAACAATGATCACTGGTGTCTGACAGCTCAGACAGGTTGCTGATGGAAGTACAAAACACCACCTATGAGGGATTCTTGCCAAAAATCAAATTAAATATGGAATAAACCTCTAAAACCAATCACCAGTGTAAAGGAAACATGAGAGACAGAAGCACATGTTAACAACAGAAAAATCCAAACCGTGAGGAACTCTAGAGACTGATGATCTGATTTCTTTAAGAAGTAGGTAAATTGTGAGTATAAGGAGAGATCGAGATCATGAAAGAGAAAGAACAAGCAAGCAAGCAGGATGAGGAATCTATAAACTGAAGCTACTTAAGAGAAATATAAACCACTGCATTGCAATTTATACATTTTATTTCAATCCTAATCCAGAGTATGAAAAATTAAGATGATAGTAATATGTGAACATCAGCTTGACTTTTTTAAAATTCAGAAACTACTGCTAATTTTATTCTATGTATGATAAGATTATGGCATTTTGTTTTCAAGAAGAATTCTTAACTTTTTGAGAAAAACCTTAAAGTACTTATGAACGAAACACTATGATCATTGGGTGGTCGTGGTTTAGTCGCTAAGTCATGCCCCTCAGGATCAGGCTGAGCCTAGCCCTGAGATCCCATGGTGCAGGTGTAGGAGGGACAGAGTAAAGAACAACCTGCAGAAGGGCAGAAGGGGGCACCGGTGAAATAAGGGGGTGAGAAGTCTGTGTTTTTTGCAGCCCTGAGTCCAGAAGAGGTGACCTTAGTCCAGGAGGCTAGGGGCTGACTAAAATACTAGAAAGGATGGGGTAGAGGGAACCAAATCTAAATACAGCCTTCAAAATTCTGAATGAACTCAGAAATAGTGTCCAGACTGGACTAGGACTCCAGGTTTTGTCAGGGCCACATTTCTATCAGCAACTTTATCCTGGTCAAAGAGGTGAGCTGCCAGCTCTTGCCGAGGCCACCAGAGTCTGCAGGAACTGACGGCCGTCAGCCACCCCAGCCCACTGATTTGTGTCCTTCTCCTCTATTTGCTCTAAGGCTATGTTTGCCATGAGCACCACTGTAGCTCCAGAGCCCAGCACGGTGCCTAGGAAACTGTGCTGCTGCTGCTAAGTCGCTTCGGTCGTGTCCAACTCTGTGCGACCCCATAGACGGCAGCCCACCAGGCTCCCCCATCCCTAGGATTCTCCAGGCAAGAACACAGGAAACTGTAGATGCTTGTTAAACCCTTAGAAAGTGAATGAAGGAAGAGGTCCTATGTCTTGTTTGTAGAAGTTGAGCTTAGAACTCTTCCACAGAAAGAATCTGGAGCCAGCAGGGGAACAGACTGCTTAGTACTCAACACAAATACTCAAAGCTGTTTTCCATAAGCAGCCTGATCATTCCTTTCACCAACTCCTCTGAGCTTTTTGGAACCCAGATTTCAGCAGCTGGGGTTAAGATAACGCGGGGAAGGGAGTGAAAAGAAGTTCTCATTCCTTTCCTAAGTACTCATTCTACCTCTTTTCAAAGTAAAGTGCTGTTTTGAAACGATTTCTAAGTAAAAGTGCTGTAGGGAAGAGAAATGAAAAGTTGTTTAAAGTTGAAGAACCACAGAGAAGGCGTGAGAGAGCAGCCGTAAATTGAAGCAGAGGGGAAGCTGGTAGAAACAGGTCAATGTTGAGACCTACTACTTCACATCTTGCACACCTGGAGTGACACAAAAAGAGAAGGCAAGCTTCAGGGTTCTGGATAATTAGAAAAGGAGCGGGGGAGAGAGGGGAGGTATGAGGGGGACGACTGGCGGTGTGGTAGGAACTTGTTCCTATGACTAACAGTGAGCACCCAGAGCTCCTGCCCTGGTGCGCTCGCTGTAGTGGCCTCCTAACCTATCTCTCAGCTTCTGGCTTCCTCTGATTCAGCCAGTACCCTCCATCCCACACTAAATTACATCAAAGTTAGGAGACCTGTGTTCCATTCAAGCTTTAGAAGTGCTTTGTCCAATAAAAACATAATTTAAGTCGTGTCCGACTCTTTGCGACCCCATAGACTGTAACCTACCAGGTTCCTCTGTCCGTGGGATTTTCCAGGCAAGAATACTGGAGTGGATTGCCATTTCCTTCTCCAGGGGATCTTCCCAACCCAGGGCTGGAACCCAGGTCTCCCGCATTGCAGGCCGAAGCTTTACCGTCTGAGCCACTGCTTAGCCGTATAATTTAAGTCACATAGCATCAATTTTGCATTTTCTAATAGCCACACGAAAAAAGTAAAGTGGTATATTTTTAATAATACACCTTATTTAACCTAATATATCCAGAATATTATCTTCCCAACAACCAATGATATTTTTAAAAATCAACTATTTTATACTCATACTATGTCAATGAAATCCCCCATGCCTTTCATGCCAATAGCACACTCCTATGAGACTGGTCTCATTTCAAGGTCTCTAGTCACCTGCGGCTATTGCATTGGACAGGGCAGAGCTCCTGTGTGACTTGGGACGTGTTCTTCTCTTCTGTAAAATGAGGGCTAGGCTTAGAGGATTTCTAGATCACCTTAGTACATTATGGACACATATCATCAACAAATATCATCATCAAAATAGAGCTGTAAGCTCCATTTTACAGCAAGGGACTCTGCCTCTCACTCTAGCGAGTTGGTTGGAAGTTGTCCTCAGAGTTTGATAATCTCAAACAGTGATACAGACCTACTTCAATGACAAGGAAATAGGCATGTGGGACAGTACCTGCAGCCAAGCCACTGCCTCACTGTCAACCAGCATGCCATAAATATGAACCTGTTGCTAGAAATGTCGTGTATGACTTCACATTCTAAGGGTTCCTTTGTGGTGTTCCCTCAGTCTGTAGGGATAAGAAAAGGGCCATTAACTTACACGAATTATTCAGTTGCAACTGACAGTGAGGGCATCAACAGGCAGAATGTTTACCAGGAGGAAACCCAAAGACTTAAGCGTTCAACTTGTTGCATTGTTTTAAGTTCCTTAAGGGAATTGAACTCATATTTTCTTCTAGAATGTGCTCTGCTAGTGGAAAAGTAGGGAGGTCACCCTTCCAGTAAAACTTCTCCCAGGAAGATTTTTTCCACTGCTGAATTCTGAGAAGACAAATTTATGTTTCAACTGTCCAGTTAATTGTGGAATTCTCTGGAAGCTGTCCTAGTCAGTCAGAATCGTGCCTCACCTACACTGCGGCTCCAGCTAACTGCCCTCCATCCTCTTCATTGCTCCACTGGGAACATCTCCCCACGCTGACCCCAGCCATCAGCCCGCCTTCCTCCTGGCTGCTCTCTGCCTTTGTGTGTGTAGTGTCCAACTTGAACGCTCTCCTGCCCTTCTCCACATTGTAGAACAAATCTCAACATTCAAATCACAAATCACTTAGTGTTTTCTTTGTGAAAAGAAAGATTCTAATTCTAATTCTATGGGGCAGAGTAGGCAGGGACTCTCTTTGTGTTTCCATAGCTATTTGCGTGAAGTCAGTGCCCAGGCACTTGTCAGTGACATGCACCAAACTCAGTGTCTTGTGAAAACAGACAGACTTGAGTTTAAATCCTGATTCTGCCTTTACGATCTCTGTGCTCTTGAGCAGGTTACTGAACCTCTTGCAGGTACTCCTAAATAAAATGGAAACACTACTAGCTTCTTTTAGTTCATCTTCACAGGATGTCCCACAACAGTTTTTATTAACACTAATGGTACTGGAAGCACCAAATATTTATGCATTTCTCCCTTCAAAAGACATTTATTGAGCATTTATTAAGTCCTGGTTCTATTATAGATGCAAAGGAGAGATTCAGATAAATAAATGACTCATCCCCGCCTGAGAGCAGCTCATTATCTCAGTAAACAAAGCCTCAGTCTTTGATGCAGGAACATAAGAGCCATTTTCCCTTGATCTGTCTTCCGGAAGGCAAGTAAACAGTGACTGCCTCTGGTAACTGGGCAATAGGATGCCTATTGTTTGATTGAAAGAGCAGCCTGCTGGAGGTAAACAAGACAAAGCTCTTCTCAGGGAAGCAGGCCTCAATAGGAGTCCACAAAGAACCAACAACAATGATATCACAGCCTTAAAGATGTCCTGACCCTACCTGCCTTGTGTTTACTTCCTATTTCAGTGAAGGTTCTGTTCCACCCAAGAACTAGAAGCCAAGGCTGAGTTGGTAAGCGGTTTAAGGACTATTGTGATGAAGCCCATTTCTAAAAGGTTCAGCTTTCTATTAGCAAAATGAGAGGACATGCATGAGTTCATTCTGATTTAGGCAGAGTTGGTTTTGGGAAGACAAAATTATCTATTTTTCCTCTCTAAGAAAGCAGATGTCCGGCAGAGGAGAACAGCTGACTGTCTGGTGTGCAGGTTGCCAGGGAGGACCAGAAGGAGGAGGGGTTGGTGGGGAGGGACCAGGGGCAAGTCTTGGGAAGCAGAGAGTCTAGGGAGGGGTGGGTCCTAGCAGGCTCTGGTCAGCAGAAGTCTTCTAAACTCCCTCTTACTGTGGAGAGGGGACTGCTACCCAACTGGGGACCAGTGGAAGTCTGAATTGGCTCTGGAAACCCTGATACCTTCAGATGACAGACTTGGGAGGGCATGGGTTGCGTTCACCACATGAAGCTTACACAGCAAAGCAAACATCAAGACTGCAAAGCAGAATCGAGGTTGTGGTACAGAGAGGTTGCTCTGCAATCCCACCCCAGGTGTGCCATCAGGGTGAATCCCCTGGGGCTTTCTTCTCTCAGGAAACTCCACCCACCCACCACACCCCCTGGGGAACTGGGTGGCAGCTCCTCCTAGTATACAATAAGCTTTAAGTCTGAGCTTCCTGAGTTCCAGATTGAGAAAGTCTAATCATGCTTGCTACCTTCTTTATTTCTAACATTTTTTCCTTTGTCAGCAAAAACATTTGGGTGGAAACATAAGCAACAAAGAAACAGAAGATGAGAGAGAGGCAGAGAGAAGAAATAACTCAGCACTCTGATTAAAAGCAAAGCAAAACAAGTCATTCAAACAAGGACAGAAGCCTCTATTAGCTGCAAAACTGCCCTAAATGAACACCTAGTGATAGGTAGTGACATTTATGCAGAAGAATGGGAGACAGAAATACTGACCCGGCATCAGTTCAGTTCAGTCACTCAGTCGTGTCCGACTCTTTGCGACCCCATGAATTGCAGCACGCCAGGCCTCCCTGTCCATCATCATCTCCCGGAGTTCACTCAGACTCACGTCCATCGAGTCTGTGATGCCATCCAGCCATCTCATCCTCGGTCGTCCCCTTCTCCTCCTGCCCACAATCCCTCCCAGGATCAGAGTCTTTTCCAATGAGTCAACTCTTCTCATGAGGTGGCCAAAGTACTGGAGCTTCAGCTTCAGCATCATTCCTTCCAAAGAAATCCCAGGGCTGATCTCCTTCAGAATGGACTGGTTGGATCTCCTTGCAGTCCAAGGGACTCTCAAGAGTCTTCTCCAACACCACAGTTCGAAAGCATCACTTCTTCGGTGCTCAGCCTTCTTCATAGTCCAACTCTCACATCCATACATGACCACAGGAAAAACCATAGCCTTGACTAGACGGACCTCAGTCGGCAAAGTAATGTCTCTGCTTTTCAATATGCTATCTAGGTTGGTCATAACTTTCCTTTCAAGAAGCAAGCGTCTTTTAATTTCATGGCTGCAGTCACCTTCTGCAGTGATTTTGGAGCCCAAAAAAATAAATTCTGACACTGTTTCCACTGTTGCCCCATCTATTTCCCATGAAGTGATGGGACCGGATGCCATGATCTTCGTTTTCTGAATGTGGAGCTTTAAGCCAACTTTTTCGCTCTCCTCTTTCACTTTCATCAAGAGGCTTTTTAGCTCCTCTTCACTTTCTGCCATAAGGGTGGTGTCATCTGCATATCTGAGGTGATTGATATTTCTCCCAGCAATCTTGATTCCAGCTTGTGCTTCTTCCAGCCCAGCATTTCTCATGATGTACTCTGCATAGAAGTTAAATAAGCAGGGTGACAATATACAGCCTTGACATACACCTTTTCCAATTTGTAACCAGTCTGTTGTTTCGTTTCCAGTTCTAACTGTTTCTTCCTGGCCTGCATACAGATTTCTCAAGAGGCAGGTCAGGTGGTCTGTATTCCCATCTCTTTCAGAATTTTCCACAGTTTCTTGTGATCCACACAGTCAAAGGCTTTGGCATAGTCAATAAAGCAGAAATAGATGTTTTTGTGGAACTCTCTTGCTTTTTCCATGATCCAGCGGATGTTGGCAATTTGATCTCTGGTTCCTCTGCCTTTTCTAAAACCAGCTTGAATGTCAGGGAGTTCATGGTTCACGTATTGCTGAAGCCTGGCTTGGAGAATTTTGAGCATTACTTTACTAGCATGTGAGATGAGTGCAATTGTGCGGTAGTTTGAGCATTCTTTGGCATTGCCTTTCTTTGGAATTGGAATGAAAACTGCCCTTTTCCAGTCCTGTGGCCACTGCTGAGTTTTCCAAATTTGCTGGCATATTGAGTGCAGCACTATCACAGCATCATCTTTCAGGATTTGAAACAGCTCAACTGGAATGCCATCACCTCCACTAGCTTTGTTTGTAGTGATGCTTTCTAAGGCAAGTAGGATGGTAGGTGTTGCAAGAGGGCATCAGAGGGCAGACACACTGAAGTCATACTCACAGAAAACTAGTCAATCTAATCACACTAGGAACACAGCCTTGTCTAACTCAATGAAACCAAGCCATGCCTGCGGGGCAACCCAAGACGGGCGGGTCATGGTGGAGAGGTCTGACAGAATGTGGTCCACTGGAGAAGGGATTGGCAAGCCACTTCAGTATTCTTGCCTTGAGAACCCTATGAACAGTGTGACCCGGCATACTGAGCATTAAAAGATAAGGGAAAATGAACCATTTCTGCACAAAAGAAGCAAAAATCCAAAATAGAGCTTAAGGAAGTGAATAGGTGAATAAAAGTGTTTCACAGCACCAGCAATCTCCTTCTGTGGTGTCACCCTTGGAACGCACAGAGCTGCCACTCAGATGCACCCCTCCCCTCTCCCACAGTGCCAGAGAGAGCCCCTGTGCTCCCTTTGGATACAGAAACCTGCAGAAAGCAGTGGAAACCACCATGGAAAGCACTCAACCATTGAAACCAGACTGGGGGTTCTAATCCCAAATTCGTTACTTACAAGACAGTGAAGTTAATAATTAACCTCTCTGAACTTCAGTCCTAATCTACAATTTAGAATTTAAATATGCCTGACAGTCGTTGTGACGATGAAATAAAGAGATGTATGCTGAGCATTTACAACAGTTCCAGACACTTAGCAGTCACTCAATGAATTCGCTTCCATCTCTGTTAAACAGCCCCTCTTCTAGGTGCACCGTAGTTCATTGCTATTCTCCAGGAGAGCAGAAGAAAGCCCCCTTCTGACATGGCTACAAAGGATTTTGACAACACCCAGCTCCATTTCGACAGTTGAGGTGGTCCTTTCCCGTGCTTGATGGACAGCAGTAAGTACCTGGGGTCTCCTGCAGCCAGACGTAGCTATCAGCCGGCTGCCAACACTGGGGACAGACTGCAGTCTGACAGAACAGCCCCTTCCAGAGGCCATGTCCTTAGCAGACAGCAGAAAATGCAAATCAGGAAATGTGAGGCTTTTGAAATGACTTTATCAGTTGTCAAACTGGGATGCTCCAAGATGACTGGGTGACTCTGACCAAGTATGAAAACAAGAAAAACCCACAAATTCCTGGCAAAGCTTTCATAAATGACTATCTCATTTCAAGTAAGAGAGCAACCTGTTGTATAGAGAAAGAACATTTCCAGACATACTTAGCAGGGCAATTTCTAGTTTCAAAATGGGAAAATGAACATTCCATACCCAGGAAAGCAAAGATTCCTAGCTATCCCATCTTCCTACTTTACTCTTCCCTCCAAAATCAGAGCTTGAAGCTAAATACTAAGAAGGAAGTACAGAAAGAGAGGAATAAAAAAAATGGAGACCATTAATTCACTAATTGAACAGATTTTTAAATGTTCCTTTTTTCTAATTAACTCTGTATTGTGGAAAATTTCTAATGTGTATAAAAATAGAATAGCCCAATGAATTCCCATGTATTCATAACCACTTTCAACAATTATCCAACCTTTTTCTATCTCTACCTATACTCATTCCTTTCCCTCTTGGTCTAGTTTAAGGGAAATCTCACACACCATGTCATTTAATCCATACTATTTCTTCCCAGATCTTTACTGACCACCTATAAATGCTTATCACTAGGCAGGCAAAAACAGATAGGGAAGACTCCTTGCCCTTACAGTTCATTGTCTTGAAGGGGCACATGGATCCTAAAACATGTAAATTTGAGGCATTCATTTACGTAATAAATACTGTAGAGTGTGAGCTATGCCAGGTGTAGTTTTCAATGTTTTATAATATTTACTTATTTAGTGTAGTCCTCCTAATGCCCCCATGAGGTAGGTAATATTGTCACCCCCCCATTTTACAGATGATAAAGCTGAGGCACAAACAAGTTAAGTATTTTTGCCCAAATTGACATAGTATTAATGGGTAGACCTAGGTTGCACAGAGTGTTAAGAGGCACAGCAAGGGAACCAGGTCATTCTACCTGGGGCCATTTAGGAGTGAGTAGAAGTTCCCCACATAGATGAGCAGAAGAAACAGCAGGAGCAAAGGTCTAGAAAAAGAAAGAGGCCAACATAAAGGAAACAAGAATTTTGGAGGCAAACCAGAAATGGCCAGACATGGAACTGGAAAGGCAGGTAAGTCAGGCCCTGAGGGTTTTTGTGAGCCATACTGAGGAGTGTGAACATTTCCACAGCCTGAGGACAGCCATCAGAGATTAAACAGGTCAATGATGAAACCAAAGCATGTTAGAAAGATAACTCTGAACACTGCATGGAACAGAGAATGTAAGTGAGAGAAACAGAAAAGCCACAAATGTCCAGGGAAACTGGGACGTCATTAAGCCTGGACCAGAGCAGTGGCCAATGGGAACAGAATGAAAGCTATAGAAACAGAAATCGAGTAACACAATGCCAATTGGGACTTCCCTATTTCTCAGAATTTTGGCAGAAGCTAAAGCTCCAAACAATGAAATAGCAAGTACTTGAAAATTCTTAGAAGCAGCACTGGAAATATCAACAAAGAAACTAAGTAGTTGCCAAGTCCCTTCCTGAACCCTTTAGTTCATCACCCACCTCCACTCTTTACATAAGAGCAACCTGAAAATTTGTCCAGTAGTGATTCCTTCATGGAACATTGTTGAGGATAGAGGGAAAAGTCTTCGCTGCCCAAGAAAGTGAGCTTCAGTGACCTCCAGGGTTAACAGGGTTCCAGAATAGGGAGAAAATTCTCAAGAGGACGTATAGGTATGTCTTAGAGTTTGGTGGGACAAAATAAGTTGTCAGGCACTTAACTCTGGCAGAAGGCTGCCTGGAACTGCCAGCAAAGCTGGAAGCTGCGGCAGGAGAGGGCTGGAACTTCAGAGCCCGCAGACAAAGGCGTTCACTGTCCCCACGGGTTCGGAGAAAGTCTGCCTGGGCCAAGACTTCCCAGGAGGAGGAGGCTAGAATTACGCAGCTGGCTGGCCTTGCACTGAGAGTTGGGGTTCAACATGCTAGTGAGAGAAGACTGGTGAACTGTGCAAGATGAGGGCCCCTTGAACTGAGGGTGTGTGTGTGTGTGTGCAAAATAGATTAACACAGCAGACCTGACTGCTCTCCTATGAAAGACCTGCTTACGAGGTTGGCCTTGACTGGCCTTGAGTGTGTCTAGGAACTCAAAGTGTTCCCACTATTCCCAGAACTGATAATGGTTCTGGCTCCCTCTGCCTAAACCGTGCAAAACCATGTGGTTTACACTGAACACCTGCTTTCCTTCTAGCAATCTAGAATTTTAGCACATGCCAGGCAGAGGCTGCCTACCAACCTGCCCGTTATATAAAAACTCTGGATGTGTGGTCCCAAGTGAACTTCCCTAGTTGGCAACACTTCATACATGTCACAGCCCCTTGCTGGAGAATTGAGTGTGTCCTCTGTGACTCCACTGAGAAGGGTCTTCGGAAGCTTGTGCCTGGTTTCCCTGACTTTGCCCCATGTGGCTTTTCCTTCCTCTGATCTTGCTCTGTATCCTTTAGCCATAATAAATTACAGCTGTGTGTACCACTCTCTGCTGAGCCCTGTGCATCTTCCTGATGGTCCCCCAAACGCAAGGGTGCCTCCAAAGAACCTGCCATATCCCGCAAGAGAGGCAATACCAGATTTGGGTGTCTGCCGAAAGAGGGCACAGGTGTCGGGTCTGATAGCATCAGTCGTGTAAAACCATTTTTAGATTTTAATTTCTCATTTTTCTCCTTGAGCTGGTCCTGGGGAAAGCAGAGGTGGTATAGGGAACAGAGGAGGAGGGAAGAAAGATCAAATAAAAGGGAGGGGAAACAAGCAAGTAGGACCCAGAAAATACCTCTTTCACTTTACAGATTATAAGAATGTGAGTCTGACCTGAGCAGGGGTGGGAAGGAAAAGGATCAAAGGGTTTGGAAGGAATGGGGAGGGGAAAAGCACTGAATTGAATTAGAGATTAACTGCTGTTATTTATAATATCTGAAAATGAGACTCATAATAATTGAAAGTAACTAGAAGGAGGTGAGAAAAGCCTTGTGATCCATCTGAAATGCAGTCAAAGATGGGAATGAATATCCAGAAAGTGCATCTGAGGACAATATGAAAATTTTTGTTGTTCAGTCGCTAAGTCATATCTGACTCTTTGTGGCCCCATGGACTGCAGCACATCAGGCTTCCCTGTCCTTCACCATCTCCCAGAGTTTGTTCAAACTCATGTCCATTGAACCAATGATGCCATCCAACTATCTCATCCTCTGTCCCCAGCTTCTCCTCTTGCCCTCAATCTTTCCCAGCATCAGGGTCTTTTCCAATGAGTCAGTTCTTTGTATTAGGTGGCCAGAGTATTGGAGCTTCAGCTTCGGCATCAGTCCTTCCAATGAATACTCAATACATCAATTTCTTGATTAAAGCTATCAAGTCTAGCTCATTCCAAAGAACTAAAACCTACATTCCAAGCACAAGCAAGCTTTCAATAAAAACCCATGAAGCATATAAGTACATATGTTCATCTCTAGTTTAAAGAATACTGGCTTTGAATTCTCTCTCTGCTAATCCCTCCCCATGTGGTTTTTGGAGAGGATTCCTCGTCATGCTGATCTTCAGTTGATGCTTTCATAAACTGTGGACTTGACTATCAACCCCACACAGGGGACACTGTGGGAGTAAATGAGAATAGATACAGAAAGGGCCTGGTGTATTTGAAATATTTGGAAGAGGTGGGATTTTGAAAGACTGTGTTTTCATGGCCTTAATTCTGTGTGTGGGCTTGAGCACTTGCCTATCTGCAAAATGTATAGTTGGTGCAGCTGGGATTTGGACCCAGGAGGTGTGATGCCTTTACTGTTTTGTATAACTGAGTCAAGCCACCACCAGGCATTGGTCCCTCTTACAAACACTGGTCACTATAACCCCCATCACACACTCCAGGCTCTTGCTTTGCTCAACGGAAATTTGACTGGTGTTTCTTTTTCTATAAACATCACTATAATGACCAATTGAATTTTTTTTTATTTTTTCAAGGAAGAACAAACATCTTTATATCCTTCCAAGCAAATCCCCATCTGTGCCTTAGATAATGCTGATATGGCTGAAATTCTAACAAAAGAAAATATTGGACTCAAACAAAGCAAGCCAAAGAAGGTGTTTCTCAAGCTAAGACAACATGGCAAGCCACCCACTGTGGCTGTGGGGTATTTCTGAGAACCAGAAGACCCACAGTCCTCTGCTCAACTGTGAAATTCAGGAGAGGCTGGCTCCCTCCAAAAGCTGCCAGTCAACTGGTCTTTCTGCCAGTAAGAGCTGGAAACACTCCTAGCACACACTTCTTGGGTTTCCCTCTTATCTTTTCTGTTGCATACTTAGCCCTGGTTGGACAAGAGAATGCAAAAGAGGTAGAAATACATGAACTTAGCAGACAGGTTATGGGCAAACTTTATGCCTCTCTGACCTTCACTTTCCTATTCTGAGAATGAAGAAGATAAACTAAATCAAGGTTTTCAACCTTGGCTGCATCTATGACCATCTGGGAACTTTAAAAAAATACACGTGCCCAGGCTTGCTCCTGCCCAATTAAACCAATTAAATCCTACCTCAATCCTGGAGGTAGGATTGGAGGAAGGGTGTTTTACAAAAGCTCCCAGGTAATTCTAATAGGAAATTACAGCTGGGTTAGATGATGCTTGTGGTTATTCATCTAATATTCATTTCATGATCCTTTATTTAAAGTGACCATAAAGCAACTGGCTGGCTTCCCACACCTCTCATGAAAAGTGATCCAAATGCTAAGGTTTCTGTTTGTGTAATAGAGGAAATCAAGGCCAGCTTTGTGGACAGACCAAGTCATAGTATGGTTTGAGGAATTTTTCCAATACTAAGCATCTGGGAGGTAATGATGAAATCTGAGAAAAGAAGAGTAAAAAATTGAAATGTTTATGGGATCAGGCTAGTAACATAAATGTGTGACTGAGGCCGGGCGTGATGATAGAGACAGAGAATGCTGGGGTTGCGCGATGCCTATAGTCTTTCAGACAATCTCCCCCGCTTCTCCTCTTTCTCTCCCCCATTCCCTCTTTCTGTTCTCCTTCCTGCTTTTTCTTTCTTTCTTCCTTCTATTTTTCTTGTTCTTTCTTTCTTTCTGCCTGCTTGCCTTTTTTCCATCCTCCTTTTCTTCTCACTCCCTCCCTCTTTCCTTCTTTCTTTCATTTATTCATTCTTTCTTTCCTAAATGTCATGTTGACGGAATGAAAGACTAACCTACAAAACAGATAATTCATCAGTCGGTCACTTCTCTGAGACCCCTATTCAAGACATCCTGATACATAAGAAAAAAATAGTGGAAATATTCCAAAAGCATCTTTCTCATTACTAGCCCTCCAAAAGATGCCATGTTTTCACATTCTACCTTGCAGGAACAATAACACTGAGAGATAGACAGCAAGACCTACTGGCAGACACTGCTTCAAACCTACTCAGCTTCCTTTCCTTCATGCATCTCCATGGTTCTGCCAATGTGGTTCCATAATCTTAAAGCAAATATCTGTTTATAGTTCTTTTGTTTCTGTCTGACATTCTGGTTTCCTCTTGGGCTTATTGTACATCCTTCCCATGGAGAATTTTGACCAGCAAAGTCCACTGATGAGACCACTCCTGCAACTTCAGGAATGAGAGCCTCTCCAATCTCCCCTACCAGCCAGCTGTCCTCTATCTCCAGGTTTCTTAACCTCAGTGTTATTGACATTGGGGCCAGATATTAGGCAGGGAAGGGAGGGCTATCCTATGCACTGTAGGATGTTTAATAACATCCCTGACCTCTACCCGCTAGAGTTAGCAGATGACGATCAAAAATGTCTCCAAACATTGCCAAGTGTCTCCCCAGAGGACAAAATCTCCCCAGCTGGAGACCCACTGCTCTAACTGCACTCAGTGTCCCAGTGCCTGCAAGGAAAATGGTACAGTGAGTTCCATCAGTTTGGAACACAGCCAACATAATAACCAAGATTCCAAAAGAAAGGCCCCAGCTGAAAAGGAAACAAGCTCCAGTATCATCAGCTGTGTCAGTTCCATTTAATTGTAAATTTGGACAGGCTTTGCCGAGTGAAGCACAGAAAGTTTCTCGCCTTGGGCACTGATATTATATTAGAATAAAAGCAACCTGAGAGGCATTTGTTTTTGTGGAAAGTGTGTGCATGGGCAAACCTGCTCATCAGATTTTTTTTGAATTAATGTGGAAACTATAAATAAAGTGTTCTCTCTTTTGGGGACTGGCTTTGGTCTCCCTTTTCAGAACTCTTTAAAGGCAGTTTTCATTCAGATCCGTCATCAGTGAAGCAGGCAGACTTCACTAATTCCACTCAAAAACCTTGATTGCCTTCTTCACAAAAACCCCACATCAATCAGCCAAACACTCCTCTCCCCTACATGGCTGTCCCCTCCATGCCCCTCGAGAATAGAAGATGGATGGGCTGGGCCAAGGTAATGAAGACAGGAATGTAATGTGAAGAGAACACATTTGACTGACATTTTCCTCCTGTGTTAAGTTTACTAATTGTGATTGAATCACTGCAACCACAGTTCTCATGTTCTCTGAAGGAAGGGGTGCAAAAAGGTATGTCTCCTGGAGTGAGAAGTGTGACCCAGAATCCTTGCCTTCCATCAGGTTGGGTCATAAATAATTGAATCCTCTGACAGCACCTTGCATTTCTTCAATTGCTAGAATGGTGGCTAGAATCATTCCCACATGTGAAAGAGGACACGAGCTTCCATTGTCATGAGACAGTCATGCGTCCAAAGTAATTGAGCATTTGTGTAGCAAATGGTTATGGAAGAAATTGTGGAGAAAAAAGAATGACCCCTCTCCTGAAATAATACCAGTACTGACTTTTACTTGCTTTTTAGTGTGAACCCCTCAGAGGCTCAGTTTTCTCACATTTAAAGTGAGAGCAATCATATTTCTTTCTCGAAGTCATCAGAAGTTTTAGAAATATACTGTGTCAAATGTCTGGCATATTACCTGGTCCATGGAGGTGTTCTCCCTCCTCCTCCTCTTCTTCCTCCTCCTCATCACTTTCATCACTCCCATCATTATCATCACCATCATCACCATGACTGTCATCATCTCTTCTTAGAGAGATGAATGGGTTTGTGGTTATGGGCTGTATTCTCT
Organism: Ovis aries; assembly: GCF_016772045.2. NCBI lineage: Eukaryota > Metazoa > Chordata > Mammalia > Artiodactyla > Bovidae > Ovis > Ovis aries. Next base: position 27,077,516 of record NC_056062.1, on the reverse strand, counting down.
CTTCATGGCAAAGAAGACTCTATTCTTTACATAGGATGTTGAGGGGAGAGGAAGAACTTTCCTTGGGCTTCTTATTTCTAGAGATAAGCAGGGAAGTCTCTAGAAGTCCAGGCCTTGCAAACTTTCCCTGACTAAGTGGATAGTAGTAGCTTTCACAAAGACCTAGTTCAAAGGTCTGGAAGGTGATGGGGTAGCTTGTGCAAATTGGGTACATGCTTCCCTGCCCTTCCTTTCCTTGAAAAGCCAAGGCTGAGATTTCATGGATATTGAAGACCCTGAGGTCATCAAACATCCTCTCTTCTTCAACTTGAATGCCAGGCTGGGTAAGAAAATCAGTGTGGATTAATGGGTAGGCTGTGGGCAATAAAGACACATGGAATCAAACTCTGATTCTTCCATTTGACTGTTGTGGGATCCTTACCATCTCTAAGCATTAGCATCTTATTCTGAAAACATGGAATAATTCTAATTTCACAGAGGACTATCTTCTGGCTCAGTCCCTGCAAGGATGTGTGGACAAAGTTCCAGAAGGAGGATTGTTTTCAGTAGAAGGTGCCCATTAAATAAAAATTTTCTAAAAGTAGAGGCTGTCAAATGCTGAGACCAAGACAATTCTGTTCTAAGTCAAAACTGACTAACAATGAGAGAAGAGTCTTTCTTTCATTCAAGGTAGTGGCCATACCAGATAACATTATTGGAAGGACTAGAAGGTGGAGTCAACTAAGGATATGGTCTTAAGATGCAGCTATCCCTAGGCACAAAAAATCAGAGAGACATATGGCAAAATTACAGAAATCAGAAATGCTTACAATTTCTGGAGAATCAATGCCCTCTGTGAATTTACCAAAGACCATCCAAGAGACCCTAAGACCAGAAAGGGAGGGTTAGGATGGAGCACGGTCCCATAGATTTTGCTGTTTAGGATCAAGTCAGAAACTGTTGATCGCCTTTTGGAACCCTTTGATACTTCCAGCTGGTGTGCCATGGAAAACAGTAGCCACACATGGATTTACAAACTGATCACTCTTGAAGCAAATGAGAAAGAATGTAATACTAGGCCTGTTGGAAAAGCGAATTCTGTTAAAAAGTGTCCTCCTAGGAAACAGGAGTTTAGTTCCTAGATCCAGCTCTGCCCTAATGTGAAGCTGTGAATCTGGAATAGTTCAGTTCTGTTCAGCTCAGTCTCTCAGTCGTGTCCGACTCTCTGCGACCCCATGAATCGCAGCACGCCAGGCCACCCTGTCCATCACCATCTCCCGGAGTTCACTCAGACTCACGTCCATCGAGTCAGTGATGCCATCCAGCCATCTCATCCTCCGTCGTCCCCTTCTCCTCCTTCCCCCAATCCCTCCCAGCATCAGAGTCTTTTCCAATGAGTTAACTCTTCACATGAGATGGCCAAAGTACTGCAGTTTCAGCTTCAGCATCACTCCTGCCAAAGAAATCCCAGGACTGATCTTCAAAATGGACTGGTTGGATCTCCTTGCAGTCCAAGGGACTCTCAAGAGTCTTCTCACCACAGTTCAAAAGCATCAATTCTTCGGCACTCAGCCTTCTTCACAGTCCAACTCTCACATCCATACATGACCACAGGAAAAACCATAGCCTTGACTAGACGGAACTTAGTAGGCAAAGTAATATCTCTGCTTTTCAATATGCTATCTAGGTTGATCATATCTTTTCTTCCAAGGAGTAAGCGTCTTTTAATTTCATGGCTGCAGTCACCATCTGCAGTGATTTTGGAGCCCAAAAAATAAAATCTGACACTCTTCCCACTGTTTCCCCGTCTATTTCCCATGAAGTGATGAGACCGGATGCCATGATCTTCGTTTTCTGAATGTTGAGCTTTAGGCCAACTTTTTCACTCTCCTCTTTCACTTTCATCAAGAGGCTTTTTTGTTCCTCTTCACTTTCTTCCATAAGGGTGGTATCATCTGCATATGTGAGGTGATTGATATTTCTCCCGGCAATCTTGATTCCAGCTTGTGCTTCTTCCAGCCCAGGGTTTCTCATGATGTACTTTGCATAGAAGTTAAATAAGCAGGGTGACAATATACAGCCTTGACATACTCCTTTTCCTATTTGTAACCAGTCTGTTGTTCCATGTCCAGTTCTAACTGTTGCTTCCTGACCTGCATACAGATTTCTCAAGAGGCAGGTCAGGTAGTCTGGTATTCCCATCTCTTTCAGAATCTTCCACAGTTTATTGTGATCCACACAGTCAAAGGCTTTGGCATAGTCAATAAAGCAGATAGATGTTTTTCTGGAACTCTCTTGCTTTTTCGCTGATCCAGCAGATGTTGGCAATTTGATCTCTGGTTCCTCTGCCTTTTCTAAAACCAGCTTGAACATCAGGAAGTTCATGGTTCACGTATTGCTGAAGCCTGGCTTGGAGAATTTTGAGCATTACTTTACTAGCATGTGAGATGAGTGCAATTGTGCAGTAATTTGAGCATTCTTTGGCATTGCCTTTCTTTGGAATTGGAATGAAAACTGCCCTTTTCCAGTCCTGTGGCCACTGCTGAGTTTTCCAAATTTGCTGGCATATTGAGTGCAGCACTATCACGGCATCATCTTTCAGGATTTGAAACAGCTCAACTGGAATTCCATCACCTCCACTAGCTTTGTTCGTAGTGATGCTTTCCAAGGCCCACTTGACTTCACATTCCAGGATGTCTGGCTCTAGATTAGTGATCACACCATTATGATTATCTGGGTCGTGAAGATCTTTTTTGTACAGTTCTTCTGTGTATTCTTGCCACCTCTTCTTAATATCTTCTGCTTCTGTTAGGTCCAGACCTCATGTGAAGCTGTGAATCTGGAACAAGTCTTCACCAATTTGACTCTCATCCATGAAACCAATTATTGAATTTGTCATAGGGCTCTCATCTTTAAGATGTTAACTTTGGTAGTATAATACTTCTGTGGTTCTTCCCTCTGAGGCATTGGGAACTAGGTCTGAGGTTCTTGTCATGTATCTGAGACAATGGAAAATAGCTTCCCCTCTTGCAGTCATCATGCATGGAGAAGAGAGGATATCTCCCTGTGCCAAAGTTAACACTCTGCCCAAAGCACTCAAAGAATCCATTTAATTCTGTCATATAATGTGACACTCTGTCCTCTCAACTAAGTGAGCCTAAGGCATTGAATGTCCCAAGGAAAACACAGTATATCCCAAAGAGAAATCCAATTTTAATCAAAGTGACATATGCATCTCAGAATGGCATTCTCCCCATAAGTCAGCTCACCTGCCTTAGGATACAGACTTGAATCACTCGCTAAAGGCTCCCTACAGCCCATAGGGAAATAGAAGTAAAAACAACTTCACTTTTCAGAGACTTTAGAGACTTTTGGACTTTTCCTCATTTGGAGTGTGTGTGAAAATGAATTTTAAGCACACATCTCTGCTTATTGAGTTTGAAGCAAATTGGAATGTTGACCACAAAGAATGAAGGTGGGTAATATAATGTGAAGACATCATGCAGGTAAATGAGTGCCTGTGAGGTTTTCAGGACCCATGTCCTCTTTCTGCTGAATTCTCAAGAAAGAGAGAGGATGCATTTACCTTCAAGGAAGGACAAGTCCTGGAGAAACACTGAGAGCTTGCTTCCAACTCTTAAAATGATGTGACTCTGTGGGTCTATGACCCTGTAATCCCTAAAAATTACTTGGTGAAAATAGAAATAGACCCCAACATGTCCACAAGTAGTAGTAAGAGAAAATAACTATTATGAAAACCTACCACATGCCAGGATATATTAATCAGAGCATTATTTTTTTTCTTCTCTCTCTCTCTGTTCTCCTTATCTCTCTATATACAGATAGTTCAATAAACCAGTCAATCCTAAAGGATATCAGTCCTGAATATTCATTGGAAGGACTAATGCTGAAGCTGAAGCTCCAGTATTTCGGCCACTTGATGCTAAGAACTGACTCACTGGAAAAGACCCTGATGCTGGGAAAGATTGAAGGCAGGAGGAAAAGGGGATGACAGAGGATGAGATGGTTAGAGGGCATCACTAGCTCGATGGACATGAGTTTAAGCAAGCTCCAGGAATTGGTGATAGAGAAGCCTGATGTGCTGCAGTCCATGGGGTCACAAAGACTCGGACACAACTGAGCAACTGAACTGAACTGAACTGATACAGAGAGATAGATATAAATAAAATTGAACACAAAGGATCCATAAGGTTGGCATTATTATTGCCATTTTCAGATGAAGTAATTGAGGTTCAAAATGGTTAAATAACAAGACCTAGATTACCAGCTTAAAAAATGTAAGAATCAGTACTTAAACTCCAGTCAAATCAAAGAATTCTTCATCATTTCATCCTTCATGGGCATGTATTAGATATAGGAATATAGACATAGATAAGGCGTATTTGTAGAAACATAAGGTGATGAGTAGTCATAGTCATAGTAGTTTAATCAGTGTGGTGTTTGGCTAATAGCTGCTAGAAATATCCCCAAATAGAAAACAAACAAGCCTAGTGGCAGCTTCCTGAGATGATTCAATATAACAACACAGCCCTATACCTGAGAGTATAAGTTGAGAAGTTTGACAGGGCATTTCCTGTTGGAAGTAATTTACAGACTTGGTACTCAAAGTATGGCCCATGGACTGGTAGCATTGATGTCACCTGAGAACCTGTAAAAATTTCAGGCTTTACCCTATGACTACTGAATCAGGATCTGCCATTTAGCAACATCCAAGAGTGATTCTTACTTAAATGCAAAGTTTGAGAACTAGTGATTTAGGGCACCAAAGTAAACAATATGGATTGTTCACAAAGCAATGGACATCCATAAATCTACGCTTCTGGGGATGTTTTGATTTACAGTGATTTTAAAATCCTTTGCTTTTACAAAGAACACATATGTAATAATACTATGACAATATTTATGGAACACTAGCTCTATCTCAGGTAAAGTACCAAGCACTTTACATTCATTATTTTAATTGAAATAACAATTCTAAAAGGTGGCCAGTTATTATTCTCATTTTGTAGAGTGGGAAGAGAAGTTTACAGTCACTTAGTTGGTAAGTGGTGGTTCCAGGGTCTGAACCCAGAGAATGTAATACCAAGGCTTACACTTTGAACTGATTAGTATTCTATGCTGCCTCTTTCGTCCAAGCAAGTAAACATCCTGCAGAGTTAAACAGAATATTGTGTTTCAAGGAAGTTAGCTAGAGCTACAGTTTTCAACAATAGCTTCACTCTTATAGCAGTGTAATCTCCCATCAGCCACCTAGCCTGCAGAAGGTAATTTATTATTGATTAAAATACAATTTTGTGGGTCAATTAAAATGCGAATTAAGCACAGTGATCAAGCATACCAATAATAGTGGGAGAAATGGACATGATGTGCCACCTGTTACAATATTCTGACCTAGACACAATCTCACCTGTAGTACCTGCTTGCCTAAGGATGCTTAACCTGGATCACATTGGAAGACTGAGAAACCAAGAAAAATTGTTAGAGATTAGAGAAGACTACACAGACAAGCTAGCTCAATATACTATGTGACCTTTGAGTCCTGAATGGACTGCCTGGGGATGGAGGTATCTATAAAAGTGATTACTGAGATGATCAGGGATAGCTGAATATGAACTGTGTGTATTAAATAACAGAATTGCTTTGGTGTCAAATTAATTAAAGTGTGAACTTTATATTGTGTTTGTGTAGAAGGAAGTCCTTTTTCTCAGGACATTTATGCTGAGGGGTTTAGGGTTTATGAGTCTTTTTTACATGCGCATCTTCCTCTGACATGGTTCAGAGAAAAGAAAGACAGGAGCAAGATTGATCAGATGTGGCAAAATGTCAATATTTGGTGAATCTAAATGAATTAATCATGTGGTTTGTTGTACTATTCTTGCAACTTTTCTCTATGTTTGAAACTTCAAGATTAATATTTGGGAATGAATTCATTAGTATTAATCAGTGTTATTTCACTAAAATAATGCCGCTCTTGAATAAGAAGACTGAGTGTGATGGGAGAGAGGTTGCAAGAATAAGAGGCTGAAGAGGAAGATTTTGCTTGAAAAGACTAGGAATTGCTGGTAAACTAGATGAGTCAAAGTTAGGTGGCCGGCTTGTGAATGTCATTTGCATAAATTTTGAAGTGTAAAAGGGAGTAGAAATTGCAATTTACAGAGAGATCATTGTCAGCTTAGGTGTGGTTTGTCAGTCTTCCTTTGCCATCAGCAGTCAGTAGCTGACACTAGAGTCACAGGATTCCCCTGACATTCATCATTATGAATCAATCTCCCCTAGCATCCTTTTGCCTCAATCCGGAAATGTCTGGGCAAGTTCCTAGTGAATCCCCCCACTCTCTTTCTTTGTTGAAAAGTTGGTCCTAGGCACTCACGTTTACCCCTTCTTACCCTCACCCCAAGCCACATGTGATTAGACTAAGATTAGACACCAGAACTGAGCAGGATCAGTCAAGTTTCTCTCCCATGAATCTCAAACACAGAAAATAAGGCTGATCTACAGCATTTGAGCTGAAAAACCATGTAGCCGCAGTGCAGACTATAGGCAAAAGCAAGCTGAAGTTATGAAGGAGCGGAAACCATGAATGTGCAGAGAAAGGTAGTTATCTATTAATAAAAAGGGGAGAAGGGAGAAAAACAGAGAAGAAAGACCATCTTACACCAGAGAAATGAACAGCAGAGGAGCTGCACCATCTGAAGGACCCACCACTCCTTAAGCTGCATTTCCCATTAAGCCTGACTTCCTCCCACTTCAGCTCCGCGGCAATCCTCTCTTCCTTTCTTTGGTCTAATTATGTTAAGTTCCAGTTCCTTGAGCGTGCTAATATTCCTGCGGGATGTGCTCTCTTCCCCTTAGGCTGTGGTTCTATCATCTGACCACTTCCTCCTTCAGCAGACATCCCTGCACCCAAAACCGTTCCTTCTAGTCTGCGCTGCCCCCTCTTCCATGTCTCTCATTCAATCCATGTCTCTGAGGCCGCTCTGCACCTGGTCTCACTTGAATGGTGACATGATTTATTTAACTTTTTGTTGTTGCTGTTGTTAATGTATGGATTGATGGGATATTTGTTCTGTTTCTAGATTGCCTCAGGGATTTTAGAGAGCCGGGGACAGGGGCTGCACTGTTTGTATTATGAAAGTAATACTTGTCCATAATAGAATTCTTGGGGAAAAACAGGAAAGCAAAAAAGAAGAAAGAAAAGTCATTTATAATTCCATCATCCAGAGATAAGTCCTATTAATATTTGGGCTGATTTCCTTTCAGATTTGACAATATAATTCAGATTATGCAGCACATATAACATTGAATGCTCATTTCCCTTCAATGGAAAGTATTTGCCTGTATTTTAAAAGTTCTGTTAAAATGTTATTTTTAAAAGCTGCATGATATTCCATTTTATATGATATCAAAATGTATAAATATGTAAATCTAATTAAACATACTCCTATTATTGTATACGTTGGTTATTTTCATTGTTTGCTAATATAAATAATCTTGGGAAAACATCTGCGTAGCTTTGCATTGATGCAAACTGATAAGCTAGTTTCACGAATGGCGTTGTAATTTGTTCTTCTTTCTCTGGTACAATGCTTATCTTGCACAGAGAAGTTTTGACATTCACAAATTTAATTATGTAAAGATGGTAGCTCATATTTATTTGCATTTTTGAAGACTATTAAGGTTAAACTTGTGAGAGTTGGACTACAAAGAAAACTGAGCGCTGAAGAATTGATGCTTTTGAACTGTGGTGTTGGAGAAGACTCTTGAGAGTCTCTTGGACTGCAAGGAGATATAAATAGTCCATCCTAAAGGAAATCAGTTCTGAATATTCTTTGGAAGGACTGATGCTGAAGTTGAAAATCCAATACTTTGGCCACCTGATGTGAAGAACTGACTCACTGGAAAAGACCCTGATGCTAGGAAAGGTTGAAGGTAGGAGGAGAAGGGGACAAACAGAGGATGAGATGGTTGGATGGCATTACTGACTAAATGGACATGAGTTTGAGCAAGCTCTGGGAGTTGGTGATGGACAGGGAGGCCTGGCGTGCTACAGTCCATGGGGCTACAGAGACTCAGATATGACTGAGAGACTGAACTGACCTGAAGGTTGAACTTTTTTCATTTCTTATTCGACTTGATACAAGGCAAATATGTGTATGATAAATTTTTGTTCACTGGATGAAGGTCACATGTATTACATAAAGTAGTGTCTTCTGCTGTCCAGTATCTTGGAATTAAAAAAAAAAAGTCAGCATGTAAATCAATCATTAGTGCTGTGTGATGATCCAGCGGATGTTGGCAATTTGATCTCTGGTTCCTCTGCCTTTTGTAAATCCAGCTTGAACATCTGGAAGTTCATGGTTCACATATTGCTGAAGTCTGGTTTGGAGGCTTTTGAGCATTACTTTACTAGCATGTGAGATGAGTGCAATTGTGCAGTAATTTGAGCATTCTTTGGCATTGCCTTTCTTTGGGGTTGGCATGAAAACTGACCTTTACCAGTCCTGTGGCCACTGCTGAGTTTTCCAAATTTGCTGGCAATTCAAGTTGGATTTAGAAAAGGCAGAGGAACCAGAGATCAAATTGTCAACATTTGTTGGATCATCGAAAAAGCAAGAGAGTTCCAGAAAAAAACCTCTATTTCTGCTTTATTGACTGTGCCAAAGCCTTTGACTGTGTGGATCACAAGAAACTGTGGAAAATTCTGAAAGAGATGGGAATACAGACCACCTGACCTGCCTCTTGAGAAACCTATATGCAGATCAGGAAGCAGCAGTTAGAACTGGACATGGAACAACAGACTGGTTCCAAATAGGAAAAGGAGTATGTCAAGGCTGTGTATTGTCACCCTGCTTATTTAACTTATATGCAGAGTACATCATGAGAAATTCTGGGCTGGGAAGAAGCACAAGCTGGAATCAAGATTGCCAGGAGAAATATCAATAACCTCAGATAAGCAAATGACACCACCCTTATAACAGAAAGCAAAGAACCAAGAGCCTCTTGATTAAAGTGAAAGAGGAGAGCGAAAAAGTTGGCTTAAAGCTCAACATTCAGAAAACGAAGATCATGGCATCCAGTCCCATCACTTCATGGGAAATAGATGGGAAACAGTGTCAGACTTTATTTTTTTGGGCTGCAAAATCACTGCAGATGGTGATTGCAGCCATGAAATTAAAAGATGCTTGCTCTTTGGAAGGAGGGTTATGACCAACCTAGATACCATATTCAAAAGCGGAAACATTACTTTGCCAACAAAGGTCCATCTAGTCAAGGCTATGGTTTTTCCAGTAGTCATGTATGGATGTGAGAGTTGGACTGTGAAGAAGGCTGAGCACCAAAGAATTGATGCTTTTGAACTGCGGTGTTGGAGAAGACTCTTGAGAGTCCCTTGAACTGCAAGGAGATCCAACCAGTCCATTCTGAAGGAAATCAGCCCTGGGATTTCTTTGGAAGGAGTGATGCTAAAGCTGAAACTCCAGTACTTTGGCCATCTCATACGAAGAGTTGACTCATTGGAAAAGACTCTGATGCTGGGAGGGATTGGGGGCAGGAGGAGAAGGGGACGACGGAGGATGAGATGGCTGGATGGCATCACCAACTTGATGGACGTGGCTTTGGGTGAACTCCAGGAGTTGGTGATGGACAGGGAGGCCTGGCATGCTGCGATTCATGGGGTCACAAAGAGTCGGACATGACTGCGTGACTGAACTGAACTGAACTGAACTATGACATTAGTATTAATATTACAGTTTTGCCAGTTCTCCCAAACTGAGAACTGAACTTGAGTGGTTCCCTATCTAGGTGGGGGAAAAATAAAGGAATATTATATAAGTGAAAATTACAACTAAAGAAAAATTATTATAATATACTTTTGTAAATGACTTTTCATTTCATTGTTAGTACCTAGTTTCAGTAGGCACTCTTATAATATGGTAGATTTAAAAACAGTTTAGAGATAAGAAGCTTTGGTAATATGATTTAAGAAGTGAACGCTTCCACTTCTGAGGACTCTGCATAGACTTCTAATGGGGAAAAAAAAAGGGTCTAACCTAAAAGAATTGAATTCTCTTTTAGTTTTGAAAATAATACAGGAAATGCATTGGCACCATCTATTTACCTAATCCACAATTGTTCATGAATTGTCACTCACTAGACCCCTCTAATGTCTGACATTAGAAAGGAGCTGTCCTTTCCTCCTGGAAGGAATGGTCCCTTTTTCTGATCTAGGCTCTAAAATCTGGATCAGAATCACTTTTCCTGAGTCCCCAAGAGACGGAATGGAGGCAGTGGGAAATCTAGTGACTTATTTAAGATTGTGTTAAAATCTAGAGGGGGAAGGGAAATTGGATAAAGGTGGTCAAACGTATAATGTAAGTTCTAGGGATATAATATACAACATGATGACTATAGTCAACACTGCCGTGTGGAATATTTGAAAGCTGTTCAGAGAGTAGGTCCTAAGAGTTCTCATTACAAGAAAAAGTAAATTCTTTCTCTCTTTTTTAATACCTATATGTGATAATGGATATTAACTAATCTACTGTGGTAATCATTTTACGATATGTGTAAGTTAAATCATTATGCTATACATCTTAAATGTATACAGTGCTATAGGTCAGTTGTATTCAAAAAAGCAAAACATTAGACTTTTAAAAGCCTCTTAAAATGGCATATGATCCCATTATTGAACTAACCTAAACTTACTTGACCCACTCCAGTGTTCTTACCTGGAGAATCCCAGGGGTAGGGGAGCCTGGTGGGTTGCTGTCTATGGGGTCGCACAGTCGGACACGACTGAAGCGACTTAGCAGCAGCAGCAGCAGCAAACTTACTTTGTATGGGAAGAAGCTATTGAAAATTTAGCTCAGTCTTATTCTTTTGTTCCCAGTCTCCAAATTTGTCTCAGGGAAGTTCACATTTCATTTTGTATTTATTATAAGTCTTTTTACATGTGTGCAATTTTACCTCCCTTAGAAGATGAAATTACTTGCACCAGCTTGGGAGAGCCGACTGTTATATGTTCAGGAATTTTGTGACAGCCATTTTAAATTACATAAATTTAAAATTTATACATTACATTAGAAAAACAAAGGTTAATAAACATTCCAAACTCATCACTTTCTAATTATATACCATATTTTATTAGTGTGTACACTCTAGAGTTTATTCACATCTATTGCCTTGAATAGAGATTCTATAGCATGGTGCATTACCACACATTCAATTTCATGTCATAACTCCAAAACTGAGTGGATACAATTGATACTATATGGTTCTCATTTCTTGCCTATAATCCAAGAGGAAAGGATCTCATTTCTTGCCTATAATCCAATACAATGGTCATGTATTCCAGGTACTTAGCAAAGTATCTGGCACTCAGATGAAACTCAGTGAGCTTTTTGAATGTATCAGTTACTGAGTTAGTGAAACGAACTTTAAGCTCTGAAGATTTGGTCCCACTCTTCACCAAAAATACCTACTTCCTTCCCTCAGACCCCTCCTGGCTTCTGGGTACCTAATTAACAAAATCAATGGCCATGATGAGAGCTACTAAAAGGACCAAAATGTGAATCTGTTGTTCCCACATGAGGGGGGCTCTGTGGACATTTTCCTCTTGCAAATGTTGAGTGAGGAAGGAGTTTTGGACAGAGGAGGACTTTGGTGTCCCTCAGTTACATCACTTAAGAAGCCTACCTGCCTTAATTGCCAGCACAAAACCCCCAACTTTTTATGCTTAGAGCCTGGTAGCTCTGGTAATCTGGGTCTAAAAAGGTTAGGAGCCCCTAGGAGTAACTCACAAGTGCTGCTGAGGCTTGCTTAGTGCTCACTCTGCACCCCATTTCCAGCTCTTTGGTTATTCTAAATATGCTGCTGCTGCTGCTAAGTCGCTTCAGTCATGTCCGACTCTGTGCAACTCGATAGACGGCAGCCCACCAGGCTCCCCCGTCCCTGGAATTCTCCAGGCAAGAACACTGGAGTGGGTTGCCATTTCCTTCTCCAATACATGAAAGTGAAAAGTGAAAGTGAAGTCGCTCAGTCATGTCTGACTCTTAGCAACCCCATGGACTGCAGCCTACCAGGCTCCTCCGTCCATGGGATTTTCCAGGCAAGAGTACGGGAGTGGGGTGCCATTGCCTTCTCCAATGCTAAATATGAATGTAGTCCATATTTGATATCTTGATTGATGACCCCGAGTTTGTTCTTAGGGTTTTGTCACTTAACTTTGGGGGCCTTGCAGCTTCTTTGACTGATGTAATCCCTTATCATGCAGGCTCAGTACCTTCATGCAGCCATCAATTTGCTTATATACCCTTCATTCATTCACAATTTACTCAACATGTATTGAGTATCTATGAGATGCCAACACTGTGCTACATGCTCGGAATGAAAAGATCAATAAGACAAAATTTCTACATTTAAGGAACTCACATAACAATAGATTCTTTCATGACAGCAAAGAGGATAAGAGACACAGTAGAGGACTCCTGAGAGCTAAAAGGAAGTGTTCAACTTAACCTTATGGGGTAAGATGGGAAATTGACAAAAGTAACACAAAAGAGGAATGTTTGCTTCCTGCATTCATTCTTTCAGCAGACATTTTTGAATACTCACTAAATGCCAAGCATAGCCTGGACCTTCTAGGAATATACCCTTGAACATTCTAGAGCTTGACTGAGTTCGCTAAGTGATCAAGGGGGGAGGAATTCAAAGGCAAAGACAGTGACTGATATAAAGGAATGTAGGCAAATGAAAAGGCCTCTCCTTAGTCTTCCGTTTTTCCTGTCTCCTCACTTCTCAAAACATTCCAGTTCCTCTTCCTGTGGCGCTTCTCTGCATCACAGGAAATAAGATCAACTTTTTATTTGGTAACTTGCTAATGGAGACTCTTTTCCAGATAACCATGCACATAATGCTTTAAAGAATTTGACAAATGAAATTAAAGGTGTTTAAGACAATCCAGTAAGAAACGGGGTTAAGTAATGGTGGGTTAAGAGATTGTGTGCTGACCACGAATTCCCATGTCTAGGACTTGGGTGAGTGGCAAGACAGAGAGATGTGGGGTAACCTAGTAGAGTTACTTGAACAGCCCCTGTAATTGCAGCAAATAGGATTTACTTTTTCAGAAACTCAGAAGAAAGACTTGTTCACACTCAGAAGTCATTCTTGTTAAGACAATGCTAGAACAGAGGAAAGTGGGGTGCTGGGGAGGGGAAAGACTATGTTAATAAAAGAACAGATTAGTCAAGCTTTCAAATATTTTTTCCAGCTTTATTTGAATGATTTAGGTACCACAGAGCCACTATGATGCATTCAAATATGTATTTTTTCTTCCCCTCTTGTCTAGAACAAAAATCTTTTCCTCTTTCTTCAACTCCTTCTGACAATTTGTAGCTGGCATTGAGCATTTTCAATGTGGCATTTTGATTTGGATGATGACAAGATATTTCTTGAAACTAATTTACTTTATGCCAAATATGAAATTGGATTTGCAATGGTTGGAGCAGATGGAAAACCCATGAAAAAAAAGTCAGAGCAGCCACATCAAGGGCCCAGGGGCTGTGAAATCAAGCTGCTTTCAGATGGGGATGAGGTGGCGTCCCAGGGCTCTAACTCAAGATACAAAGGGAAATTAGCAAGGCGATGGAGAAACATTGAACCCCCTTCAAAGCCATGTCTAGTTCTCAGTTTCTCAGAGAACGTTCTGATGAACAGGTGTAGACCTACTCAAGCAACATTCTTTCCCTCGGAGAGATGCTACCTCCCAGGTCTCAAACTATTCTGTACAGTGAGCATTGAATTTTTCTCCCAGAGCCCTCCTCTCCTTTCTGCTCTCACTCTACCTCTGACTTTGGTTTAGCTCTCTTATCCTTGTTGCTTCTTCCTTTCTTCCTCTTCCTCGAATCTCTGCCCTTCTCATCCCTGCCCACCTTCCTCTCTCTTTCCTACTCTCCTTCTGCCTCCTGATCCCTCAAGCTAAGGGCTCAATCCCACAAGACTGCTCCCACCCCATTTCAGATGCCAACCACAAGTTCGGGTTGTCATTTGTGCTTCTGACTGATCAACTATAAATCTGAGATGCTCACAACTCCCTCCTTGGATTTGATTAATTTGCTAGAGCAGCTCACAGAACTCAAGAAAAGAGCATACTTATGTTTGCCGGTTTATTATACAAGGCTATAAATAAACAAGATATACAGATAAACATCCAGATAAAGGACGCAGATAAACATCCAGATAGAAGAAATGCATGGGACAAAGTATGTACGGAAGGGCCCGGAGTTTCCATGTCCTCCAAACACTCCAGTCTCCCCAAATCTCCATGTGTTCACCAACCTGAAAGTTCTCCAAACCCCACACTATTGTGATTTTTATTGAGGCTTCATCAAAGAGGCATGCTAGATTATTGACTCCTTTTTCAGCCCTTCTCCATACTCTAGAAAATGGAGGTGGGGCTGAAAACAAGCCTCGAATCAGGGTTTGGTCTTTCTGATGACCAGCCCTCATCCAGAAGCCTATCCAGAGTGTCCTCATCAGAACAAAAGACACTCTGTTATCCGGGAAATTACAAGGTTTTCAGGAAGCTTTTGTCAGGAGCCAGAGTAAAAGACCAAATATTAGAACAAAAGTTGCTCCTAGTGCTCTTACCACTTAGGAAATGTCAAGGGTTTCAGGGGTTCTGTGCCAGCAAATGACGGTACAGACCAGTATGTATTTTCCACAACTTTATACCTACAAAATAGTGATTTCATTTCATGCATTTTCAACTTCTGTGTTCTCCAGTTTCTACCCATGGATATACACCCACTCCCAAATGCACGTTCTTTTTCACTCAATACAAAGCTGCCAAATACTCCCTCTACTAGTATTATGTGGATGAATTGCATGATATTCTCATCTCCCTCATACTCAACATCTCTGATGGCACTACGCATTTTTGGTAGTAAGATGAACATGAACTTGTCTCAGGATATACTTTGAAGAGATGTGCCTTGCTCCTCTAAGGCCAAGGAAGCCTAGGGTGGCTAATGAAAGGACACCTGGGATAAAGTCCCTTCAGTATTTCAATAATTCCATCTCACTGTAGAGTAGAATAACCCCCTCTGACAATTTAGAGAGGTTTCTGCATGACAGCAAAGTGTTTAAAGCCAGTGCAGAAGGTACAACGTGAAATAGGATAAAAGAAATGCAATTCAGTTCCATAAATATTGAGAACTCACTATGCACCAGTGCTATAGACTGAATTGTACTTCCCCAAGATTCATACATTGAAGCTCTAACACTCAGTGTGACTGGATTTGGAAATAAAGCCTATGAGAAGATGATAAAGTGTTCAGTGCTGGACTTAAGGTCGTAAGGGTTGGACCATAATCCAAGAGACATCGGAGTTCTCATTCCTTCTCTCTCTCTTTTCTTCCGTGAACACAGAGGAAAGGCCATGTGATGACACAGCAAGAAACCAGGACGAACAGCCTCCCCAGGTATCAACGCTAATTGTGGACTTCCAGCATACAGAATTGTGAGAAAATGCATTTATGTTGCTTAAGCCACACAGTCTATGGTGTTTTGTTACGGCAGCCCTAGTATACAAATACAGACAGGCACACTATTCTAAACATGATTAATAGGGCAATGAGCAAGCATATGAAGTCTCTACATCCATAAAACATAGGTACTAGTGGAGGGAGATAAACAATAAACAAACGTGTAAATACCATAGCTTGATTAGCATTAAGATGAAAAGTTACAGCAAGGAAAAGAAACAGAGGAAGTACCTGATTAATAAGGTAGTGAGATGTCTGTAGGGACTGGAAGACTATGATAAACTTTGAATTTAATTCTGTGAACTGACAACCCACTCCAGGGTTTTCAGCAAAGCAGTGAACATGATCTGACTTATGTCGTAAAAGGCTCACTCTCCCTAAAATATTTGAAGACAAACATAGGTTTATATTATACTACTCTGTACTTCTCAATAAAGCCTGGGATATACTTGTAGTATTGCAATGTAATGCCTAACGAATAATGGACAGTAGTTAAATGAATGAATGAATACTGAACAGGCTTCAGGATGAGCATACATTAACTTAATTTCTGCCTTGGTGACTCATTCATTAACTGTGTGAGCTTTGGCAAATTGCTTAGTTTCTATGAACTTTATTTTTTCCTTTTGGAAAAATGACTCATACCTAACTTCAGATTTTACTGTTGAAGGGAGTAGGGTGTGTCATAGAAAGTGACTTGTCCATGATTTGCTCTAAATAAACATGGCAAATTGACCTGGATGGGCTTACCCACTTTAATTGTGTAAGGGTGGTACCTGCTTCAGAATGGGAGGGTGACAAAGCCTGGGTGAGTTTCTGAGCCTGGATTGGTGGGTCCATTCTGAGAATTCGGTGTGTCTCAGAGCTGCTCAGAGCTTAATCCAACTCCCAGATCTCTGTGCAACTGACTGGGAAAAAATTGTCAGCAAAATAGTAACTAACCTCACTGAAGCTTCTCTCCCAACTATGTGCTAAGCCAAATCATCTCATTGAATGAATGAATGAGTGAATGAATGAATCCCTTAACTCTAAGACTCCAACATACACACTTTACCGATAAGGCACTGATATTCAGAAATAATATTATTTTATCCAAGATATCACATCGAAGATGAAGAGAAGCAGGGGTTTGAATTCACTTTTACCTGGACCCAAAGCTCTGACTTTCACAAGCTCCAGCCCTTCATTTTGCCCTCCAGAAATGCCACTATCATTGTGAATATACTTTGTAGAGCCTATATTTTTACACTCTGAGCTGGCCCCTATGGTAGTCATTATCTCTATTTTCCAACTATTTCTCACTCCTGACCTCCTGATAATACTTAGGGTTGTATTTCCCTGTCCCCTCTGGTGTTAGGCATAGCCCTATGACTCACTATGTCTGATAAAAGGTGAGAAAGGTAAGGCAGTCACTTCTAGGTAGAGGTGTTAAGAAACAGTGCCTGATCCACCATTATCACTCTTTCCCAAGGATGAGTGGGATGTGCTTGTGGAAGGAAGTGGCACATGGAGCTTCCCTCTGCCTGGGTCCTTGGGTTACTGTGATGAGTAAAAGCCCCTGGTGATTTCCCTTGGACTTGTGCTGTGGGGGAGAAGTTGTGGGGCTGAATTTGGGTGTCAATTGTGACCATGCTCATCCTGACCCTGTGTACTTCTAGATGTCCTTCTTGCACCCCCACCAAATCTCTTCAGAGTGCATTTCTCAATACCAGCTGGTTTTGGGGTATGGTCAATAGAAAGTGCTGGAAGGGTTAGGAGGTAAAAAGAAAGGGGGAAAAAAAAATTCTTTCTCCTTGCTGCTGTGGTCGCATTTCTGGCAGCAACTGTGTCTCTCTGCAGCTCTAGCTCTGGCTTGCCAATGGTTTGCCATGGTCCTGACCTCGTAGGAGACCCTGACCCTTAGCCCCTCCCATCTAAGGGTAGTAGTAGCTTCCTGCTCTTTCGAGGTGGCTAATTTCTGGGTTCCTTCCTTCTCATCATCAAGCCCTTTTATTTCCTGTGTAATTATTTCTATACCATGGCTTTCCTCTGTTGAAAACACTCCAAGTGTTTTTTGTCACCTGGCTAAGTACTAAAGGCCATTGTCCAGGATGATTTCTGAGGAAACAGTTCTGGTTTCCCAAAAAACATGCAGATGGTACTTAATTCATTCTTGTTGCCTTACCACACATAACACCATTCTCCTGCCTTTCCCTGCCTAGGGATTCAGGCCTATAGCTTGTCTTCTCTTCCTGGAACTCAATATCCCTTTTCTGAAGATAATTAAGATAATGTCATTCAAACAAATAGAAAATATTGTACTGATAACCAACTCCAATTCAAATGTTTCTGGCAAGAACTTTTAAACAAAGGAGGGCTCCAATCTATGCAAGTGATAAAGTGATCTTTTGAAGGTTCCGCTTATTTCCTGGTCTGTTTACTCGGGATCAGTACACTTAGTCACATGTATATTTATGGGTATCCATGCAGGCTAGTTTTCTGTTCTTATCATATGAGTGTCTTGAGTTTCCACATAGTCCTGACAGATAAAGTTCCCTGTGCTTCATAAACAGGACCTCATCGCCTTTTCCTAGACTATGATTTTGATTAAAGCTGAGCCTGAGCGCAAAATAAATAAGAATGAATATTGTTGGACAATCATTTTCAAGCAGAACTTGCCAGCTGGAGGACCTTGAGCCTATTGCAACCTACAGAAAGATTTTGTTTGTACTACTCAGAACTTTTTTTTTTAATCGGAATGTACTATATTATCAGGATATCAGAGTTAGACATTTCATATTTTAAAATCCCACTGTATTCTGTCTATTGGAAGATTGAGATATTTGGACCCATGCACTCTTTTTCCCACAAAGTAAGAATAATTTCTTAATTTAGGATAAGATATTTGCTCTCTAAGTCACTACAGTACCCACAGTCTCCATCAGGCATTTACTGCACATGTCTGGACGTGGTAGTCATTTGAGTTTGTGTCTCCTGTGATGGGCTGTGATAAGAGGGACAAATGAGTCTGTATAGTGTTAAGCTATTGCGATTTAGGGTTCATTTATTGCCACTGCAAAGCCAGTCTATGTGACTAATACATGGGGCTTCTCTGTATAATCTATGGGGAAATAACATACTCTTGAGACTCTCTGTATCAAGCAGTGTTATTAGCCTGGGGTTTCCAGAGAAACAGAACCAAAAGGAGATAGATATGTAAACATATCTGTTTGGCCTTTGAGATCTTTATGTTATATACACATGTCCAGAAATGTGTGTGTGTGTGTGTGTGTGTGTGTGTTCTGCGTGTGTAAGTTAGAGATGTATTTTAAAATAACTGGTTCATATGATTGTGAACACCAGCAAACCTGAAATTTGAAGGGCAGGCTAGTGGACTGGAGATTCAGGTAAGAAGGTAAGAACTGATGTTGTAGTCTTGAGTCCAAAGCCTGGAAAGTCAGATAAAACTTCTATGTTGCAGTCTGGAGGCAGAATTCAATTTTCCTCAAGAAACCTCAGCCTTTGTTCTTAAGGCCTTCAGCTGATTGGATAAGTCCCATCTGCATTCTGTAGAGTAATATGTTTTACTTAAAGTCTATTGATTGTAAATATTAATCCTACCTAAAAAATAAAAACATCTAGACTATTGTCTGACCAAACAGCCGGCACCATAGCCTACCCAAGTTGACACATAAAATTAACCACAACACAAGTTATTCACACAGTCTCAGGACTGTAGTATCTCTCTGATCTATTGACTTTATTCTATGATTGTAAATCTGAAAAATTACATCTATATTAAGAGAAGTATATATAACCAGCAAGAGAATAGAAAAGTCTCTTGAATTTTTAAAGACATAAAAAATTAAAGGAAGTTTCAAAACATCTCCCCACTACGTTGTCCATCGCCCTGTGCCAGTCCAAGTACTTACGTGCATACGTTTGCACTGCTTTCACCTGCATGACTCATGGACCTGGCTTCCAATACCAGCGTTAGCTGCCGTACCCTCCCAGCCTCTAGAGAAACCCAAGGATCTCATTACTTTCCCTACCTTGATTCCTCCTCAAGCACAGAGCATTTTGCTAGGAGTCAAAGAAGAAATGAAGGTCAAGGACGCAATAAAGTGTAATAGTGGGAATGAGGGGAAAGAAAATGGGATTGATCAGAGACTCACTATAAAGAGTAAGGGTTCAAAGCAGAAATCAGACTGAGACAATTGTTTCCTTCTACTCAGAGAGGGTATCCTAGGAGTCTCCTCTCTCTGTGCTCGTCCTTCTCTCTTAACAAGGTAGTACGAAGGGCCAGAATTTAAAGAAAGCTTGCAATCCATTTTCAGTCCTCCCAGCCCCCTTTCCAACTCCTGCCCTTGGAAGGTCAGGTAGGATTCAGGGGGATTGTGCGGGGAAAGGTAAGCCCGCACAAAGGTAAGCAGGCTCCAGAAAACTGTCTTAACCTATCTACACAGAGAAGAACCCTTGGAGGCTAGGATACTATGGAGGGAACACAAGTTATACTGAAACTCTGGGGAGCAATAAAGAATGGACTTCTGCCCTGTCTTTCCCATGATATTGCAGGATGAGGACGCCGTGGGAGTGGTCATAACTCAGGCCGATGGCGGGGGCAGGATTTTCCCTGACACACATAGAATAGCACAAGGCAGTGGTTAACAGGGCTCTCCTGGTGGATCAGGCAGTAAAGAATCTGCCTGCAATGTGGGAGACCTAGGTTCAGTCTCTGGGTTGGGAAGATCCCCTGGAGAAGGGCATGGCAACCAACTCCAGTATTCTAGCCTGGAGAATCCCGCTGACAGAGGAGCCTGGCAGGCTACAGTTCATGGGGTTGCAAAGAGGCAGACATGACTGAGTGATTAAGCACAGTGGTTAACAGCTCAGGCAAGCTTCAGTTAGGATCCTAAACTCAGTCACTCACCACCTAATTGAAATTTAACATATTATTTAATCTCTCCAATTCTCATTTTATTTGTAAAACAAGGATTAAAAATAGTTTCCTTTTAAGGTTGTGATAGGATAAAGAGGACAAACGGGATAACTTCAGAAAATGCAGAAAAACTACCATTTATGAATGGTAGAATACGCAGAATTGCTACCATTTATAAACTGTTCTTATGGGTTCTATGTGCTTTCAACACATCTATTCAATAAAACCATATAATGAACCTAAGAGTTAGGCCCATGAAGTTGCTCTTTGCCTATGTATAAAGCAATAAAAGCCTCCCTTTCTTCAAGACATTTTACTTCCATCTGTTGGAAAATTGTCCTAATAAACTATTTTTGTTGGCATGAAAGACCCTATTAGAATCTGCTGGGAACTGTGGGCAGTAAGCATACCAGTCTCTCATACTAGTGATGTGCATGGTGTTCCCTTGGATTCAGTGCCTTTGTTCACCCTACAGTTTGCACAACTGCATCTAGCACACCTGTAGCTATGATTGCTCTCCCTGTTTTGCAGAAAAGAAAACTGAAGCTCTCAGAGGTTAAGTAATATGGGTGAGATTATTCCAAGAGGTATCACTATGTTTTCAGCCAACACAACCAGCCCTGTGCCAGATACAAAGTAGGTTCTCATTAAGGATTAGGGGTATTTTTGTTATTGTTAGAACTGCCCCAAATAGGCAAAATGGAATTTATTACAGCTTATTGCCTTCAAAGGGGGATTATTCCAATGACAGTGTGATGGATAGATTTGAGAGGGAAGATTATTGCATTACATGAATGAATTGGTCCAGCAATGTTAGTTGATTTGTGCAGCACAGTTTAGTTGGTAATGTTGTAATGCAGCCTCTTTATGTATTTTCAAAGCCTTGCTAATTATTAAAATATTTTGAATCTGTGACATACTTTATTCGCTATAAACGCTCCTAAATTTACTCCTGGATTGTAAAGGATACATGGTATCTTTCAGATTTCACAAATGTAAAAAGGAAGACTTGGGATCTAGCATAGCCCCCTGTGTATGTGTTAAAGGACTGGATCAGTGAGCCTTAAGTCCTCTGCTCAGGAACAGTGATGAATCCCTGAAGGAACTGACTCACAGGCCCTGGTCACCTGCTGAGCTCTTCTCTCCTCAACGCACTGGGCAACCCCTCTCCCCAGGGATACAAAACCTAGACGCAGCAGCTAACCCAGAGAGCTCACATTTATCAGCTGGTCCTCAGACAATGTCACTTTGGACAGAGAAGTGGTGAAACAGAGATATACTCAAACAGGAAGCAGTGGGTGTCTGAGTCCGACTGCCTCTCATGAAATCTGTGGACATGATAACACAGCAAAGGGTTGTTGTGAGGATTAAATGAGTTTATATAAGCAAGGGTTTAGAACGGTACTTGACACATAACATATACAATTCACAAACACACACATGCGCGCGCGCGCACACACACACACACACACACACACTCTTCCCTCCTAGAAACACACACATGCACACACACACTCTTCCCTCCTAGAGGCAGAAGTAATCAGTTCTTCAGAGTCTGCTAGGAACTAGAGTAGGCTTCACAGAGGAGGCAACTGTCCTGTATATTATTCTTAAAAGGCTTAAAAATGCTTTGAAAGAAGAAACCAGAACACACAGCATGATTTAATGCTTAGTCAACGTTGTTTGAAGTAAGGGGCAGTCTCCACAAATGAATGAACATTTGTCAAGGTTTGGGAAATTCTAATTTTAAGGATATTTTTCAAAACCAAAAAAACACACTTCCCCTTTGATTTTAAACTGAGAAAACAAAACATAACATAATCTTTCCTTGATGACTCAGGATTTAGCCTTTTTATTGGTAATCGTTTCTCAGGCACCTTGGAGCTGTTCCTAATCAGCTGCCTACATTTATAGACAACAGTCTAGAGAAGGGTCTGAGAGAGACAGCTCTTCACTGACAAACGAAACGACCAGGCAGTGCTTTGCTCCTTGCAGGGCTGTGGCGACTGCTTCCACTTCCACAACGATGCTCAGTGCCCAGTGACTGCATGCTATTAACTGTTCCCAAAAAACACAAAGGCAATGCAGCATCTGTGAAGCATGAGGGATGGCTCTGAGCGGGAGAGATTAAGAAATGGAGGCAGGTGCAATGCAGAGGGAGGGGCAGTGGAATAGAGATGTAAGTTTTGTGGGGCCTGAAGCTTATATGATTTAGTGGGGTCCTCTGGAAAACAAGAATATTAAGACCAATTCACAAAAGAAGTTTCAGAAGTAAATGAGTGAATATTTATTCAGGATGAGAATAATCAACAAATTTCTAAAGCTTTTCACATGCAGGTCCCTTTCTTCTGAGATCCCTTTGCACAATTTACAATAAAGAAACATATATATAAGTTCTCCTTGACTGCCCACTGCCTTCTCTTCACCACATAGAACATTCTATGTCATAAATGATGCCTAGTACCCAGAGAGACCCACATGAGGAAGAGTCTCAAAACTTAGGTATCATTAACTTCCAAGTCAATCCACTTCTGAGAGTAAGTGGTATTTATAAAGGACTTCCCAGATGGCTCAGTGGGTAAAGAATCCACCTGCAATGCAGAAGACGCAGGAAACCCAGGTTCGATCCCTGGGTCAGGAAGATCCCCTGGAGATGAGAATGGCAACCCACTCCACTATTCTTGCCTAGAGAATCCCATGGACAGAGGAGCCTGGTGGGCTATAGTCCATGCGATCGCAAAGAGTTGGACATGACTGAAGCAACTGAGCATGCATGCATGCATGGTATATATAATGATTTAAGTAAATGCAAAATGGGAGCACTAAACCTGAGAATCAGGAAGCCTTCCTGGAGGAGGAAACTCATGAACTGAGCCTGAAGGAATATAAGCAGTCAGCCAGGGAAATGGGGTCGGGGGTGGTCCAGGGAAGGGCAGAAGCCTGTGCCAAGACTGCAGGATGGGATGAGGGGTATCAGTTTGGGATACCTGTGCATTGGTTGCTATGATTAAAGTTATGTTTTTAAGTGGAAAGCATATTTAGAGTAGCATTTCTCATTGACTTGCACCATTTGAGCCCTGGATCATGGAAAAGCCAGCAATCAACATCAGAGACAGAACTGCAACCTACCTCATTCAAAGAGTTTCCTTATTTAGTACTCAGGGCCCTTCTTCTGGGGCTGTTAAGCCCGCTTCTTTCTTAGCTATGGGAATAAATGCAAAGAAACTTTTCCATCAGGAGTGTTTATCAGCCTGGCCTCTCCTCTGTCTTCTTCCTCTTTTCTGCCTTTGCTTAGATTTCTGACTTCTCTGAATAAACAATATCACCTTTCTTCTCCCAGACCTGCTAGTTAAAAAGAGGATGCTTTAAAATATTTTATGCTAATACCAGCAAATCCTACAACTAATGCTGAACACAGTAGATGCTCACTAAATGCATTAGATGCTCACAGTAGATGCACTGGTTCAGTTTGCAGAGTCCCAGACCTCACATTCCATTTAATTACTGGGAGGTTTCAGGCAAGTTATTTAGCCTCTCTTAGCCTTAGTTTCTTCATATCAGGAGGCTAAACGAGATATGAACGTATGCAAATTGTTTTGCAAAGTGAATGGCACGTAGTAAACTTTCAATTAATGGAAACCAGAAAAGTTGTTTACTCGGTCATCAGATTTGCTGAAACCTATGGGTCCAAAGATAAAAATGGCAGACACTGCTCTGGTGGAGCCCCAGGCTCAGTGTGGGAGCTGAATATAGAAACAAGTGATTAAACTTTGGTGCAAAGAGCTTTGATGGAAGGGACCAACATAGTCTGCACGTAAGGAGGAGATGCTGGAGCTGAGGGTGAAAAGGAGAGTCTGCCAGGCAGACATGTGGAAAAAGACAAATCCAGGCAGAAGGCGAATCATGTGCAAATATGTGGAGGCTGAGCAAATAGTGTTCAGATTCTGGGACGCAAGGCAGGAGGGAGGAAATGGGATAAACAAGTGGGCAGGGAGCCTGATGCAAAGGTTTTAAATATGAGAATGAGGATTTGAATTTTACCCCATAGGAAAAGGGAGGCAATGAGTACATTTCAGCAGAGAAATTATCCATATTTTTGTCTTCATGTCTGCTGTAATGATGGATGGGCTGCTCTGTGTGTGTGTGTATCTGTTAGGGGATTTGTGGGGGAGATAAAGTCGAAAGGTAACTTCAATAGTGCTCCCTCAACTCCAACCCAATGGACATACTCCCTCATTTACAACTAATTCACCGTAATTGGTTTAGGAATTCTCATCTACTCCAGACATGAACATTCAAACAGAAAACTCTAGGTTTAGAAAACTATATGTATTCTTCTCTATCACTGTTTTTAGTGTATGCTCCATCCTGACCCTTAAATCCTACTCTGTCATCGCCTGCACTAGCCTGGGGCTGGCACATAAAACCCAGAGACAGCAACCCCAGCTCTGAGCAGTCGTCCATCTGTCTACTCTCTCCCTCAGTAACAACAGCCACTTCTTAGTCATCCACAAATATAAACAGAATGCCTACCATGTATCCAGCCGTGAATTGTAAAGTGGTAATAAAAAGATGAATAATATAAGCAGAGTGCCTGCCTTTAAGGAATTTATAGCCCATAGAGAAGGGTTTTTTCTGCCCTGAGTTGCTTGCCACTGGGCTGTAAGATGCAGGGGTCATTATCACCATTTTAGAGATTAGGAAACACAATTAGGAAGGTTAGGTGACTCCCTCAAAGCATATGAATGCAACTCCTTTCTGCTCTTAACTGCTTTTCTTTTATTTTTCACCATTATCTTGTTAGGAGGGGAGCCTCTTTCTCATCCCTGACAGCTCCTCCTGTATGGCGGAAACTCTACCAGCAAAGCATGTGGAGGGGAGGAAAGGTGGCTTGAGAAGACCAGCCATATGGAAAGGGAAACTACATACTGGTCCTTTTCTCTCGTTTCCTCTTGAGACTTACCCTAGCGACCAAGCACATCTTCTGCTGTCTTCCTCCCTGCCCTCTCTCTGCCCTCCTCACCACCGAAAACTGCTAGCACAACACGGTAAAGTAACCTGTCCACGGTTGTGCATAGATGTGAATCCAGGTGGGCTCACCCCAGAGTCTATCTTTGACCACTGCATTTGTTTACCAGAACTGCTTAAAAAAAGTACCGCAGATTGGGTGGCTTACGCAATAGAAATTTATTTCCCCTCAGTTCTCAAAGCTAGAGGTCCAAGATCAAGGTGTTGACAGAGTTGGCTTCTAAGGCCTCTTTCCTAGTCTAGGAGATGATTATCTTCTGGGTCCTCACGTGGTCTTGGGGGGTGTGTGTGTGTCTCTGTGTGTGCGTGTTTGTGTATGTCCTAATTTCCTTTTCTTCTGAGAACATCAGACATACTGGATTAATGCCAACTTGAATGCCCTCATTTTCTCTTAGTCACCTCTTTAAAGAGGTAGTGGGCATTAGGACTACAATATATGAATTGGGGGTAACACAATCTACCCCATAACAACTGGTGTGGGGACTGTCTATTTCATGGCTAGACAACGGTAATACAAAAATATTGGGAACATAAGGGAAGGAGCTATGTAAGCTCTCAGGAATGGATAAACTAGTATGGAAGTTGAGGGAGGAACAGCTCCGAGAGTGTTGGCAGAGCTCTGAGAAAGTTAAAGGGATACGCATCAGGGCTCTTGGCCACAGGCAGCAGAGACTAACTGTGTCTCCTACAAGAAGACAGAATATGTATATCAGGGGGAAACAGGAGGAGTCTCACAGAATGCAAGGGAAAGAGGAAGAACCTGGCTTGTGAAAAAAATAAATGGAAGTTAGTCATTCTCAGGGGTTAGGTATCAGGAACCAGTGGAGAGCCTCTTCCTGATGCCTCTTCTGGAATGAATTCACCACAGTCACTTCTGCTCTTATAGCACTTCCCAGGACAGGAAGTCCAACCAAGGCATGGGTCCACTCTTTGGTGCAGGGAATATGGGACATTTGGAAGAAGACTGCATCCAACAGGGGTGGGTAGTGCCCTGAGAGGAGTTAAGGGACTGTCTCTAAACATGGGAGAGTAAATGCTGAATCGTTGCAAGCAGTGCTGCAGCGGGAGGTGTCATCCTGGCATTAGAGCTGGGGAAACTGGGTCTTAGCTTTAGGTACAGCTTGTAATATAAGAGACCTGGGACTTATACAAAGTTCTGCTGATTCAAAGCGATGTACTCTTTCTAGCCACTCCATTGTGCATCAGCCTGCCCACTCCCAGGATAAATAAATTAATATATGAGTAAATAGATAAATAAGCAAGCAAAAAACTTCAAGGCGAGGCTAGAATTCCAAAATTTTAATTCACTAATTTAAATCTACTTTCCCTTACTACTAAATTGAAGTGAAGGCTGAGGTATGTTTAATAAGAGAGATTTGTTTGGTTATCATTAATATTTAAGAGAGGATTTGAATCCACATAATCCACCTTTTCAAGAGAAGAGCAAGTTCTAATTTTCCCACTTGTCAATTCATCTGGGCCCTGAGAAGCTGAGGAATCTTTATACACAACTCAGCTCTTGCAAGTGACCTCTGCTTTCCTGTTCTTTGCATTTTTGGGCCTCCCAGGAAGGGGTCATGTCGAACTCCATGTCTTCAGTGATCACTGATGTATTAGTGGATCTCAAAAAGTGTAAATTAACATTAGCAACGTGCATAGGTTTGTCACGTATACGAGAGAGGGGAGGTAGCAGTTCCACATCTGGGGAAAGGTAAGGGAGTTGGGGCTGCACGCGACAGCAGATCCTGCATCATTCAACTTATCAGGAATTTACTGGCCTCCAGTTATATGTCCAAGGCAATGCAAGACCCCCAAAGAAAGGGAAAAGAGTAAGCCAATAGTACAGCTGATTCTAAGAAATGTTTTGTCTTTTTTGTTGTTGTTGACAGTCATATTAATTTTATTTTTCATTTTATTTATTAATTTATTAATTTATTTATTTTAATTGGAGGTTAATTTGCAATATTGTAGTGGTTTTTGCCATACTTTGACATGAATCAGCCATGGGGGTACATGTGTTCCCCATCCTGAACCCCCCTCCCACCTCCCTCCCCATCCCATCCCTCTGGATCATCCCAGTGCACCAGCCCTGAGCACCCTGTCTTATGCATTGAACCTGGATTGGTGATCCATTTCACATATGATTATACATGTTTCAATGCTATTCTCTCAAATCTTCCCACCCTCGCCTTCTCCCACAGAGTCCAAAAAACTGTTCTATACATCTGTGTCCCTTTTGCTGTCTCACATACAGGGTTATCGTTACCATCTTTCTAAATTCCATATATATGTGTTAGTATACTATATTGGTGTTTTTCTTTTTGGCTTACTTCACTCTGTATAATAGGCTCCAGTTTCATCCACCTCATTAGAACTAATTCAGATGTATTCTTTTTAACGGCTTAGTAATATTCCATTGTGTATGTGTACTACAGCTTTCTTATCCATTTGTCTGCCTATGGACACATAGGTTGCTTCCATGTCCTGGCTATTATAAACAGTGCTGCGATGAACATTGGGGTACACGTGTCTCTATCAGTTCTGGTTTCCTCGGTGTGTATGACCAGCAGTGGGATTGCTGGGTCACGTGGCCGTTCTGTTTCCAGTTTTTAAAGGAATCTCCACACTGTTCTCCATAGTGGCTGTACTAGTTTGCATTCCCACCAACAGTATAAGAGGGATTTCTCCACACCCTCTCCAGCATTTATTGCTTGTAGACTTTTGGATAGCAGTCATTCTGACTGGCATGAAATGGTACCTCATTGTGGTTTTGATTTGCATTTCTCTGATAATGAGTGATGTTGAGCATCTTTTCATGTGTTTGTTAGCTATCTGTATGTCTTCTTCAGAGAAATGCCTAATTATATGTTTTATAACTGAAACCTGAGCTCTGGACTTTAAAGGCCAATTCACAAGGGCATGTGACTTCCATAGTATCCTCTCCCCAAATTCTATAAGCCCACACTAATCATGAGAAAAAGCATCAGACAAACCCAGACAATCTAACTAGAGATCTCTTCAAGAAAACTGGAGATACAAAGGGAACATTTCATGCAAAGATGGGCACTATAAAGGACAGAAATAGTAGGAACCTAACAAAAGCAGAAGAGATTAAGAAGAGATGACAAAATTATACAAAGAACTATACAGAAAAGATCTTAATGACCCGGATAATCATGATGGTGTGGTCACTCGCATAGAGCTGGACAGCCTGAAGTGTGAAGTCAAGTGAACTTTGTGAAGGATTACTATGAACAAAGCTAGTGAAGGTAAGAGAATTTCAGTGGAGCTATTTAAAATCCTAAAAGATGATGCTGTTAAAGTGTTGCACTCAATATGTCAGCAAATTTGGAGAATTCAGCAGTGGCCACAGGACTGGAAAAGGTCAGTTTTCATTCCAGTGTTCAAACTACCACACAATTGCATTCATTTCATATGCTAGTAAGGTTATGCTTAATATCTTTTGAGCTAGGCATCTGTAGTACGTGAACTGAGAATTTCCAGATATGCAAGCTGGGTTTCAAAGAGGCAGAGGAACAGGAGATCAAATTGAAACATTCATTGCATCATGGAAAAAACAAGGGAATTCCAGAAAAACATCAACTTATGTTTCACTGACTATGCTAAAGTCTTTGACTGAGTAGATCACAACAAATTAGAGATGCGAGTACTAGACCATCTTACCTGTTTCCTAAGAAACGTGTATGTGGGTCATGAAACAATTAGAATCATACATGGGACAACTGACTGGCTCAAAATTAGGAAAGGAGTACAACAAGGCTGTATATTGTCATCCTGTTTATTTAACTTTTATGTGGAATACAGCGTGTAAAATTCAAAGCTAGATGAACCACAAGTTGGAATCAAGACTGCTGGGAGAAATAACAACCTCAGATAAGGAGATGATAGCATTCTAATGGCAGAAAGTGAAAAGGAACTAAAGAGCCTATCATATATATATATATATATATATAATCTACTTGGCTGTACCAGGTCTTAGTTGTAGCACTCGGGATCTTAAGTTGCCACATGTGGCATCTAGTTGCCTGACCAGGGACTGAACTCAGGCCCTGGAGTCTTAGTCACTGAACCACCATGGATGTCCCACTCCCTAAGACTTTGTTTTTCTTTCTGGCCTCATCATGAGGCATGTGAGGTCTTAGTTCCCCAACCAGGGATCAAACCAGTGCCTTGGGCAATGGAAGCACAGATTATTAAACACTAGTCCCATAAAGAGCCTCTTGATGAGGGTGAAAGAAGAGAGTGAAAAAACTAACTTGAAACCCAACATTAAGAAAACTAACATTGTGGCATCAGGTCCCATCACTTCACGGCAAATAGAAGGGGGAAAAGTGGAAGCAGTGACAGATTTTCTTTTCTTGGGCTCCAAAATCACTGCAGATGGTGACACAGCCATGAAATTAAAAAGACGTTTTCTCCTTAGATGGTAAGTTATGACAAACCTAGAGAGCATATTAAAAAACAGAGACATCACTTTGCCAACAAAGTTCCATCTAGTCAAAGCTGTGGTTTTTCCAGGAATCATGTATGGGTGTAAGAGCTGGACCATAAAGAAGTTTGAGTGCTGAAGAACTGATGCTTTCAAGTTGTGGTCTTGGAGAAGATTTGAGAGTCTCTTGAACTGCAAGGAGATCAAACCAATCAACTCTAAGGGAAATCACCCTGAATATTCATTAGAAGGACTGTTACTGAAGCTCCAATACTTTGGCTGTTTGATGTGAAGAGCCAACTTATTGGAAAAAAAACCCTGATGCTGGAAGAGATTGAAGGCAATAGAAGAAGAGGGTAGCAGAACTTGAGATGGCTAGATTGCATCACTGATTCGATGGACATGAATTTGAGCAAACTCCAGGAACTAGTGGCAGACAGGGGAGCCTGGCGTGCCTGGGGTTGCAAAGAGTCGGACAAGACTTAGCAACTGAACAACAAGGAGATATAATCAAGTTAAGTTG
Organism: Ovis aries; assembly: GCF_016772045.2. Taxonomy (NCBI): domain Eukaryota; kingdom Metazoa; phylum Chordata; class Mammalia; order Artiodactyla; family Bovidae; genus Ovis; species Ovis aries. The sequence goes on along the minus strand of NC_056062.1, from coordinate 27,047,055 downwards.
AGATCATACTTGATTTGATTGAGCCATAAAACTTGTATGCCTGGTGTTCTTATAAGAAGAGGGAAATTTGTACACAGAGACACAGACACAAGGAGAGGAGCCCATGTGAAGTTGAGGGTGGAGATCGGAATGATGCAACCGCAAGCCGAGTGTCTTAGCCTCTTCAGGCTATACCAATTTTGCTATAGTAAAATTGCACAGATTAGTGGTTTTTAAACAACAGGAATTTATTTCTCACACTTCAGGAGGCTGGAAATTCAAGACCAAAGTGTCAGCATGGTCAGGTAAGGGCACTTTTCTGGTTCTTAGAATTCTTGTTACATCCTCACATGGCAGAAAGAGTGAGAGAGCTCTCTTGGACCTCTCTTATAAGGTCATCAATTTCATTCATTGATGAGGGTAGAGTCCCTATGACCTAATCACCTCCAAAAGACCCCATCTCCACTGGGCATTAGGATCTCAACTTATGAATTCATAGAAGACACAAACATCACACTGTAGCACAAAGAACTCCGCAGGTTACAAGAAACCGCTAGAAGAGGCAAAGGAGGGCTCTTCCCCAGAAGCTCTGGAGAGAGCATGGTCCTCTGACCACCTTGATTTTGGACTTCTAAGCTCCAGAACTGTGAGAGAATAAATTTCTGTTGTTTTAAGTTACCCAGTTTGTGGTACTTTGTTGTAGCAGCCCTAGCCATTAATGGACATTAATGTGAAAAAAAAAATAGTAAAATCAAGATAAAGGCTAGAGTCTAAATAAGAATAGTGCATTGATGCCAGTTTCTTAGTTTGGTAAGCATATCACCATAATTTAAGATGTTGACAATAGGATAAATGAGGTAAGTATGACAAGAATGCTGTGTGCCAGCTTTGCAAGGTTTGGGTTTTTGTGGTTTTTGTGGGGGGTTTTGACTATAAAATTTATTTTGGAAAAAAGGTCAGTTCACAGGCTGTGTCATCTTTGGATGGTCTCTATGCTAAGCTTGGGTCGCCTTGTGCATAAAATGGAGATAATAATAGTCCTGCTGAAAACTGAGTTTAAAATGTAATAATGCATATAAAGTTCTTAGCAGGTCATATCTGTTCTCATTTTTAGTCTCTCATTTGGTAGATCTGCCAGCCCTTCCAAATTCATGTCACAGAGAATTTTTCCAGTTCACGCCTTCATTCATGCCAATTGCTTAAAATCCTAACAAAGAAAAGGGCAGAAGGCTTCAGGAGGCTGCTGGGTTCAGAGATAGAATGCTCAATGAACAGAAATAGTCTTGCAACTTGCCATGAATCCAGCTAACTCTTGTGTTAATTTCAGGCTAAAATCTAGGCACCCAATGAGTCAAAATTCCCTAAATGTCCACTAGTTGAATAACCAGAATACAAAAGAAGTGAGGTTAGCCTAGAGAAGAGAGGATACTTCCTTTACAACTTTGATAGGTGACTATGTAACCTCATGGTCGGGTAGAGTCAAATTCGTTAGGTTCAATCCCTAGCTATACTAAGGTTGCCATTTGGGCAAGTTAGTTACTCTGTCTTAGACTTAGTTGCATCATCTGTAAAATAAGGACAGAAATGTCATTCTCATAAACTTGTTATAAAGGTTACGCTGAACAGTGTACGCAAAGAACTATGAATTCTTTGTATACAATAGGCATCAGCATGCATTAATGTCTGTATGTTACTGTTTAGTCACTAAGTCATGTCTGACTCTTTTCCAACTCCATGGACTGTAGCCCGCCAGGCTCCTCTGACCATGGGATTTACCAGGCAAAAATACTGGAGCAGTTTTCCATTTCCTTCTCCAGGGGATCTTCCCAGCCTAGGGATTGAACATACATCTCCTACATTGGCAGTCAGGTTCTTTACCATTGGCCACCAGGGAAGCCCAGTGTGTGTACACCTGTTTTTGTATGTATGCACATTTTCATTGCCTGATATAGTGACTGACATACCAGCAGCACAAAGATTGTCTGTTTCAGGGAAAAGTCCTGTGCAAATGAGGACACTATAGATGGAAGAGAGATTGTGACTTGCCCAAGGTCATAGTGCAAGAGAAAGACAAAACACAGGACTTGTGATTCCAAGGACATTTACTCTGCAGGAATCTCAGAAATAATCTGATAGCTTTTCATTTGTAGATATGAAAACTGTATCCCAAATAACCAATGGGGCTTGTCTGGGGCACCATGATTTATAAGTGATAAATAGTACCCCTTCATCTCATGTGTTCCAATTCCTAGTTTAGGCCCTTTTCTACCTCTTCTGGATACTCAATAGTACCAACTATAATTTATCCGTAGAGCATCCAGTCTTCACTTAACAAATTGACTGTTGATATCGAGCATCTCAGAAATCAAGGCAGAGTTGCAAGACCTTTGTGCAAGGACAGTGAGGATGAGCACAGTAAAGCCAGGGTAGCTTCGATTAAAACATAATCCTTTGCTGAAAGATCTGTGGCTGTATCTTAATGTAAATACTGAAAAAGGCTCAGTAATCCCAGAGGCTTTGGCTATGTGCACCACAGCTAAGCAGTACACTCTGGGAACAGAAGGAAGTTCCAAGAATATTCCAGCCCTGTCTGCATCACTCACACTGCAGAATTTTGTGAAAATCATTTCTCCTCTCTGTGCTACAGTTAATATTATAAATAATGATACCAGAGAGTTTCAAAATACAGTATTCGAAAAGACATTTTGACTGTTAGCTGTTGTTTCATTTGATCCTCACTACAGCTCTTCAGGGTGTTTCTGTTATTACTGTATCATAGCCCCCAGATCATGGATAAGAAAACAGATTCACTGAGGTGGAGCTGTTTTCACTGACAAATACATATTACCAACAATGATAATAATAGGCAAAAGGAAACATAACCATCACTTTAAAACTTTAAATGGAATATAATCTATAGAGTTATATTGAAAATATTGAATATATTTTCAAATTCAATATTGATTCAACTATTGAAAAATACTGAATCACTATATTGTACACCTGAAGTGAAGTGAAGTCACTCAGTCATGTCCGACTCTTTGCGACCCCATGGACTGTAACCTATCAGACTCCTCTGTCCATGGGATTTTCCAGGCAATAGCACTGGAGTGGATTGCCATTTCCTTCTCCAGCGGATCTTCCCGACCCAGGGATCAAACCCAGGTTTCCTGCATTGTAGACAGACGCTTTACTGTCTGAGCCACCAGGGCATAATATTATAAATCAACTATACTTAAGCTTTAAAAAAAAATGGGACAATGGTAATAAGGAAAGTGGTAGTTAATATTTGCTGAGTATATATTCCAGTTCCAAACACTTTAAATGTATTTGTCACTTAATTCTCTCACAATTTTGTGAAGCTGGTGATACCGTTATCTTTATTCTAAGCCACAGAGAAGTTAAGCAATTTGCCTGAGGTCACACAGCTAGGAAATGAAGAAGCCAAGATGTAAAACCAAGAAATCTCGCTCCAGAGCCCATGTTCTCATTAATAAGGTATAACAAACAAGCTTTTTGCTAAGCAATGAGCTCCTGAGCTAAATAAGATACAGACACATCATTCTCCTTATGGAGTGCATAAATTAGTTTGGGAAACTAATTTTGTTTCCCTTCCCAATTGATAGGATTGTCACAATTCAGGAAGATAAAAAAAAGTATTAGATTCACAAGTGTAGCAAGGACACAGAAGTGATTAAAAATGGTGGACTCTGGATTGAAATCCAGGCCTTCTGAGTGCATATCAATATGCTTTCATTCTTTCCATAAATATTACTACTTACTGGTAGAGAGTGAAAAGAAGAAAAATACATTATTTCTCTCCTGAAGAATCAATAATTTCAGTCCAGAGAAAACATTTTCCAAACCACTTCAAGCTCATCACTTTCACTCCAAATTGAGCGTATGGAGAATCCATCAATCAAAGGCTGAAGTGAGGACTGTTCACTCTCATGCCCTATCCAACCCCCACCCTCCTCCACTCACTGCCGTGAAGAGGCACCAAGAAGCATTCCATTCCACCCGTGTCAGCAGTGCTGGCCTGATTTAAGATAACCTCAAGCTCAAGCACTTTCACCAACACAAACTTAGTTGGGATCCCTTTAATCCCCATAGAGATCCATCTCAATAAACTGGGTATTACCTGCCTTGAGAACTATGTTTGCTCTCTGATGGGCTGCTGCGTAAGTCTCCTAGAATTGAAGGAATGCAGCAATAGTAGGTCAGTACATTCCTCAGATGACTACTGGTGTTTTGAACCAATCCTCACAAAAAGGTCTTTGAAGGATGTCTTTGGTCAGACATTCCACACCTTCTCCCTTGCTGTCAGAAATCTCTCAGAATACACATTCCCTATGTGTTAAGGATAAGACAGATGAGATTGCAATTACAAAAAGCTAAAGATGGAGTTTTAGTCCTAAAATAACTCTCAAAATTCAGCTGTAAATCTTACAATCAAGCTGAGAGTATATGAGGTGAAATGATAAAATATTCCTCCTTCAACCATGTGACTTCCAAATATGGCTATAGTTCTTTCATTTTTTTAAAAAAAGTAATCACCAGAATACCCACCTAACTTACTAACAAGAAAGGCTAAGACTTGAAACCTTCCCAACAATTGCTATAGAAATACATCATCATGTTCATTCCACCTCGAAAAGAGGAGGTAGCTGATTCTGCTTCTGAACAGCAAGAGGACAGAGGAATCAAGTCTAATCTGTCAGTTATCATTTCTTCTTGCTGCCACGTCATGCCATTATCAGACTGGTCTTATATAACGTGTCATGATGCATGTCCTGGTTACTAAGAAGACCTTATTGATAGAAGTCGCTGACAAGAGAACCCTCGTGCTGGATGATAAGTTTGGCCACTAGATCCCAAAGCTCATCCAGTGTGCCTGGTCTACAGTTTGCCAAAATCATCTCACCTCTACCCCTATCCACTTATGAGCCTCAGCCACCTACCTGGGCTACTTCTTTTGAGGAACTGTATTTTAAGACCACTTCTTTCTGCATGATGCCACAATAGTTCTGTCTCTCCTTTTTAAAAAATTTTTATTTATTTATTTTTTGCCGTGGTGGGTCTTCATTGCTGCGGGGGCTTTTCTCTAGCTATGGAGAGTGGAGGCTACTCTCTAGTTGCAGCGGGTGGGCTTCTAATTGCAACAGCTTCTCTTGTTAAGGAGCACAGGCTCTCGGGTGCACGGGTTGCAGTAGCTGTGGCCCGTGGGCTCAGTAGTTGTGATTCCCAGGCTCCAGAGCACATGTTCAGTTGTTGTGGCATATGGGCCTAGTTGCTCTGAGGCACGTGGGGTCTTGCCAGATCAGGGATGTCTCTGATCATCCATGTGAGATTTATAGCTGAATTTTAAGAATTATTTTAGGACTAAACTCCATCTTTAGCTTTTTGTAATTGCAATCTCATCTGTCTTATTCTTAACACATGGGGAATGTGTATTCTGAGATATTTCTGAGAGCAAAGGGAGAAGGTGTGGAATGTCTGACCAACGACATCCTTCAAAGACCTTTTGTGAGGACTGGTTCAAAACAGCGGTGGTCAACTGAAGAATGTACTGACCTACTATTGCTGCATTCCTTCAATTCTAGGAGACTTACGCAGCAGGCCATCAGAGAGCAAGCATAGTTCTCAAGGCCGAGACAATACCCAGTTTATTGAGATGGCTCTCTATGGGGATTAAAGGGATCCCAACTAAGAACCTATGTCTCCTGCACTGGCAGGTGGATTCTTCACCACTGAGCCACCAGGGAAGCCCTGAGGGTCTTTATTTTCTCCATCACCATCACTGGGCTTTCTGCTAGACCACCACCTGGCCCACCTTCTTAGCTTCAAATTTTCTTGTCCTTTTTGTCCTTGGACTATTAATGCAAACTAGTCCTCTTTTCCTGAGGGATCAGTATTCCCTGCCAGGGATCTCAGCATTGAGAAGGGCATAACCTTGGTCAAAGTGTCCAATCATCACTTCTCCTCATGAATGCCTATTCATTCTAAATCGATGCAACTGAAGGAGTGATTTTATGACTCTCCTTTGAACAGAGATTCCTCTGGGGCTTTTGTCACTACCTCTAGTTGGAGAAGAGGCTGGCATTATTTTTCAGGATTTCCCGCATCAGTGTGAGAGCACTTGTTGCACAGAAAGGAACAAGTGTTGAAGGGTATCATGGGATGGCAGCCATTTCCTTTTCATCAGAAAATAACAATGTGTTCCATCCTCAGAGGGGCATGGAGTTGACCCTGGGCAAACTGGTCAGGGCAGGAAGGGAAAGCAGCAAGAGGAGAGTCATAACAGACGGCTTTCTCTGCCTTTTCCTCTTCTGGCCTGGAAGCCAAGAAATCAGGAGCCAGCCTCCCTGTGTTTATCAGCAGACCAGCAGAGGGGATCCCAGGAAGGAGATAAGGAAGAACAGAATGGAGGCTCCAGGGAGGCTCTAGAAGGGAGACATGTCTACCTTGTGACGAGATTTGAATAGCATCCCTTAAATGTGAACCCTTGACACTGCAGACCTAGCAAGACAGCTGCTGTGAACTCAGAGAACAAATTCAAGCAGGAAAACTACCATGCTATGCTGATGGCCATGGGGATTTTCTTACCTGTGTGCCTATACAGCTGCCTTTATCTGCTTATTTTTCCAGGGTTCTCATCAGCAAACAAATCAATTAGAAACATCAATTGCTGGCAAAACCCAAAAACAAGGAGCAGGAAAGGTCCTGAAGGGTCAAGATCTGTTTTCAGTTACTCTGGGTTTTCAAGCACGTTCCAAAAATACGTCTCTCACTGCCATGGCAAACCTGCCTGTGATGAAACACAATGTACCATTTCTAATGTTGACACAGACCAGATGGGACTTTGAGTTTTTTTTTTTTTTATTTTTTTCAATCTGTTCTTGATAGAAGAGAAGTGGACATAATGGATCTTTTAAGGGGAAAGGAGAATTTTGGCTTTTAATTTTTTTTCCCTCTCTTATCACATGCACAGCTAACACAGAGTTCTTGGGTTCCTGCTCCTCGTTTGTTCAACAATCCCTCCAGTAACTGGGAGTCTGCTAGACAGGGCCTCGTTTTACTGATTGTCCAGACACAATATGGGTTAATGCCCCCAGGTTCCTTCCATCTGACCCAAAAGAGCAGCTGTGAGAGAGGCACATAGGAATAGTCTCCTCAGACTCACAAGCAATAAGACAGGTGATGGCTGAGCATGAGACCAGGGGGACGATTACCCTCACCTGCCCCAGACACTGCTGTAATCTAAGTGAAGCCTTCCTCAGTGATTGGTGCAAACAAATAGAGGAAAATAATAGAACGGGAAAGACTAGAGATCTCTTCAAGAAAATTAGATACACTAAGGGAATGTTTCATGCAAACATGGGCACAATAAAGGAAAGAAATGGTATGGACCTAAGAGAAGCAAAAGATATTAAGAAGAGGTGGCAAGAATACACAGAAGAACTATACAAAAAAGATCTTCATGACCTGGATAACCACAATGGTGTGATCACTCAACTAGAGCCAGACATTCTGGAATCTGAAGTCAAGTGGGCCTTAGGAAGCATCACTGAGAACAAATTAGTGCAGGTGATGGAATTCCAATTGAGCGGTTTCAAATCTTAAAAGATGGTGCTGTGAAAGTGCTGCACTCAATATGCCAGCAAATTTGGAAAACTCAGCAGTGGCCACACGACTGTAAAAGGTCAGTTTTCATTCCAATCCCAAAGAAAGGCAATGCCAAAGATTGCTCGAACTACTGCACAATTGCACTCATCTCACATGCTAGCAAAGTAATGGTCAAAATCCCCCAAGCCAGGCTTCAAAAGTACATGAACTGTGAACTTCCAGATGTTCAAGATGGATTTAAAAGAGACAGGGAAACCAGAGATAGAATTACCAACATCCATTGTATCATCAAAAAAGCAAGATAGTTCCAGAAAAACATCTACTTCTGCTTTGTTGACTACACTAAAACCTTTGACTGTGTGGAATACAACAAACTGTGGAAAATTCTTCAAGAGATGGGAATACCAAACCACCTGACCTGCCTCCTAAGAAATCTGTATGCAGGTCAAGAAGCAACATTTAGAACTGAACATAGAACAACAGACAGGTTCCAGATCAGGAAAGGAGTACGTCAAGGTTGTATACTGTCACCCTGCTTGTTTAACTTATATTTAGAGTACATGATGAGAAACACTGGGCTGGATGAAGCACAAGCTGGAATCAAGATTGCCAGGAGAAATATCAATAGTGTGCAGATGACACTACCTTATGGCAGAAAGTGAAGAAGAACTAAAGGGCTTCTTGATGAAAGTGAAAGAGGAGAATGGAAAAGTTGGCTTAAAATTCAACATTCAGAAAATTAAAATCATGGCATCCAGTCCCATCACATTATGGCAAATAGATGGGGAAACAGTGACAGAACTTACTTTCTTGGGCTCCAAAATCACTGCAGGTGGTGATTGCAGCCATGAAATTAAAAGACACTTGCTCGTTGGAAGAAAAGCTATAACCAACCCAGACAGCTTACTAAAAAGCAGACATTACTTTGTCAACAAAGGTCTGTATAGTCAAAGCTATGGTTTTTCCAGTGGTCATGCATGGACGTGAGAGTTGGACTATAAAGAAAGCTGAGCACTGAAGAACTGATGCTTTTGAACTGTGGTGTTGGAGAAGACTCTTGAGAGTCCCTTGGACTACAAGGAGATCCAACCAGTCCATCCTAAAGGAAATCAGTCCTGAATATTCTTTGGAAGGACTGAAGATGAAGCTGAAATTCCAATATTTTGGCCCTCTGATATGAAGAACTGACTCATTGGAAAAGACCCTGATGCTGGGAAAGATAGAAGGCAGGAGGAGAAGGGGACAACAGAGGATGAGTTAGTTGAATGGCATCACCTACTCAATGGACATGAGTTTGAATTAATTCCGAGAGCTGGTGATGAACAGGGAGGCCTGGTGTGCTGCAGTCCATGGGTCGCAAAGAGTCCGACACAACTGAGCGACTGAACTGAACTGAACTGAAGACTTTAGAATTGTGATGCTGCAAAGACTCTTGAGAGTCTCTTGGGCTGCAGGAAATCAAACCAGTTGATTCTGAAGGAAATCTACATTGAATATTCATTTAAAGGACTGATGCTGAAGCTGAAACTCCAATACTTTGGATACCTGATGCAAAGAGTCAGCTCATTGGAAAAGACCCGGATACCAGGAAATATTGAAGGCAAAGGAGAAGAGGGTGGCAGAGGATGAGATGATTATATTGCATCACCAACTCAATGTACATGAATTAGAGTAAACTCTGGGAGATGGTGGAGGGCAGAGGAACCTGGCATGCTGCAGTCCATGGGGTCGCAAAAAGTCAGACACAGCTTAGGGACTGAACAACAACAAAGTGAAGGCAGTGGGCAGGCCACACAGAACTGACTTCAAGATGAGTCCCAACAGATCGCAGCCCATAAGACCCTCCTAAAGGGGCCTCTCAGAGCTAATCCTGGTCACAACATGTCCTTTCTAGGCCATCCCATTAACTGCCAACAGAGATCTTTGAGTGTGGTCTATGCACCAAATGTTCTCTGGGGCAGGGAGCTCCCCCACATAATCTCATTCCCAGTGAAAATAGTAGATATATGGGCAGATCACAACAGACACTGAAAGACTGGTTAGGTCCAGCTAGCCTCAAATTCTTTGATTAGATGATAACAAATAAAGCTGGATAGCTTCTCAAACCAGATTTCAAATTTAATTTACTATGGGACTTTACTTCTTCCTACCCAAAAATGACCCTCAAAGAAAAAAAAATTAAAAAGGAAGAGACAAATACAGTGGGGAACTAGAACATAAGGCAGTAGGTGTTGGGACTCATCTTGAAGTCAGTTCTGTGTGGCTGCCCAGTGCCTTCACTTTGTTGTTGTTAAGTCACTAAGTCGTGTCTGACTCTTTGCCACCCCACGGTCTGCAGGATGCCAGGCTCCTCTGTCCTCCACTGTCTCCCAGAGTTTGCTCTAATTCATGTCCTTTGGTTGGTTATGCAATATAACATCTACTACCCTATGACAGAGGATGAGATGGTTGGATGGCACCACCGACTTGATGGACATGAGTTTGAGCAGGTTCTGGGAGTTGGTGATGGACAGGGAAGCCTGGCGTGCTGCAGTCCAGGGGGTCCCAAAGAATAGGACAGGACTGAGCGACTGAGCTGCACTCAGCAGGTATTCTGCCCTATTCTGAGAGCAGTTCGGCCTTTGGTCATGATCAGACAGGCTCCCTAGGGAGCTGGGTTGATTCAAATGGACAAAAGGCAGTCTTGTGTGAGCAAGTGAGTAGAGGTTTTGTTGCCCTCCCAAGGCTTGCTCTCTGCCCCACCATCCTCAGGGGGCTGGTGAGGTGGAAGGAAGGCTGGGAGGGATGGGTCACTGGTTTAGGAAACTGGTAGGATTACAGCTTGGAAATTCACCTTATGCTATCCCAGATTCCAGTCTCTCCAGCAAATGAACAAATGAAAATGCCCTACATTTTTCTGAAAGAAAAATCTGGAAATAAGAATGTGCGTGCCAAGTTGCTTCCGTCATGTCCAACTCTTTGCAACCCCATGGACTGTAGCCCACCAGGCTCCTCTGTGGAATTCTTCTGGTAAGAATACTGGAGTGGGGTGCCATTTCCTTCTCCAGGGGATCTTCATAACCCATGGATTAAACCCACATCTCTTACATCTCCTGCATTGGCAGGCAGATTTTTTTACCACTACGCCCACCTGGGAAGCCCCAAAGAAACGTTTTTGCAGAGAAAAGAACAAAGTCATACAGAAATTGAAATTTTTTGCATATCCACAGGCTATCTGTATCCCCGTGTTTATTGCAGCACTATTCCCAATAGCTGAGACATGAAAACAAACTAAGTGTCCGTTAATGGATGACTAGATAAAGAAAATGTGTTTATATACTCAATATCACACACACACAATGAAATATTATTAATTGTTATAAATAATATGTAATATTATTTATATGATAAATAAATTATATGATTATATAAACTAATTGTGTGTGTGATTATAAATTATATGAAATATAATTATTTCATTATTATAAATAATAGTATGATTTAGCCATAAAAAGAAGAAAATCCTGACTTTAGGGACAACATGGATGGACCTTGATAGAGTTATGCTAAATGAAATAAGTCAGATGGAGAAAGACAAATGCTGTATGATCTCATTTATATCCATAATCTAAAACACCTGATTTCATAGAAACAGAGAACAAATTGGCAATTGTCAGAGGCTGGGGGAAGGAGAGGAGATGAGAGAATGATAAATAGATGAAGGTGACCAAAAGAAACAAATTTCCAGTTATACAATAAATAAGTTCTAACGTACGGCATAGTGACTATAATAGTTGACAACACTGCATTGTACAGTTGAAAGTTGTTAAGAGACCAGATCTTAGAAGTTCTTTTCACTTGTTGAGGGTCGGTGGTGGAATTGTAACTGTGTTATAATTTCTCATCACAAGAAAAAAATTTAACTATGTTACAATTGTTTTACATATATATAATTCTAATAAATATAATATAAAATTGTTTTCTGTATATACTAATTATATATTAATACAATATTATACATATAATGCTGTATGTCAATTATATCTCAATAAAACTGGAAAAATTTTTCCCAGAGAGGCAGAGGAAAGATTGCTGGATTGTCTTATTTTGTAAGCTAGATGTAGAAAAAAGAAGTCCATTTCTACTTTGTATATATTCTACATGCATCAGAAATGCACCCCTTGATGACTACTTCTCAGACTCAATACCATGTATATAAATAAAAGGACACTCATCATTCTGTTTACCATGTTGGACAGCAAGTACCATAATAGATATGATAGATATTATCTATTATAATAGATATATAATAGATATTTAATAAATAGATACACAATAGATATTCAATAAATGTTTTGACTTTAAAAATTTAAAACGTTTTTGCTTTAACTGCCTTTATTTAGTTAATGAACATTTAGTAATAGGCAGAAGGAGGACAACATCCTCAGTACTGGTAACAGCAATGATGATGATGTTAGGAGGAATGAAAAGGAAGCAGGTGAAAAAGAGCCTGTATAGGTAACCTACTGACTTTCTGGGACTTCTCACGTGATTCAGCAGAAAGAATCCACTTTGCTATGCAGGAGACTCAGGTTCAGCCCCTGGGTCTGGAAGGTCCTCTGGAGGAGGAAATGGCAACCCACTCCAGTATTCTTGCAGGGATAATCCCATGGACAGAGGAGCCTAGCAGGCTATAGTCCATAGCGTTGCAAAGGGTCAAACATGACTGAGCACATACACACCAACATGTATATTATATGCTCAAGTGAAATAGAAGTGCCAGCACCTGAATTCAAATCCCACTCTTACCACTTAAGATCTTCATCTTTAACATGGGGATAATGATTCTCATAAACTGTGAAAACCAAATGAGAGCATTGTATGTGAAAGTACTAAGTAAATGGGTTTGTGCAACTATAAGGAGGTAATTTTACTATCAGTCACAAAGAACTACATAGATCACTTAGCATCCATTCAAATGTTAAGATACCTTAACTACACAGTATCTCTGAAAATGCAAAATAATCAAGGAGGAAATTTACACATTTATTGCTGTGTAGAAACAACCACAAACTTAGCTACTGAAAACAAAACCCATTTATTATCTCACAGTTCAGAGAGAGGAGCAGTCCAGGCAAACTCAACTGGATTTTTTGCTTAGGATTTCACAAGGCTGAGGGCAAGTGTCGACTGGTGACTCTGAGGAAGAGTTTGCTTCAGAACTCATTCATGTTGTTGATTGAATTCAATTCCCTGAGTTGCAGGAAGGAAGTCCCCCATTTTTTCTGGCTGTCAGCAAGGTAACCCTCTCAGCATCTCAAGGCTGATTTTAGGGCTTGCCTTGTGGCCTCCTCCATCTCAGTAACCTCCCTTACACCAAATTCTGTTCCTCTGACTTCCTCTTCTACTATCAGCTAAAGAGAATTTTGCTTTTAAAGTGATTAGATTAGGTCCACCAAAACAATCATTCTTTTGATTTACCCAAAGTTAACTAGTCAATAATCTTAACTACTCCACAAAAACTCTCTACCATAAAATGTAACATAATCGTGAGTGTGATATCTCACCATATTCACATTCTTGGGGATAAGGACTAAACATCTGGGGAAGAAGGCATTTTAGAAATCTGCCTACCACAGATCATAAACCTGTTGGAGAGGGATTTTGAATACATACACTATGTTTCTCCTGACTAAGACTTGAGGGTCACATTCATATATCCATAGTGCCTAGCACAATTCTTTGCGTATTAACGTGCTTAATATGGATTGTTAAATAGAGAAAAAAGAGGTTTAGGGGGACATGTGCTTTGAAATCTCAGCTTTCATAAAGAAAATAAGGAAAGCGCTTTTTAAAATTTTGTTAATTGTATAGCCACCTCACCCCTCTGTCACCAGCAAAATACTCAACATATAATGAACTCATGATAAACAATGTTAAGTAAATAAGTGAGTGAATGAATGAATGGAGTAATTTTTCACTGAGGCCTAGCTAGTAATCTCTGACATCTGCACATCAAGCTAAGGTTGTTATTTGTTTATTTTTGGCGGTTTTTTTTCTTTTGAAAGAAGATGTTGGGGACACTCAGTAATAAGATTTCATTTTTGAGTTTTTAAAGTTTCCTCAGGGATTTGTTCTACTGTGATCTAGTTGAACAATGCTATTCCCCCCTCAGCCGAGACCATCCAGTTCTTCCAGGCTAGAGGGAGATTTCCACAGATCAAACAGCAGTTCTGCCTAAGGCATCACAGGGCACCTGAAAAAGGACCAACTCCAAGAGCCTTCTCTTAAAGAGCCTCACCAGTCTGCTAAGGAATTTAACTGCACAGGGCATCATATCAAGTTAAATTTTAGCTCAGCTAACAAGTAAATGGCTCCAACCAAATAAAGCACACACACAAAATCTTCTATCACACATCCACAAAAATGACAAAGCCTCCACACTGTTTTGAAGCTCCTCTCTTGAAAGCCAGATTGACAGATATTGGATGGAAGGGAGGCAGCTTAATATCAAAAGATGAGAGTTGGCAATGTAGCAGGGAAATACAATCCACCTCACTGTAGAGAAATCAATTCTCTGCTCTGAGCCATTAATGCATCAGTGACTGGTTATTATTTAAAAATAAAAACCTGAAAATGTACTGGTTACACCTTCATCAAACTCTCTCTCTAGAGGATTTTGTTATGATTCTTCTGTTTTCTAAGTTGTACAAAACAATTACCCATTAACCATATCCTAGCATATTCTGCTTACTAAACCAAAGCCATTTTCATAATGGGTAGTATAAGACATGCTGAAATTAGCTAACTATGTATAAAAGCAAATACCTTGCTAAAGTTTGTACATAGGTGGAAAATATCAAGTTTGAGGTGAAAGATGGGACCAAGGTGTATATCTGTTACAAGTTAAAAAACAAAATATATTAATATTACCTAATACCCATAATAGCACTTGTTACATTGCAGTATATTTGTATTATATATTGAATATATATTGATTTATATATATTGATTATATTGAATATATATTGATTTATATTACATAATTGATTGAATCAATTATATATTGATGTGAGAGTTGGACTGTGAAGAAGGCTGAGCGCCGAAGAACTGATGCTTTTGAACTGTGGTGTTGGAGAAGACTCTTGACAGTCCCTTGGACTGCAAGGAGATCCAACCAGTCCATTCTGAAGATCAACCCTGGGATTTCTTTGGAAGGAATGATGCTAAAGCTGAAACTCCAGTACTTTGGCCACCTCATGCGAAGAGTTGACTCATTGGAAAAGTCTCTGACGCTGGGAGGGATTGTGGGCAGGAGGAGAAGGGGATGACCAAGGATGAGATGGCTGGATGGCATCACGGACTTGATGGACATGAGTCTGAGTGAACTCCAGGAGATGGTGATGGACAGTGAGGCCTGGCGTGCTACGATTCATGGGGTCACAAAGAGTCGGACATGACTGAGCAACTAAACTGAACTGAACTGAGTGTGAGGAACATTCAATCTTCACAGTAACTCTGTAATATAGGTGTATTATTACTGTCATCTCCCACTTACGATGGAATTATGATGGAGACGGGTCAAATAGAACTGAGCATTGAACTCAGAAAGATTTAATTATTAGACTCTGCTACTGCTACTACACAGTTATGAGTTTTCTAAAATCTACACCTATAACCAGATAACCACTACTATAACCACTACTATAATCAGATAACTACTACTCAGTTATGGGTTTTCTAAGCTCTACATCTATAACCAGATAACCATGATGGTGTGATCACTCACTTAGAGCCAGACATCCTGGAATGCAAAGTCAAGTGGGCCTTAGGAAGCATCACTATGAACAAAGCTAGTGGAGGTGATAGAATTCCAGTTGAGCTACTTGAAATCCTAAAAGATGATGCTATGGAAGTGCCGCTCTCAATATGCCAGCAAATTTGGAAAACTCAGCAGCGGCCACAAGACTGGAAAAGGTCAGTTTTCATTCCCATCCCAAAGACAGGCAATGCTGAAGAATGTTCAAACTACCACACAACTGCACTCATCTCACACGCTAGCAAAGAAATGCTCAAAATCCTCCAAGCCAGGCTTCAATAGTATGTGAACCGTGAATTTCCAGATGTTCAAGCTGGGTTTAGAAAAGGCAGAGGAACCAGAGATCAAATTGCCAATGTCTGTTGTATCATCAAAAAAGCAAGATAGTTCCACAAAAATATCTACTTCTGCTTTATTGACTACATCAAAACCTTTGACTATGTGGATCACAACAAACTGTGGAAAATTCTTCAAGAGATGGGAATACCAGACCACCAGAGAAATCTGCCTCCTGAGAAATCTGTATGCAGGTCAAGAAGCAACAGTTAGAACTGGACACGAACAACAGACTGGTTCCAAATTGGGAAGGGAGTGCATCAAGGCTGTATAATGTCACCCTACTTATTTAATATATGCAGAGTACATCATGTGAAATTCCAGGCTAGATGAAGCACAAGCTGGAATCAAGACTGCTGGCAGAAACATCAATAACCTCAGATATGCAGATGACACCACCCTTATAGCAGAAAACGAATAACCAAAGAGCCTCTTGAAGAAAGTGAAAGAGGAGAGTGAAAAAGTTGGCTTAAAACTCGACATTCAGAAAACTAAGATCATGACATCCAGTCCCTGACTTTATGGCAAGTAGATGGGGAAACAGTGGAAACAGTGACAGACTTTATTTTCTTGGGCTCCAAAATCACTGCAGATAGTGACTGTAGCCGTGAAATTAAAAGACGCTTGGTCCTTGTAAGAAAAGCTATGACCAAACGAGACAGCATATTAAAAAGCACAGACATTACTTTGCCAACAAAGGTCCATCTAGTCAAACCCATGGTTTTTCCAGTAGTCATGCATAGATGTGAAAATTGGACTGTAAAGAAAGCTGAGTTCCAAAAAATCAATATTTCTGAACTGTGGTGTTGGAGAAGACCCTTACGGGTCCCTTGGACTGCAAGGAGATCCAACCAGTCGATCCTAAAAGAAATCAGTCCTGAATATTCATTGGAAAGACTGATGCTGAAGCTGAAGCTCCAATACTTTGGCCACCTGATATGAAGTACTGACTCATTTGAAAAGATCCTGATGCTGGGAAAGATTGAAGGCAGGAGGAGAAGGGGTTGACCAAGGATGAGATGGTTGGAAGGCATCACTGTCTTGAAGGCCATCAGTTTGAGTAAGCTCTGGGAGTTGGTGATGCACAGGGAAGCCTGGTGTCCATGGGGTCACAAAGAGTTGGACACAACTGAGTGACTGAACTGAACTGACTGACATTTATTTCATAACATGTGACTGGGTTCTTCCTCCTGCTACTGAGTAGCTTGGGGTACTGGTACCTTGCTCCATTTCTCTAAGGCTCGGTTTTCACATCTGTAAAATGGGGATAAAAATAGAACCAAGCTCCCAGGGATGATAATAGTGAGAATTATTCATTTCTTCTTTCAAAAGATATTCAGTGAGCTCCTACTATATGCCAGGCACTGTCCTAAACAGTAAACAGAGCAGACAAACCCCTGCCCTCAGGAAGTGTACTTTCTAGAGTGAGGAACTGACATAAACAAAAACATAGAAAAACCATACAGACTCTGTGGCCACTAAAGCAGTTAAGAATGGACCTCTTAACTGGGCTTATCGGGAATCAGCCTAACCTCTGGGGTGAAAAAGCCAAATACATGGTCTTTGTAGACATTTTACAGAGATATTGCCCTCACACACATTATCTACTTGCTCAACACAGAATTAGAAAAGTTAAGTTTTGGCCCCAGGAAATCACCTCTACTGTATTTTAAAGCAAGTTTGTCTATAGAACCCCCAGAATCAGGATCTGGGGCCAACTAATGTAGACGCTCAATAAATGGTCATTTTCTAAGCTGCCTGCTACTGCAGAATCCTCCTCTTCTCTTTAAGGTTTTACATCCTGGTTTGCTTTAGCACATCATTCAGAGAAAAAGTTGGCAGAGGATAGCAGCTTAATTTTCAGGTATCCACTACATAAAAGGCTCTATCTCAAGACTTCACTTTAGTGCAGAGAATTTTTCTAATAGCTGGTTAAGGCCATCCGTTGAAATGGAGACCAGGAGGTACCATCCCAGGAAGAGGGGCTGATGAGATTTTCAGCAAGAAGTCAAGTTTGTATCATCAGAATCTAGGCTGTTATCACTTAATAGCTGGTGATCTTAGATAATGTAACTTTTGGTTCCTTATCTGCAAAATGGGACTAATGGTTATATTTATTTTACAGACTGGCTACAATTTGGGGGGCTTTTTTACTTGAAAGCTTGAATAGAAACCTCATATTAGAAACATCCAAATTAAACATGCTAATTCTGATTTCCTCTTCAAATTTTCCTACCCTAGCCTTCCCCATTTCAGTAAATAACAATTCCAGTCTTCAAGGGACTCAGTTTAAAAACAAGCAAATAAAATTCAGCTTTCTTGATTCTCCCCTTATATTTCATATGCATTCACAAAATTCTGTCGTTTCAACCTTGAAAAGTATGTCTAGAACCCAACCACCCCTCCCCTGTAACTGCTGGAACCCTTGTTTAAGCTCCTACAATCTCTCACCGGATTGTTGCCATGACTACTTAATGGGCCCTTTGTTTCTGTCCTTGGACCTCAATGATCAAATCCTCAATGCAGCGGTCAGTAGGATCCTTTAGAAATATAAAACAGCTCATGACACTCCTTAGCTCAAAACTCTACCAAAGTTTTTTTCAACAGTGAATACTACAGTACTACACCATCTTTGGTTAGTTGAATCCACGGATACAAAAGGACCAATAGAGAAGGTCCACCGTAAAGCTACATGTAGATTTTCTACTATCTGGAGAGTTGTTGCAACTAACCTCTGGTTCCTCAAGGGTCAACTATGCATAGTGGCTTGCATTTTTCCTTTTACCTTGGGTTCCAATGTGGTTCAGTACAGTGTTGCCAATATTATGTTTAAAATTTCGAAAAATTAAATTTTGATATCTTGTTCATTGTGATAATAAGCATAATTTATATTTAAAGTAAGATTATATTAAAATATTATTTCTCTAGTTTAAAACAAAAACAAACTCTGCCTTGGCTTCCCTTCTCACTCAGAGGAAACTCAAGTCCTTACACCTGTCTACAAACCCTGCACAATGTCCCTCCCTCATCCCTCTTACCATGTGTCCCCTCCTATGCTCTCCTTAGGTCTCAGCGTTCTCTTTGCCATTTCTTATCTGGGTTCTTTCCCTCTAGCAACCCTCTGCCTGGAAATAATTCTCCCCCAGGTATTCACATACAGGCCCCCTCACCCTACACAACTTTCCTCCCAAGTCACCTCTTAGGCAAGGTCTTTCCTAAGTACTATTTAAATGTCCAACTTCTCATCCTGCTGCCAACCACACACACACACACACACACACACACACACACACACACACACTTCCTACATCCTCCTCTCCCAGTTTTGTTCCTTCATAGTAGAAAACTTTCACCACCTTCTAAGACAATCGATAAATAGTTTATTTTTTTTTAATTTTTTTTTAGTTTTTTATTTTTAAAATTTTAAAATCTTTAATTCTTACATGCGTTCCCAAACATGAACCCCCCTCCCACCTCCCTCCCCATAACATCTTTCTGGGTCATCCCCATGCACCAGCCCCAAGCATGCTGCATCCTGCATCAGACATAGACTGGCGATTCAATACTTACATGATAGTATACATGTTAGAATGTCATTCTCCCAAATCTTCCCACCCTCTCCCTCTCCCTCTGAGTCCAAAAGTCCGTTATACACATCTGTGTCTCTTTCCCTGTCTTGCATACAGGGTCGTCATTGCCATCTTCCTAAATTCCATATATATGTGTTAGTATACTGTATTGGTGTTTTTCTTTCTGGCTTACTTCACTCTGTATAATCGGCTCCAGTTTCATCCATCTCATCAGAACTGATTCAAATGAATTCTTTTTAACGGCTGAGTAATACTCCATTGTGTATATGTACCCCAGCTTTCTTATCCATTCATCTGCTGATGGACATCTAGGTTGTTTCCATGTCCTGGCTATTATAAACAGTGCTGCGATGAACATTGGGGTACATGTGTCTCTTTCAATTCTGGTTTCCTCGGTGTGTATGCCCAGAAGTGGGATTGCTGGGTCATAAGGTAATTCTATTTGCGATTTTTTAAGGAATCTCCACACTGCTCTCCATATTGGCTGTACTAGTTTGCATTCCCACCAACAGTGTAGGAGGGTTCCCTTTTCTCCACACCCTCTCCAGCATTTATTGCTTGCAGATTTTTGGATCACAGCCATTCTGACTGGTGTGAAGTGGTACCTCATTGTGGTTTTGATTTGCATTTCTCTAATAATGAGTGATGTTGAGCATCTTTTCATGTGTTTGTTAGCCATCCGTATGTCTTCTTTGGAGAAATGTCTATTTAGTTCTTTGGCCCATTTTTTGATTGGGTCGTTTATTTTTCTGGAATTGAGCTGCATAAGTTGCTTGTATATTTTTGAGATTAGTTGTTTGTCAGTTGCTTCATTTGCTATTATTTTCTCCCATTCCGAAGGCTGTCTTTTCACCTTGCTTATATTTTCCTTTGTTGTGCAGAAGCTTTTAATTTTAATTAGATCCCATTTGTTTATTTTTGCTTTTATTTCCAGAATTCGGGGAGGTGGATCATAGAGGATCCTGCTGTGATTTATGTCTGAGAGTGTTTTGCCTATGTTCTCCTCTAGGAGTTTTATAGTTTCTGATCTTACATTTAGATCTTTAATCCATTTTGAGTTTATTTTTGTGTGCGGTGTTAGGAAGTGATCTAGTTTCATTCTTTTACAAGTGGTTGACCAGTTTTCCCAGCACCACTTGTTAAAGAGATTGTCTTTACTCCATTGTATATTCTTGCCTCCTTTGTCAAAAATAAGGTGTCCATATGTGTGTGGATTTATCTCTGGGCTTTCTATTTTGTTCCATTGATCTATATGTCTGTCTTTGTGCCAGTACCATACTGTCTTGATGACTGTGGCTTTGTAGTAGAGCCTGAAGTCAGGCAAGTTGATTCCTCCAGTTCCATTCTTCTTTCTCAAGATTGCTTTGGCTATTCGAGGTTTTTTGTATTTCCATACAAATCTTGAAATTATTTGTTCTAGTTCTGTGAAAATGTGGCTGATAGCTTGATAGGGATTGCATTGAATTTGTAAATTGCTTTGGGTAGTATACTCATTTTCACTATATTGTTTCTTCCGATCCATGAACATGGTATATTTCTCCATCTATTAGTGTCCTCTTTGATTTCTTTCATCAGTGTTTTATAGTTTTCTATATATAGGTCTTTAGTTTCTTTAGGTAGATATATTCCTAAGTATTTTATTCTTTTCGTTGCAATGGTGAATGGAATTGTTTCCTTAATTTCTTTTCTACTTTCTCATTATTCGTGTATAGGAATGCAAGGGATTTCTGTGTGTTGATTTTATATCCTGCAACTTTACTATATTCATTGATGAGCTCTAGTAATTTTCTGGTGGAGTCTTTAGGGTTTTCCATGTAGAGGATCATGTCATCTGCAAAGAGTGAGAGTTTTACTTCTTCTTTTCCAATTTGGATTCCTTTTATTTCTTTTTCTGCTCTGATTGCTGTGGCCAAAACTTCCAGAACTATGTTGAATAGTAGCGGTGAAAGTGGACACCCTTGTCTTGTTCCTGACTTTAGGGAAATGCTTTCAATTTTTCACCATTGAGGATAATGTTTGCTGTGGGTTTGTCATAGATAGCTTTTATTATGTTGAGGTATGTTCCTTCTATTCCTGCTTTCTGGAGAGTTTTTATCATAAATGGATGTTGAATTTTGTCAAAGGCCTTCTCTGCATCTATTGAGATAATCATATGGTTTTTATTTTTCAATTTGTTAATGTGGTGAATTACATTGATTGATTTGCGGATATTGAAGAATCCTTGCATCCCTGGGATAAAGCCCACTTGGTCATGGTGTATGATCTTTTTAATGTGTTGTTGGATTCTGATTGCTAGAATTTTGTTGAGGATTTTTGCATCTATGTTCATCAGTGATATTGGCCTGTAGTTTTCTTTTTTTGTGACATCTTTGTCAGGTTTTGGTATTAGGGTGATGGTGGCCTCATAGAATGAGTTTGGAAGTTTACCTTCCTCTGCAATTTTCTGGAAGAGTTTGAGGAGGATAGGTGTTAGCTCTTCTCGAAATTTTTGGTAGAATTCAGCTGTGAAGCCGTCTGGACCTGGGCTTTTGTTTGCTGGAAGGTTTCTGATTACAGTTTCAATTTCCGTGCTTGTGATGGGTCTGTTAAGATTTTCTATTTCCTCCTGGTTCAGTTTTGGAAAATTGTACTTTTCTAAGAATTTGTCCATTTCTTCCACGTGTCCATTTTATTGGCATACAACTGCTGATAGTAGTCTCTTATGATCCTTTGTATTTCTGTCTTGTGTGTTGTGATCTCTCCATTTTCATTTCTAATTTTATTGATTTGATTTTTCTCTCTTTGCTTCTTGATGAGTCTGGCTAATGGTTTGTCCATTTTATTTATCCTTTCAAAGAACCAGCTTTTGGCTTTGTTGATTTTTGCTATGGTCTCTTTTGTTTCTTTTGCATTTATTTCTGCCCTAATTTTTAAGATTTCTTTCCTTCTACTAACTCTGGGGTTCTCCAACTCTTCCTTTTCTAGTTGCTTTAGTTGTAGAGTTAGGTTATTTATTTGACTTTTTCTTGTTTCTTGAGGTATGCCTGTATTGCTATGAACTTTCCTCTTAGCACTGCTTTTATAGTGTCCCACAGGTTTTGGGTTGTTGTGTTTTCATTTTCATTAGTTTCTATGCATATTTTGATTTCTTTTTTGATTTCTTCTGTGATTTGTTGGTTATTCAGAAGTGTGTTGTTCATCCTCCATATGTTGGAATTTTTAATAGTTTTTCTCCTGTAATTGAGATCTAATCTTAATGCATTATGGTCAGAAAAGATGCTTGGAATGATTTTGATTTTTTGAATTTATCAAGTTTAGATTTATGGCCCAGGATGTGATCTATCCTGGAGAAGGTTCCATGAGCACTTGAAAAAAAGGTGAAATTCATTCTTTTGGGGTGAAATGTCCTATAGATATCAATTAGGTCTAACTGATCTAATGTATCATTTAAAGTTTGCATTTCTTTGTTAATTTTCTGTTTAGTTGATCTGTCCATCGGTGTGAGTGGGGTATTAAAGTCTCCCACTATTATTGTGTTATTGTTGATTTCCCCTTTCATACTTGTTAGCATTTGTCTTACATATTGTGGTGCTCCTATATTGGGTGCATATATATTTATAATTGTTATATCTTCTTCTTGGATTGTTCCTTTGATCATTGTGTAGTGGCCTTCTTTGTCTCTTTTCACAGCCTTTGTTTTAAAGTCTATTTTATCGGATATGAGTATTGCCACTCCTGCTTTCTTTTGGTCTCTATCTGCGTGGTATATCTTTTTCCAGCCCTTCACTTTCAGTCTGTATGTGTCCCTTGCTTTGAGGTGGGTCTCTTGTAAGCAGCATATAGAGGGGTCTTGTTTTTGTATCCATTCGGCCAGTCTTTGTCTTTTGGTTGGGGCGTTCAACCCATTTACGTTTAAGGTAATTATTGATAAGTATGATCCCGTTACCATTTACTTTATTGTTTTGGGTTCGGGTTTATACACCCTTTCGTGTTTCCTGTCTAGAGGATATCCTTTAGAATTTGTTGGAGAGCTGGTTTGGTGGTACTGAATTCTCTCAGCTTTTGCTTGTCTGTAAAGCTTTTGATTTCTCCTTCGTATTTGAATGAGATCCTTGCTGGGTACAGTAATCTGGGCTGTAGGTTATTGTCTTTCATCACTTTAAGAATGTCTTGCCATTCCCTCCTGGCCTGAAGAGTTTCTATTGAAAGATCAGCTGTTATCCTTATGGGAATCCCCTTGTGTGTTATTTGTTGTTTTTCCCTTGCTGCTTTTAATATTTGTTCTTTGTGTTTGATCTTTGTTAATTTGATTAATATGTGTCTTGGGGTGTTTCGCCTTGGGTTTATCCTATTTGGAACTCTCTGTGTTTCTTGGACTTGGGTGATTATTTCCTTTCCCATTTTAGGGAAGTTTTCAACTATTATCTCCTCAAGGATTTTCTCATGATCTTTCTTTCTGTCTTCTTCTTCTGGGACTCCTATAATTCGAATGTTGGAGCGTTTCATATTGTCCTGGAGGTCTCTGAGATTGTCCTCGTTTCTTTTAATTCATTTTTCTTGTTTCCTCTCTGATTCATTTATTTCTACCATTCTATCTTCTATTTCACTAATCCTATCTTCTGCCTCCGTTATTCTACTATTTGTTGCCTCCAGAGTGTTTCTGATCTCATTTATTGCATTATTCATTATATTTTTACTCTTTTTTATTTCTTCTAGGTCCTTGTTAAACCTTTCTTGCATCTTCTCAATCCTTGTCTCTAGGCTATTTATCTCTGTTTCCATTTTGATTTCAAGATTTTGGATCATTTTCACTATCAATATTTGGAATTCCTTCTCCGGTAGATTCCCTACTTCTTCCTCTTTTGTTTGGTTTGGTGGGCAACTCTCCTGTTCCTTTACCTGCTGAGTATTCCTCTGTCTCTTCATCTTGGTTATATTGCTGCGTTTGGGGTGGCCTTTTTATATTCTGGTAATTTGTGGAGTTCTCTTTATTATGGAGCTTCCTCACTTCGGGTGGGGTTCTATCAGTGGCTTGTCAAGATTTCCTGGTTAGGGAGGCTTGTGTTGGAGTTTTGGTGGGTGGAGCTGGGTTTCTTCTCTCTGGAGTTCAGTGGAGTGACCCGTACCGTAATGGGTTATGAGACATCAAAGGTTTTGGGATAATTTTGAGCTGCCTGTATATTGAGGCTCAGGGGAGTGTTCCTATGTTGCTGGAGAATTTGCATGGTATGTCTTGTTTTGGAACTTGTTGGCCCTTGGGTGGAGCTTGGTTTCGGTGTAGGTATGAAGGCATTTGATGGGCTCCTATTGCTTAATGTTCCCTGAATTCAAGAGTTCTCTAATGTTTTCAGGCTTTGGATTTAAGCTTCCTGCTTCTGGTTTTCAGTTTTATTTTCACAGTAGCCTCTAGACTTCTCCATCTATACAGCACCGATGATAAAACATCTAGGTTAAAGATGAAAAGTTTCTCCACATTGAGGGACACTCAGAGAGGTTCACTGAGTTACAAGGAGAAGAGAAGATGGAGGGGGTAGTTAGAGGTAACTGGAATGAGATGCGGTGAGATCAAGAGAGGAGAGAGCAAGCTAGCTAGTAGTCACTTCCTTATGTGCGCTCTATAGTCTGGACCGCTCAGAGGTATTTACAGAGTTATACGGGGAAGAGGAGAGGGAGGAAGTAGACAGAGGTGACCAGGAGGATCAGAGAGAGGAATGAGTAGGAGAGAGACAAATCCTGCCAGTAACAAGTTCCTTAGGTGTTCTCTACCGTCTGGAACACACAGAGATTCACAGAGTTGGACAAAGAAGAGATGGGGGAGAAAAGAGACAGAGGCCACCTGGTGGAGAAAAAGGAGAGTCCAGAGGAGGAGGGAGTGGTCAAGCCAGTAATCTCGCTCTCAGGTAAACTTGGGTAGTGAAGTTTGGGTTTTTAAATGTACAAAATTGACAACAAAAACCTAAGAGCAAAGATTAAAAATCTGGAGTAGAGGTTGGATTTTCAAAGATACAATATTAAAGAAAAGCAGAAGGAAAAAGGAAGAAAGAAAAAAAAAAGAATTATTAAAAACAAACAAACAAAACAAAACAAAACAAGACACCAACAACCATCCAAAGAGTATATATGGTGTTTGCCTTAAAAAAAAAAAAAGTCTTTGTTTTAAAAATAGTAATACTAGGTTATAGAAATAAAAATTAGAGGAGAAATAGAAGACTTAACAATTAAAAAAAAGCTGTTTTTGAAGACAATGGTCTGCTTTTCTGGTTGCCTGATGTCCTCTGCCAGCCTACAGAAGTTGTTTTGTGGAGTTTGCTCGGCATTGAAATGTTCTTTTGAGGAATTTGTGAGGGAGAAAGTGATCTTCCCGTCCTATTCCTCCGCCATCTTTCCCTCCCCCTCCAATAAATAGTTTAAAAGGATTGTTTCTCCTTCCTGAAATACAAGTTCCATGAAGGCAGACATTTTATCTACTTTTTCACTGTTGTGTCTCTGTCACCCAGAACAGTTTCTCAGCTGCAGCACTATTGACTTTTAGGGCAGGATACTTCTTTGCTGTGAGTGCTGCCCTGCATTGTAGGAAGTTTAAAAGCATCCCTGACCTCTATCCATCAGATGCCAAGAGCACTTCCCCAGCACTTCCCCAAACACAATGTCTCCAAATACTGCCCAGTGTCCCCTGGGAGGCAAAATGTCTCCTGCTTGAGTGTCAGACCTAAAGCAATGTCTGCATGTCTGTGTGTTAAGTCCCTTCAGTCGTGTCCAACTTTTTGCGACCTGTGGACTGTAGCCAACCAGGGTCCTCTGTCCATGGGACTCTCTACGCAAGAATTCTGAAGTGGGTTGCCATTTCTTCTTCTGGGGGATCTTCCCAACTCAGGATCAAACCCGAGTCTCTTTTGTCTCCTGCATTGGCAGATGAGTTCTTTACCGCTAGCGCCACCTGGGAAGTCCCCAAACAACGTCTAATGAAAGCAAATGCTCAGTAAGTATTGAAAGAATAAATGAACGTTAAATGAGTTAATGTCTTAAGCACATACAGTAGCATTTGGCATATAGTAAGTACTCAAGAAATGTTCATTATGATCAAAGTGTTATTTTTTTATTATTGTTGCTATGTTATTGTCTAGGTCTAGAATAAATCATCAGAGAAGACAATGGCACCCCACTCCAGTACTCTTGCCTGGAAAATCCCATGGACAGAGGAGCCTGGTAGGCTGCAGTCCACGAGGTTGCGAAGAGTCGGACATGACTGAGCGACTTCACTTTCACTTTTCACTTTCATGAATTGGAGAAGGAAATGGTAACCCACTGCAGTGTTCCTGCCTGGAGAATCCCAGAGACAGGGGAGCCTGCTGGGCTGCCATCTCTGGGGTCGCACAGAGTTGGACACGACTGAAGCGACTTAGCAGCAGCAGCAGCAGAATAAATCATGCAGACAAACTGTATTAGGGAATTTGATATGGATTTCATTTTTTAAATATATTTGGATTTAAAATTGCAGTACAAAACCTCACACAAAGAAGTGCTAACACATTGGATACCACCAATTCATTAGCTTGTGTTGTCACGTTAACATGCTTCTGTACAGACCTCAGAATACATCATCTTCTGCCATCTCTATGCATATATTTTAACTTCTTATAAATGTGTTGCTGCTTCAGAAGGCTGTAGTTTGGTACCGGTGTTTATTTTTATTCTTGTCTATTCCTGTTGGCTCATGTCAAACTGTTCAAGCAAGTACACTGTGGTACCGTTGTATCAAACATACATTGATTTAATCTCTTCAAATTCAACTATATGAGCTTGGCCAAAAGATAAAGAGAGAAAGTATAATTTTCATTCAACATGGCTCCCTAAATGCAAGCCAGTAACTTCATATGGTGCTCAACTAAAGCAAGAGCAGTCTGTTCTACCCTGGAGGAACAATTAATTGTCTGTTCCTCCAGGAAAGCCATCTTTCCCGTGGAAAGATGGAACACTATACACAAGACCAATATACCATTTTTTTATGGCAGATTTGGAATATTTTTCATGGGCCATTTTGACCACGCATGCTTATAGGCCTTCCTTATCTTCAGTCTCAAAATCCAAAGGGAGTCTTTGAAAAACAGCATTTTGGAGTAACTCATTTGGCAGCAAATTCTGTGAGGTTATTTATTGTCATTTTCTTTCCAGTGTATTTGATTATGAGATGCTACCCCAGATCCCCACTGAGGATGTCAAAGGAGAACACGTGTACCATATCACCTTTATAAAATATGAAAATTCAGAACATGTAGACACATATGACCATACAGTTTCAGAAGAGGGACTGTGGATCATTAACTGGTTTTCACTCATTTGCTATTTTTCTACTCTGATGCTTGAGTAAGATACTACCTAATCGTATAGCAATGCCACTGTTCTGCACCCCATCAGGAAATCTCCTGGGACTTCTCTGGTGGTCCACTGGTTAAGAATCGACCTGCTGATGCAGGGGACGTGGGTTCAGTCAGGAAGACTCCACATACTGTGGGGCAACTAAGCCCCTGCCCCACAACTACTGAGCCTGCACTGTAGATCCTGCGCTCCACAAGAGACGCCACTGCAATGAGAAGCTTCACCACCCACAGCAGAAACAACGCAAGCAGTGGCCTATGCAAAGCAACAGAGGCCCAGCACAGTCTAGGAAAATGGCTTTTTAAACATAAACTTACCTGCCTTTCCCTCCTGCAAAAAGAATAACCATGGATGGAAAGTATATGAAACATGTAGATAGTGTTTGGGCTTAATGTAGGTTTGGAGTACTTATTATCTCATTTTTGTATGTAAAATGTCAAACTAAAATAGTTGTAAAATGATCCACAGAAACTACTAATCACACAGACTGACTATAGTAAACACAAGACCTTATTTATTATTAAGATACTTATAATCATCATCATTGCCATGACCGGTGGTTCATCTTTGAAACCAATTTTTTTTACTAGTGTTCCTTCATACTTCAGCAATTGCTTGTTTGAAGAATATCCTGGGATTACAAGGCAAACTCTTAAAACCATCTCATCTGCTTGCCCTTGTGTTATCTATGTGCTCAATGTAATTTTTACCTATAAAATGGATAAACCTCTAATCAGACTGATCAAATAAAGAAGACATAAATGACCAATAGCAGAAGTGAAAGAGGGAACATCATTATAACTCCAAGACATGAAAGGATAACAAGGGACCATTTTAAACAACTTTATTCCAATAATTGTGATGATAACTAGACCAACACCTTGAAAGACACAAACTTTCAGAGTTAAATAAAAGAGAAGTAGATAACCTCAACAGTCTAATATCTGTCAGTTCAGTTCAGTTCAGTCGCTCAGTCGTGTCCGACTCTTTGCGACCCCATGAATCGCAGCACGCCAGGCCTCCCTGTCCATCACCATCTTCCGGAGTTCACTCAGACTCACGTCCATCGAGTCTGTGATGCCATCCAGCCATCTCATCCTCGGTCGTCCCCTTCTCCTCCTGCCCACAATCCCTCCCAGCATCAGACTCTTTCCAATGAGTCAACTCTTCTCATGAGGTGGCCAAAGTACTGGAGCTTCAGCTTTAGCATCATTCCTTCCAAAGAAATCCCAGGGTTGATCTCCTTCAGAATGGACTGGTTGGATCTCCTTGCAGTCCAAGGGACTCTCAAGAGTCTTCTCTAACACCAAAGTTCAAAAGCATCAATTCTTCGGCACTCAGCCTTCTTCACAGTCCAACTCTCACATCCATACATGATCATTGGGAAAACCATAGCCTTGACTAGATGGACCTTAGTCAGCAAAGTAATGTCTCTGCTTTTCAATATGCTATCTAGGTTGGTCATAACTTTTCTTCCAAGGAGTAAGTGTCTTTTAATTTCATGGCTGTAGTCACCATCTGCAGTGATGTTGGAGCCCCCAAAAATAAAGTCTGACACTGTTTCCACTGTTTCCCCATCTATTTCCCATGAAGTGATGAGACCGGATGCCATGATCTTCGTTTTCTGAATGTTGAGCTTTAAGCCAACTTTTTCACTCTCCTCTTTTATTTTCATCAAGAGGCTCTTTAGCTCCTGTTCACTTTCTGCCATTAAGGGTGGTGCCATCTGCATAGCAGAGGTGATTGATATTTCTCCCAGCAATCTTGATTCCAGCTTGTGTTTCTTCCAGTCCAGCATTTCTCATGATGTACTCTGCATAGAAGTTAAAGAAGCAGGGTGACAATATACAGCCTTGACGTACTCCTTTTCCTATTTGGAACCAGTCTGTTGTTCCATGTCCAGTTCTAACTGTTGCTTCCTGACCTGCATACAGATTTCTCAAGAGGCAGGTCAGGTGGTCTGGTATTCCCATCTCTTTCAGAATTTTCCACAGTTTCTTGTGATCCACACAGTCAAAGGCTTTGGCATAGTCAATAAAGCAGAAATAGATGATTTTCTGGAACTCTCTTGCTTTTTCCATGATCCAGCAGATGCTGGCAATTTGATCTCCGGTTCCTCTACATTTTCTGAAACCAGCTTGAATGTCAGGGAGTTCATGGTTCACGTATTGCTGCAGCCTGGCTTGGAGAATTTTGAGCATTACTTTACTAGCGTGTGATTAGGATACAGACACACAAAGAGAAGACAATGTGAAGACATAGAAAACACTTAATGTGCAAGCCAAGAAAAAAAGCATTCAGAAAAAAATTACCCTGCAGATGCCTGAACTTTGGTCTAGACTTAAGAGAAAATAAGTTTCCGGTGTTTAAGCCACTTTGCCTGAGGCACTTCATTATGGCAGCCCTAGAGGACTCCTGTAAAGTTGGCCCTCCATATTCATGGGTTCCAGTGGGTGGATTCAAATAACTGAGGATAGAAAATATTAGGAAAAAATTCCAGAAAGTTCAAAAAGCAAAACTTGAATTTGCTGCATACTAACAACTATCTACATAGCATTTACATTGTAGTAGGTGTTAGAAGTAAGAGAGAAGCAATGGCAACCCACTCCAGTACTGCTGCCTGGAAAATCCCATGGACAGAGGAGCCTGCTAGGCCACAGTCCATGGGATTGCGAAGAGTCGGACACGACTGAGCGACTTCACTTTCACTTTCATGCATTGGAGAAGGAAATGAATGGCAACCCACTCCAGTGTTCTTGACTGGAGAATCCCAGGGACAGGGGAGCCTGCTGGGCTGCTGTCTATGGGGTTGCACAGAATCAGACACGACTGAAACGACTTAGCAGCAGCAGCAGAGGTGATTTAAAGTACATGAGAAGATGTGCTTAAGTTATATGCAAATACTACACCATTTTATATAAGGGACTTGAGCATCCTTGGATTTTGGTGCCTGAAAGGGTGGGGGGAGGTCCTGGAACCAGGACCCCTTAGAAACTAAGGGACAGCTCTAGCGACTTCCCTGTAGTGTGTGCAGAGTAAATACAGGTAAAAGTCTTAACTGCTGCTGCTGGTGCTGCTAGGTCACTTCAGTCGTGTCCAACTCTGTGCGACCCCATAGACGGCAGCCCACCAGGCTCCCCCATCCCTGGGATTCTCCAGGCAAGAACACTGGAGTGGGTTGCCATTTCCTTCTCCAATGCATGAAAGTGAAAAGTGAAAGTGAAGTCACACAGTTGTGTCCGACTCTGTGCGACCTGATGGCTCCTCCGTCCATGGGATTTAATCTCTACCTTTGTTGTTATTGCCCTTTAGTCTCTAAATCATGTCCAACTCTTTTGTGATCCCATGAACTGTACCCCACCAGACTCTTCTGCCTGTAGGATTTCCCAGGCAAGAATACTAGAGTGAGTTGCCATTTCCTTCTCCAGGGGATCTTCCCAACCTGGAATCAAACCCATGTCCCCTGCATTGGCAGGTGGAATCTTTACCACTGAGCCACCAGGGAAGTCCTGATTTCTACCTTTTATAGGAAAGGCAGAAAATTCCAATGAGCTTGTTCCAAATTGAGTTCAACTAAGCTTAACAACAATTTTAGTCTTCAAGTTCATTTTAGCAGTGTGAAAATGCAGTGGTAGTGTGAGCCTTTGTTGTGTGACTTTTTGATGTCTTGTGTTCCTTATTGATGTCCATATTTGAAAATGAACAAAATAGGCATTTGGTTAATTATATATTTTTCAACATGAACAAATTTTATTGCTGAAGCCAGCCCAGCCTTTGCTTGTTTATTTGCTACTCCAAATGCGACAGTGAGCTATGTGGGCTGACAGAGCAAATTTTGCATCCAAAAAAATTACAACAATAATTTAAGAATCCCAAAAAGAAAGAGGAAGAGGAGGACAAGTGACACTATTTCTTTTCAACCAACACAGAGTGTGTTCTCTCTACCAGCCACTGCCAGAACTGAGAAACAGACAGCAATGCTTCTCCATCAAGAATCATGCAGCCTTGGAGCCCATCCATTCTCTGAAATGCCAATTTTCCAACATAATGGTTCACAGCAAGGACTTTAAAACAGAATGGCCTGGGTTTGAATCCTGGCATCATCACTTTTGCTGTTTCTTTTGTCAAGCTCTTAATCTATGTTTCCTCATTTGTAAAATGATAGTTTTACTATTGCTTGGAAGGTATTTATTACTTGTGGTCATTCATGTTCAATAGAAACCATTATCATTTGTATAAAAGTGTGGGATATTGCAAAGCACTACTTTAACACATGCGTTTTTTGTTTGTTTTTTTTTTTTTTTAATCTCCAAAATGCCTTTGTGACGTCAAGGGAAGTTATCATTTCTCCTGTTTTATGTGTAAGGAAACTGAGTCTGAAGAGATTAGATGACTTGCCCATGGCCACCCAAGAAGACAGTCTTACACTCAATCCCAGGTCTTCAAATTCACAATGCTGTGTTCTTTCGCATTGGTACGTCACCTTCTCCCTCCCTAAAGGCGATCTGGAAGCCCTCTGGCTGCTGTAGGCAAAGCTTTATTGCAAAAATCTATCTTCCTGCAAGTTAAAATCAACAATCCATAAACCAGGCAGACTCCAACCATGCCAGACAAATGCAAGTCTACTAATGCCTTTTCTCAAGGATGACCGATAACAATGATGATCTTCACAAGAAATTCTCGCACATCCCCTCAGGCTTCCTGCCAGGAATGAGGTCATTTTAAGAACTCATTTAATACATCTATGCCTTGAAAGACAACGCTCAGGAGCACACTATCACAGGCAGCCCACTCCTTGAGTTTTGGCTGCTGACGGCAAGGGCCATTAACTGGCCTCCTGGCTCTTCATCACAGAATACTCCCAGCATGGGATCTGAGTGATCTTAAGGTCAAAGGCCATTTGCCTGGGGTGTGCTCTCTCATGCAGAAATGTCTGGGCCTGGGCTTATCATAAAGCAGTATTGCTTAGACTTTCTTGAAGAGAATTCTCAGTTTAAAATATATATATACATATATATATATATATTTGTTTATATCCTGTGTATGTATTTGTGTCTGTGTATGTGTGTATATACGTTTATATCATGATCAAGTTACAGGTGAGTTTGAAAACAGTGGGTAGAGAAATCAATTTAGCAAGAGGAGCTAATATTTTAAAAATCAATTAGAACAGAATAGAGTAAAATAGAGGCTTCCCTGCTGACTTTGATGGTAAAGACTCTGCCTACAATGCAGGAGACCCAGGTTTCATCCCTGGGTTGGGAAGATCCCCTGGAGAAGGGACTGGCTACCCACTCCAGTATTCTTGCCTAGAGAATTCCATGGACACAGTAGCCTGGCAGGCTACAGTCCATGGGGTTGCAAAGAGTCAGACCAGACTGAGTGACTAACACTTTCATTTTGACACACATAGTAGAATAAAATAGAATAGGTTGCATGGAATTGTATTCAATATCTATCTATTCACATACTTATCTCAGTTCAGTTCAGTTCAATCACTCAGTTGTGTCCGACTCTTTGTGACCCCATGGACTGCAGCACGGCAGGCCTCCCTGTCCATCACCAACTCCCGGAGTTCACCCAAACCCATGTCCGTTGTGTTGGTGATGCCATCCAGCCATCTCATCCTCTGTCATCCTCTTCTCCTCTCAACTTCAATCTTTCCCAGCGTCAGGGTCTTTTTCAACGAGTCGGTGCTTCCCATCAGGTGGCCAAAGTATTGGAGTTTCAGCTTCAGCATCAGTCCTTCCAATGAACATTCAGGACTGATTTTCTTTAGGATGGACTGGTTGAATCTCCTTGCAGTCCAAGGGACTCTCAAGAGTCTTCTCCAACACTGCAGTTCAAAAGCATCAATTCTTTGGCGCTCCGCTTTCTTTATGGTCCAACTCTCACATCCATACATGACCACTGGAAAAACCACAGCTTTGACTAGACAGACCTTTGTTGGCAAAGTAATGTCTCTGTTTTTTAATATGCTGTCTAGGTTGGTCATAACTTTTCTTCCAAGGAGCAAGCGCCTTTTAATTTCATGGCTGCTGTCACTATCTGCAGTGATTTGGCAGCCCAAAATAATAAAGTTTGTCACTGTTTCCATTGTTTCCCCATCTATTTGCCATGAAGTGATGGGACCAGATGCCATGATCTTCATTTTCTGAATGTTGAGCCTTAAGCCAACTTTTTCACTCTCTTCTTTCACTTTCATCAAGAAACTCTTTAGTTCCTCTTTGCTTTCTACCATAAGGGTGGTGTCATCTGCATATTTGAGATTATTGATATCTCTCCCAGCAGTCTTGATTCCAGCTTGTACTTCACCCAGTCCAGCATTTCTTGTAATGTACTCTGCATATAAGTTTAATAGGCAGGGTGAAAATATACAGCCTTGATGGACTCCCTTCCTGATTTGGAACCAGTCTGTTGTTCCATGTCCAGTTCTAACTGTTGCTTCTTGACCTGTATACAGATTTCTCAGGAGGCAGGTCAGGTGGTCTGGTATTCCCATCTCTTGAAGAATTTTCCACAGTTTGTTGTGATCCACATACCTATATATTATCTATCATGTTTAATTTATTTCTTACTGAGGCTCATAGTTTAAAATGTTTGGAAAATCTCTGCCCAAAGAAATGCCAGTAGAAGGGGGTTGGAGTTGATGAGGATGTGAAAGAAAAGTCATAATATGATTTGAGAAAATAAGGGGCTTCTGGGTTTTTTCAAAAGCTCCTCACCCTCATTGCCCAGCACTCTCCTTCCTTGCTTGGCACATGCACAGTCATATGTGATCCGTCTGCTGACATCTCCAGCTTCATGGATGGCCACTCACATCACCATCTCATCCTAAACTTCAGCAGCACCAAACTGTTTGCCATTTGGGTAACAATCCGAGCTTCCTCATCCCTACAGGCTTCTGCTCATACATTTCTTCTATTTAGAACTTCTATTTTCTCTGTCCCTTTCCCTAGTAACTCCTATTCATGCTTTCCTTTGTTCAGCTGAATTAGCAACTATCTCCTCCAGGAAGCTTTTGTGCATCACTCTCTATTCATTCACTCATTTAGCATTTAATAAATATCCTTAAGACACAGAGCTAGTACTGGAGATTTTGTGATCAACAGGAAAGAAATTCCTACCTTCCTGTGAGTTTACGTCTAAGGGACAAGCAGATGACAAATAAATGACTGAATATGTAAGATGATAAAACATTGAAAGCAAAAACAAAAAAATGAAGCACAATAAGGGAGAGATGGGGTAGTAGCAGAAATCTTCAACAAAGGGGGAATTTAGAGCAGAAAATTGGCTTAGGTGGCACAGCAAGCCATGAGCATGTCTGGGGGAAAGAGTATGACAGAACCAGTGAACAGTAAGTGCAAACATTCTGAAACAGAGACAGGGTTCCCTGGTTGACCAGATAAAGGCAGTTATTCCTCCTCTAGGCAACTTCGTGCCTTCCATATACTCTTATTACACTGAATTGTAATGTTCTTTGCTTTTTCTACTTAAATACAAGCTTCTTGATAGGAACTAACTAATCAGGGTTAACTAAACATGGCTTCCTCTATATATTTGAGTGTATGAAGAGTGAAATCAATAAATGATTAAGAAAATGATTGACAAAATGAATAAATGAGTGAAGCTTTTCCCCTCCCTTCCTAGGCTCCTCTGGAATGAGACAGATATTTATCCATCTCCAGGAGGAGCCCTGGGGAGGATGTAGTTTATTCTTGACTATAGATAAGAAAATTGACACTCAGAGAAGAAAAGTCACTGCCTAGGGCCACACTGGAAGTTAGTGAGAATAAGGGCTAAATTCCAGGTCTCTTGAGACATTCAGGTCTGGAAGAGTGATCTTTCCATTAGGCCTGTAACTATATCCTGAGGAGGAGGCGGGGAGACCTGACTGTCTATGCTCCGCAGTCGGACCACAGGAGGACTCTGAGAAATATATACTTCGAAAGGGAAACTCTGGAAAGGAAAAAAGAAACAAACTTTACCTAAAACTACCTCAGCTGATAAAAGCAAACCCAAAGAAGAGGTGGATAGATTAGTTAATTCTGTGAAAATATGCTGCATTAGGCTGAGCCACCCAAATTCATTAGTTTGAAAAATAAGTTGCTTTTCAAAATATATGTAATTGTGTTAAATCAGGGTTTAGGAATTCCTCTTGGCTCTGCAAATATTCAGTCATGCAAAAAAAGATGCCAGGCTTCTGAACATGCTTTCAACTATCTAAAAAATGAATCCTAGAATATTAGAGCTAGAAGGAGAAAAGAAAATTCCAAAGTCCTCATTTTATAATGTAGATGAGGAGACAGAG
Source organism: Ovis aries (assembly GCF_016772045.2). Taxonomy (NCBI): domain Eukaryota; kingdom Metazoa; phylum Chordata; class Mammalia; order Artiodactyla; family Bovidae; genus Ovis; species Ovis aries. The sequence goes on along the minus strand of NC_056062.1, from coordinate 27,011,060 downwards.
CAGTGGTCTGCTGAAGCCAAGCCTACAACCCACTCCTGTCCTTCCTGTGTCAGGGTCCTCCATCCCACCATACTGCATTTAACTTGCCCACAGCTGCTGTAATTTTTTTTTTTTTTTTTTCACCAAGCAGTGCAGGTTGCCAGATTTCAGTTCCCCCAACCAGGGACTGAACCCAGGCCACAGCAGTGAACGCCCAGAATCCTAACCACTAGACCACCAGGGAACTCCCAGGCTTGCCCACTGTAGATGGTTTGTCTTTCTCAATTTTGTAAAACTTTCCCTCCAGTTATAGGATAAGATCTATGAAGATAACTGAAAAGTGCTCTGTTGACCTTTTCCCAGACTCAAAAGGAAGATTACAACATGATCGCATCAAAGTAAGTGTCAGATAAAAAGAGTTCACAGGAATCTTAAACCCAAGGACCTCTTCCTAACTTGCTCAGTTTCTCTTTGACCTTCAAATAAGGTTTAATGAGAGCTGATCTCACAAATATTCATTTTTCTCAGCACAGCTTATATTGAAAGAAGACTTGGAGATTCCTCCCAGGTAATGGTAAGGTTGTGAAATGTGCTCAAAGATAGTAGAATATTTTATGTTTTTTAAAATAAACTTTTTATTTTCAGAATAATTTTAGGCTTACTTTTAGAAGTTCCCATATATCCCTCACTTAGTTTTCCCAGTTGCTAACATCGTCCATAACCATGGTACATTTGTCATAACTAAGGAACCAAGATTAGTAATCATTACTTTTTTAAAGAGAGATTCTTTTTCTTTTTTTCTATGCATCTATGTATTAGGCTTCCCTAAGCTCAGTGGGTAAAGAATCCGCCTACGAGACAGGAGATGCAGTTTCGATCCCTGGGTTGGGAAAATCCCCTGGAGAAGGAAATGGCAACCCACTCCAGTATTCTTATTTATTTGGCTGCACCGTGTTTTAGTTATGGCACATGGGATCTTCAATCTTTGTTCCAGCATGTCAGATCTAGTTTCCTGACCAGGGACTGAACCTGGGCCCTCTGCACTGGGAGCATGGAGTTTTAGCCACTGGACAGTTAGGGAAGTCCCAATCATTTTTAGTTAAACTATATACTATTTGGATGCCACTAAATTTTATCTAACATCCTTCTCTGTCTCAGGATCCCATGCAGAATACCATATTATTACATTTAGTCATGCAGTCTCCTTAGCCTCCTCTGGCCAATAACAGTTTCCAGACTTTCTTTGTTTTTGATGACCTGAACAGGAAGGCCTGGCGTGCTGCGATTCATGGGGTCACAAAGAGTCGGACACGACTGAGCGACTGAACTGAACTGAACTGAACTCAACTGAACCCTTTTGAGGGCTGCTGGTTAGAGGTTTCACACGGAGGTTTGTCATATATCTTTTACAGGGTTAGGTTGGAATTGGGGGTTTTGAGGGGAGGAAGACCACAGAACTGAAATGCCATTCTCATCATGTCATGTCAAGGGTACATGTGACTAACATGAGTGTCACTGATGATTGCTTTAATCACCTGCCTGAGAACTGGACTAAACAAAAATGACACAAGTCTTAAATCGTGTGTCAGAAATCACCTCCTTTGCCTTAACTCCTCTCACTACAGTTTCCAGGAGTTTGCAAACATTCTACACTTTTTCTTCCCTCTAGTTCTTTGTTCATGTTGCCGCTTCTGCCTGAAGCATGCTGTTGCTTCTCCTTTCGCCTGGGCTAATCCCTACTCATCCGTCAATATTCAGTTCCAACTTTACTTATATTTCTTCTGGGTCCCTCACTCTCTATTCAGGCAGGATGAGGAATCACTACTTTTTGTTCCCACAGGAGCCACCTCAAACCACTGGCACACTGCTTCATGAACACTTTCTGCCTTATCACCCTGCTCTCGTCTGTGAGCTTCTTGAGGAACACGATCATGAGCTATATATATTTTTATCTTTAGCATCAAGCACATAGAGGAAACTTAAGAAATGCTTATTGAATAGATGAATGAATTGACAAGTCGAACCCTCATAACACTGACTAGTAAATATTATCTCTGTTGCAAAAATGGGAAACTGAGGCTTGGAATACTAAAAAAGTTCCCTAAGGTCACACAGCTACTAAGGGCAGAGCCCAGACTCAATCCCAGTTCTTTTGATCACATCCTTCTTTTCAACGTCAACTTATTCTTAAAATCTGAAAACACATCATGTTGGTAGCATCATGCCTGCTACCTAGTGATGTATATAAATCCCTTAGCATCTGCAGGTTGTTATTGAGCCATCTTAACTCTTTCCCTGGATTCAGCTGATACCATGTGGGTCTTAACTACAGTGTTCTGATTTAGTTTAATGTATTTGGCATTGAGTCATAACTATAAGAGCCCCATATTCTTTCCTAAAATTTGATGCAGGGTCCTCAAGGGATTCTAGGAGCTTATCTCTTTCAAAATGAATTTATTTTAAGACTGTTCTAGCACTGGAAGACAAAATGTGATCACTTACATTATTTGTACTCTCTGCTCATATTTTTCTTGCTGCTGCTAAGTCACTTCAGTCGTGTCTGACTCTGTGCGACCCCATAGACGGCAGCCCACCAGGCTCCCCTGTCCCTGGGATTCTCCAGGCAAGAACACTGGAGTGGGTTGCCATTTCCTTCTTCAATGCATAAAAGTGAAAAGTCAAAATGAAGTCGCTCAGTCGTGTCCAACCCTCAGTGACCCCATAGACTACAGCTTACCAAGCTCCTCCGTCCATGGGATTTTCCAGGGAGGAGTACTGGAGTGGAGTGCCATTGCCTTTTCCTGATATTTTTCCTAGAGAAGCAATTTCTAGTACTGATGTGGACATAACCAAGAGTCTCAGTTCGTAAGGATTACCACATTTTGAGTTCATCTCTCAGTTTATAGAAGATGACACAGAGATCCAGGTAGTTAGTCACCTGCTGAAGGTTACCCAGCCAGATGGGGAGCGGGCCATGTCCTGAATATCCTCTCAGTGTCTTTTCAACTTGGCCTTCACTACAGTTGGCTGAATTCCAGAATACTATGTAATTACATAAATTCCCCAAGGAATATGATGACATCTTAGAGTTCCTGAAGACAGAATAAAGGAAATATGTGCCATAAGTATGGGCTTCCCAACTGACACTAGTGGTAAAGTCTGCCAGTGCAGGAGACATAAGAGACTGGGTTTGATCCCTAGGCTGGGAAGATCCCCTAGAGGAGGAAATGGCAACCCACTCCAGTTTCTTGCCTGGAGAATCCCATGAACAGAGGAGCCTGGTGGGCTACAGTCCATAGGTTCGCAAAGAGTCTGACACAACTGAAGCAACTTAGCACACACACACGTGCCGTAAGTATAGTTATATTCTCTTCTCTTCTTTGCTCTCCTTTTTCTCTCTTTCTTTTCTTCTCCTTCTTTCCTCTACTTGAGCAAGTGGGTTACAGTTAGAAAGAGAGAAAAGCGGGCAGAGTTCCAAGCTAATTATTACATCTAAACTTAACCTACAGCTAAACAAACATATGCTAGATTTTCTAGGCAAGTTCCAATTTCAAGTATCCTGTTTACTCTCCCGTAAGAGTTTTTCATAGTGCTAAATTCAAAATGGAAACTTCACTACTCACAGCAAAGGTAGGTAGTTCTTCTGAAGGTTGTGCTAGAGAAGCTTCAGCTGAATGGCAACATGACTAGAGTTTTCCTTCTTGGCATTCAGCATCTTTTCAGTTTTCTGAGCCAAAATCCCAGGGTTCCATTTTCCCTTTAATTGCTGGTTAAGCATCCTATTCACTCCATCTACAACCGCCTACCCAAGGACATTTCAGCTAAATAGCAGTCTGCAAACTATTGTGCTCCTATACTCTGCTTTCTTATGTATGGTTTCTTGCATTCTCAAATGGTTGAAAATAAATAACTAAATAATAACGCATAATCCTATTTCTTGACATAAGAAAAGCACATGAAATTCAAATTTCAGTGTCCGCAAATAAAAATTTGAGTTTCATCAATGAGAAATTCTTAGAAACGTATTTTCTCTCTTTTACCTGTATAATAGTCTCAGTCTTGCCTTTTGGCTCACAAAGCCTAACATACCTACTATCTGGCTTTTTGCATAAAATGTTTGCCTCCTATAAACAAAAAACTGTAATGCCATGTTAAAAACTCAGGTCTTAGAATCAAGCTGACTTGCGTAGAATCCCCAGCCATGGTGATTCCGAGTTGGGTGAATTTGGGCAAATTACGTATGTCTCGCAAGCTTGCTCATCTACTTTTTCATGGGAAGAAAATGGAATCTGCTGTGCAAAAGTATCCTGCCCTGAGTATTAAATGAGATGATGCACGTAAGGCACTTTAGCTTGTGGTGGCACATAACTAACAGTCAGTAAATATTAGTTATTATCAGTGTCTACGTCATCCCTCTTATCTTTGCCATTATTACTGCAGCAATTCTTCTAAAGCTCAGTTTTGAAACTTCAAATCCCTCCAAATTGGATTCTCTACAGGAATAGTTATTTCCAGAAGAAGGCTGATATCAGGAAAGCATGCAAAGCTCCCTTTCAGGCTCTTCAGTCTAAAGAAATACTGATAACAGGAAAGCTGCATATGGGACTCATAACCAAGACTCTAAGGGCTCTGATCTAATTAAGTTTATGCATGTTACAGAGTCTGGGCTTCCCAGGTGGCCCCAGTGGTAAAGAACCCACCTGCCAATGAAGGAGACATAAGAAATGCAGGTTCGAACCCTATGTGAGGAAGATCCCCTGGAGGAGGAAATGGCAGCCCACTCCAATAGTCTTGCCTGAAAAATCCCATAGACAGAGGAGCCTGAAGGGCTATAGTCCATAGGGTTGCAACGAGTCAGACATGACTGAAGTGACTTAGCATGCAGCACGCACACATGTGGCTCAGATCATGAGCTCCTTATTTCCAAATGCAGACTTAAACTGAAGAAAGTAGAGAAAACCACTAGACCATTCAGGTATGATCTAAATCAAATCCTTTACAATTATACAGTGGAAGTGAGAAATAGATTGCAGAGATTAGATCTGATAGACAGACTGCCTGAAGAACTATGGACAGAGGTTCATGACATTGTACAGGAGGCAGTAATCTAGGCCATCCTCAAGAAAAAGAAGTGCCAAAAGGCAAAATGGTTGTCTGAGGGGGGCTTACAAATAGCTGAGAAAAGAGAAGTGAAAGGCAAAGGAGAAAAGGAAAAATACACCCATTTGAATGCAGAGTTCAAAGAATACCAAGGAGAGATACGAAAGCTTTCATCAGTGATCAATGCAAAGAAATAGAGGAAAACAATAGAATGGGAAAGACTGGCAATCTCTTCAAGAAAATTAAAGATACCAAGGGAATATTTCATGCAAAGATGGGCACAATAAAGGACAGAAATGGGATGGACCTAACAGAAGCAGAAGATATTAAGAAGAGGTGGCAAAAATACACAGAAGAATTATACAAGAAAGATCTTCATGACCCAGATAATCATGATGGTGTGGTCACTCAACTAGAGCCAGATATCCTGAAACGCAAAGTCAAGTGGGCCTTAGGAAGCATCACTATGAAGAAAGTTAGTGGAGGTGATGGAATTCCAGTTGAGCTATTTCAAATCCTAAAAGATGATGCTGTCAAAGTACTGCACTCAATATGCCAGCAACTTTGGAAAACTCAGCAGTGGCCACAGGACTGGGAAAGATCAGTTTTCATTCCAATCCCAAAGAAAGGCAATGCCAAAGAATGTTCAAACTACTGCACAATTGCACTCATCTCATACACTAGCAAAGTAATGCTCAAAATTCTCCAAGCCAGGCTTCAATAGTATGTGAACCATGAACTTCCAGATGTTCAAGTTGGATTTTAAAAAGGTAGAGGAACCAGAGATCAAATTGCCAACATCCATTGGATCATCGAAAAAGCAAGAGAGTTCCAGAAAAACATCTTCTTCTGCTTTATTGATTACACCAAAGCCTTTGATTGTGTGGATTACAACAAACTGTGGAAAATTCTTCAAGAGATGGGAATACCAGACCACCTGACTTGCCTCCTGAGAAATCTGTATGCAGGTCAGGAAACAACAGTTAGAATGGGACATGTAATAACAGACTGGTTCCAAATCGGGAAGGGAGTACGTCAAGGCTGTATTATGTCACTCTGCTTATTTAACTTATATTCAGAGTACATCATGAGAAATGCTGGACTGGATAAAGCACAAGCTGGAATCCAGATTGCCAGGAGAAATATCAATAACTTCAGATATGCAGATGACACCACCCTTAGGGCAGAAAGTGAAGAAAAACTAAACAGCCTCTTAATGAAAGTGAAAGAGGAGAGTCAAAAAGTTGGCTTAAAATCAACATTCAGAAAACGAAGATCATGGCATCTGGTCCCATCACTTCATGGCAAATAGATGGGGAAACAATGAAAATAGTGACAGATTTTATTTTCTTGGGCCCCAAAATCACTGCAGATGGTGATTGCAGCCATGAAGTTAAAAGACGCTTACTCCTTGGAAGGAAAGTTATGACCAACCTGGACAGCCTATTAAAAAGCAGAGATATTACTTTGCCAACAAAGGTCCGTCTAGTCAAGGCTATGGTTTTTCCAGTGGTCATGTATGGATGTGAGAGTTGGACTGTGAAGAAAGCTGAGTGCCAAAGAATTGATGCTTTTGAACTGTGGTTTTGGAGAAGAGTTTTGAGAGTCACTTGGACTGCAAGGAGTTCCAACCAGTCCATTCTAAAGGAAATTAGTCCTGGGTGTTCATTGGAAGGACTGATGCTAAAGCTGAAACTCCAATACTTTGGCCACCTGATGTGAAGAAAAGACCCTGTTGCTGGGAAAGATTGAACGTAGAGGAGAGGGGTACAACAGAGGGTGAGATGGTTGGTTGGCATTACCGACAAAATGGACATGAGTTTGAGCAGGCTCTGGGAGTTGGTGATGGGCAGAGAAGCCTGACATGATGCAGTTCTTGGGGTTGCAGAGTCAGACACTACTGAGCCATTGAACAGAACAGAGGAGTGTCTGTCATGATTCCTAAGCCCTTTTTGACCATATCTCAGTCTATGCTAACGAGGAGATACGGAGTTAAGGCTCCACCAGAACAAGCAAACACATGATTAAAGAGTGAGAATTTTTAGCTCCCGGCCACCCCACCCCACCCCTGACCTCCAGGAAGGTTAAGGATGGCTGGAGATTGCTTTATAAAAACTCTTAGACATGGACCTCCCTTGTAGTCCAGTGGCAAAGATTCTGCACTTTCAATGTAGGGTACCTGAGATCAGTACCTGGTCAGGGAACTGAATCCTGTGTGCCACAACTAAAGATCCCACATGCTGCAACTAAGATCAGGTGCAGCCAACTGAAAATAAATAAATAACCAAAAAAAAAAAAAAAAAAAACCTTGGATGATGAGATTCAGCAAGCTTCCAGGTTGGAGAACATACTAATGTGCTGGGAGAGGGCATGGGAGTCGTTCATATCCCTCACTTTCCACATCCTTTGTCTTGTGCATATTTTCCATTTGGCTGTTTCTAATTTCTCTCCTTTACAATAAACCATAAATGTAAGCAAGCATTTTTCTGAGTTCTGTGAGTCATTTGGGGCTTCCCAGGTGGCACTAGTGGCAAGGAACCCACCCGCCAGTGCAGGAAATGAAAGAGGCATGGATTTGATCCCTGGGTCAGGAAGATCCCCTAGAGGAGGGCATGGCAACCAACGCCAATATTCTTGCCTGGAGAATCCCATGGACAGAAGAGCTTGGCGAGCTAGATAGTCCATAGTGTCACAGAGAATTGGACGCAACTGAAGCGAAAGCACACACACGTGAGTCATTTTAGTGAATTATAGAAGGAGAGATGGGGGACTTGTGGGAACCTCCAAATTTGGGCAGAAGTGTGGGTAGCGTGGGCATCCTCTTTGCATTTGGTATCTGAAGCAGGGGCAGTCTTGTGGGATCTGCACTAACTGGGAAGTTAGTGTCAGGACTTGAATTGTTGGACATTCAGTTAATGCTGGAGAATTAGAGAAGCAGCATTAAAAAATGAACACACATCTGATGTCAGAAAATCCCACACAACAACTTTCCACGACTGCCCTTGATAGTTCAAAGAACAGGGGGAGAAATTTCCCCAGCATGGTCTAAGCATTCTCAGACCTTCCAAATCCCACCCCTTTACAACCTCCCATGAGTGAAAGTACAGACACACTTATTAGGCAAAACTCACTCAATATAAAACCTCCCAAGAAAAAATTTTTGGAAAGAGGTCTCAATCATAAGTTGTTGTTATTCAGTCACTAAGCCATGTCTGACTCTTTAAAACCCCATCGACTACAGCTCACCAAGCTCCCCTGTTCTTCCCTACCTCCTGGAGTTGGCTCAAATTCATGTCCATTGAGTCAATGATGCCATCTAACCATCTCATCCTCTACCATACCCTACTCCTTTTGCCTTTAATCTTTGAAGACACTAATTTTGGAAGTGCTTCATAGTTTGAAACATTCATCTCTACCGATAGCATCTGTAAATTCTCATTAACCTACAGAGTTTAGTCCTTTTATTCAAACTTGCCCTTTTTCAAATTAGGTCTCTTGGAGCTTGCAGGGAAAATGAACAGAGCCCAAGGCCAGGCCTGCTTCCTTCATTACTGGAAGAAAATCAGTGCAATTTTTGCCCTTCCAAGAATTAAATTAAATTTTTAGCCAAAGGCCCTTGTTTTCTGTAGTTGCTATCTAGTGGGGGAAAAGGAGAGAAAGTTCCTTGATCTCTCAATGACTCTAGCTTTTGCTGTGAGCTCCACTGATATTTCATTCATATCTCTGGAGGGGCGCTCAGCATTTCAGGATTTATCCTTCTGCCTCTTTCTACCCTCACCTTCACCTGCTCCACTAAACTATATGTACCTCAAACACAGGCTTGACTCACCTTGCACAGCAGAGCCCAGCTGAACGTTTGGCTAAAAGCAGCAACCAGCAAATATTTTAGAATGGTTGTGCATGCTTGTGTATGCAAATAAGGAATGGATCAATAGATGAATAGTCAATTGGGATAATAAGGCCAACCTGGCAACCTTTCATTCTTGTGAAAAGTAAGTAAGAGAGCTTTGGGAAAGCGCTGCACACCATTTCTCACCTTTGTATATGCCCACTAAATATTACGTCTCCTTCCTTCATTTTCTAACGAAGAACTTCTGTGGCTTATGAGTTGGTTGATGCTATAATTGGACTAAGAAGATTTGGACTTTTTTTTTCCTGTGCTTTTCACTACTAGGCATATTACTTCTCGTGGTATTACAATATATTCTAAGAATCAAATCTCTATTTGCATGTTGTAAGCAAAGGGTATCCTTGCTAAGAATATTTATGTGTTAAGTACAGCATCTATTTGGAATTAAATCAATTGGATCTTTTGAGAAACAAATAAAAGATATATAAAGAAGACAGACTTAAGAGTTGGGGTGAGTAATACATCAGCATATTGCAAGAATTTAGGGAGAACATAGATAAGAATATATTAAAATGATGTATGGAAACCACCCAGCCATTATAGGAAGACAGTCTTTAACCTAAAAGGGGAGGAAAAACATATATGAAAATATTGTATTAGTTTAGAGGAAAAGTTGCTGAGAACATCTTAACTCAAGAGTAATACTAAAACTATCTAGCCATAACCAGTATGTAAACACAAAACCTTTTCAAATGCTATATTTGATCATTCAAAGAGAAAGAATTCTCAAGAATTGATTTTTTATTTTATTCTGCTTAGTCTGTGTGCTTTATTTTATCTTAATAAGAAGCAGCAAAAGAAAATAGGCTAGGAGCTGCTAAGTCAAGCTATGTTCATTTTAGCCTATCAGGCTTCCCCCCCACCCCCACCCCTCCCCCCGCCTCCCCACCCCCAACCCCGGGCCAGGGAAGCATGTGACACAGAGAAAGTCCGAAATGAGTTGAAGTAGGATTTTGCTTTTCTTAATAATGCCCAACTTCCTGAGAAGCAAAAACAAAAACAAAACTACTTTGTGCGCTGAACTGTATAAAACTGAAATTTGGCACCCATAAATCAAGCTACAGTTCTTTTAAAAACTTCAGAGTCATAGGCATTCTTTCTCTTGGATAGAACCACAGGACACCCAAGTATGATTACCATTTAATTTATTTGCTCCTTTTTCTTAATGACAAACTTTTTGTGTAGTTAAACTTCAATTAACAAAAGAAAGAAGAAAAACTGCTTCTCTCTGGACTGGAGCTGAATTGGGGGAGGGCACTCCTGGCCCAGGTCCTCTAAGCAGGAGAGGAGCCAGATTATTTGTGTAGCTTAATTTATATTCATTGCAATTACAGTATGGTGTGACTGATGCCAGTAATGATTGCTTGGAAGCCAGCCATGGTTTTCCCTTTTGGTCTGGCTCTGGCAAGGTGTGCCTTGCAGGTCATTCCAGCCCCGGCTTCCTTCTATTATCTGTAACCAAAAGACTCTTCTGTTCAAGTTGAACAAACCCAGCTCGCTACCTAAGGCCAAAGAAGAAAAGGAACAGCACGGTAAATATATCTGACAAAGTCATCAGGGATTAGCAAACAGAATCTGGCAATAAATATGGTAATTAGGTAATTTGAGACTTCCCTCACAGGGTTCTTTGAAAATGCAATCTCAGAATTGGAGTCCAGAGCTGATTTTCACACCATTAAGGAGAATTATGAGAGAGTTGAAACTTTTTAATGGCATTTAAGTATTTTTCATTGGTGAGTTAATAACTTTTCTGTCCACGCTAGGGAAATTTTAATGATGCAGTCAGGAAAAAAAAACCCCACCCCACCCCTAAGCTACCCAGTGATGGAACTGGCAGCTCCTGAGTGACTTCCTCCCACTCCTCTGGAAGCCAAAAGGAAGCTTGGCTTGAGTCTATAATGAGCACTTGGTGGATGCTTAAGAATTCTATTCAACTGCCACTTAGGAAAAAAAAGAAGACGTGGTCTTCCCCCTCCCCCCCTCCTCTAATTTAATAGCATGGAAGTTTTAATTATGCTTTGCCATTTCACAGAGGGGAGTTTTGGATGTTTAATCAACCTACAGGTTGTGGTTCAGTTTAGCATGTTTGTGGTTTAAAAAGCTGTGATACTTCAAGGAAGGCGTCCCTTTGTATTCGGAAAAGGAAGAGAGAAGGCAACTAGTGTGACATCCTTCAGGAGGTTGCTTCTAAATACCTAAGACTGAGTTCCCACCTCCGCCTGGGGCCGCTGCGTCTTGTCTTCCCATGTATCCTGACAAGGACACTTACTTGTATTGAGATCACTGGTTTTCTTGTCTCCCCCTGCCCCAGCCGCTCAGTTCCTCCAAGGAAAAGATCAGGCACTGTTTCCTCTAGGATTCGTGGTTCTTCCACAGCTCCTGACATAGAGTGTACTTAAAACAGATATGTAATGACTAAATGAAGGGATAGATCCCCCAGAATGAAAAGATGCTCTCATGATATAAAAATTCAGTGTATGGGAAAGTTTCCATATTTATTTTCCTGTTAAGACTAGTTATATAACTTACACAGTTCAAAAATAAAGTCTTTGAGAGATGAAGTAAGAGAACATTGAGACAGTATTTCTCAAGCTGGCTGATGACCAAAATCACACTCAAAAACTAAAAGACTTCCTTGTGAAAACTGCTTTTATTATTAAGTTTCTTCTGTTGATTCTAAAACACTGGGATGCCTGCTTTTGAAGTTAGAGAAACTAATCCTTTCTGTTGATAGCTGAGGTCACTGACTCTAGATAAGAAAGGAGTCTTGCCCAAGGTCACAAAGCAAGTTAGTAGCAGAGGTAAGACTTGGACCTAAATTTCCTGATTTTCAGGTTTGTTTGTTTGTTTTTTAATCTCCTTATCCTTTAAGTCCTTAAGAGTTTATTGAGCACCTATTATGTGCCAGCACTCTGTTGAATGTTGGCAATAAAAGACAAATAACAATAAAGCTCTTCTCTATTGACAACTGACTGCATGTGTGATATCAAGAAATGCTTTATATAATATAGTCCTGTAACAGAAATTATTATTATTATTAAATATCCAATTATTATTATTATACTTGAATCAGAGAATTTCAACTTAAAGAGTTTAATTTGACCAATAGAAAAAAAAAATCACCTTCTTTTAAATAGGAGACTTTGCTGTGGAAGAAATCAGCCTAACGGGAAAGATAAAATAAGCACGTGAACACATAGCTTTAATGTGGGTTGATGGGATTTTCTTCCCTAACCATTCTCCCCAGCCACATACCTTCCTGGAGCTGTGACCTGGATCAGTCAGTTCAGTTGTCCGGTTGTACAGTTGCCCCATCGTGTCCTACTCTTTGTAACTCCATGGACTGCAGCATGTCAGGCCTCCCTGTCCATCACTAACTCCCGGAGCTTGCTCAAACTCATGTCCATCAAGTCAGTGATGCCATCCAACCAACTCATCCTCTGTCATCTCCTTCTCCTCCTGCCTTCAATCTTTCCCAGCATCAAGGTCTTTTCCAATGAGTCAGTTCCTTGCATCAGGTGGCCAAAGTATTGGAGCTTCAGCTTCAGCATCGGTCCTTCTGGATAATGACCTGGATAATGTAACTAAAACTAAGAGAGGAGATAGACTCTCTCCAGCATAACAAGGTACAGAAGATGCATCTAATGGAGCTGGTCTTTGTGAAATAAAAATCTGATTTTTAAAAAATATAATCCACTTAAAGACCAGAGCACTGAGAGGCCCTCTCTGGTCCTTTCACTTCTAATCTCAAAGCAGAACCCCCTGCTATGACTCCATCAGCTGCAGAAACAAACAGACAAGAGAATAAGTAACAGTGAAAAGTGGACTTTGCTTAAGAATAGATTAGGGGGAATGATTCAGTTAAGGGAAGGGTAACGGTCTTGGTTTGGGAGGGAAACAAAGGTAAGTGGGAAAGTGCCCCAGATCATACTCTGTAGCGAATGAAGGCGACCAAGGAATGTGCTTGGAATTCCTAGGGCAAAATCCACAAACTCATGAAATGGAGCTCAGGGACAGGATAAATGGTCTAAAGAGACCACTCCAAAATGCCTGTCATTTCCTGGATACTCTGTTGGTTGAGTTATATTAATAGAGATGTGAAATACATTGTCCAGAACTTTACACACACTTTGGGTTTTTTCTGCTGATAGTAACATTCATTTTCACTTTTCAGCTTTCATTCCTATCCAAAGGAAAGGCAATGCCAAAGAATGCTCAAACTATTGCACAATTGAGCTCATTTCACATACTAGTAAGTTTATTCTCAAAATCCTTCAAGCTAGGCTTCATCAGTATGTGAACCAAGAATTTCTAGATGTACAAGCTGGGTTTTAAAAAGGTAGAGGAACCAAAGATCTAATTGCCAGCATCAGTTGGATCATAGAGAAAGCAAGGTAATTCCAGAAAAAATATCTACTTCTTCATTAACTACTTTAAAGCCTTTGACTGTATGGATCACAACAAACTGTGGCAAATTCTTAGACTGGAATATCAGACCATCTTACCTGCCTCCTGAGAAAACTGTATTCAGGTCAAGAAGCAACAGTTAGAAACAGACATGGAACAACTAACTGGTTCAAAGTTGGGAAAGGATACAAAACGGCTGTATATTGTCACTTTGCTTATTTAATTTATATGTAGAGTACATCATGTGACATCCTGGGCTGGATGAATCACAAGCTGGAATCAAGATTGCTGGAAGAAATATCAATAACCTCTGATATGCAGATGATACACCTTAATGGCAGAAAGCAAAGAGGAACTAAAAAGCCTCTTGATGAGGGTCAAAGAGCTGACTCATTTGAAAACACCCTGATGCTGGAAAAGATTGAAGGTTAGAGGAGAAGGGGATGACAGAGGATGAGATGGTTGAATGGCATCACCGACTCAATGGGCATGAGTTTGAGTAAACTCTGGAAGTTGGTGATGGACAGGGAGGAGAGAGTACGACATGACTGAGTGACTGAACTGAACTGAACTGAAAGAGGAGAGTGGAAAGCTGGCTTAAAACTCAATATTCAAAAAACTAAGATCATAGCATCTGGTCCCATCAATTCATGGCAAATAGAAGGGGGAAAAGTTGAAACAGTGACATTTTATTTTCTTGTATATTTGTCTCCAAACTACAAGGCTCCAAAATCACTGTGGACAGTGACTGCAGCCATGAAATTCAAAGACACTTATTCCTTTGAAAACTATGACAAACCTAGATGTATTAAAAAGCAGAAACATCCAACAAATGTCCAGATAGTCAAAGCTATGGTTTTTCCAGTAGTCATGTACAGATGTGAGAGCTGGGCCATAAAGAAGACTGAGCACAGAAGAATTGATGCTTTTGAGCTGTGGTGTTGGAGAAGACTCTTGAGAGTTCCTTGGACTGCAAGGAGATCTCGCCAGTCAATCCTAAAGGAAATCAACCCTGAATATTCATTGAAAGGACTGTTGCTGAAGCTGAAGCTCCAATACTGTGGCCACCTGATATGAAAAGCCAGCTCATTGGAAAAGACCCTGATGATGGGAAAGATGAAAGGCAAAAGGAGAAAGGGGTGGCAGAGGATATGGTTAAACAGCATCATTGATTCAATGGACATGAATCTGAGAAAACTCTGGAAGATAGTGAAGGATAGGGGAGCTTGGGGTGCTGCAGTCCATGGGGTCATAGAGTTGGACATGACTTAGCAATTGAATAACAACATTTACATTCATAACACACTGTCCCACGCTTTTCTTCCATAATGGGGTGGAGCAGGGAGCGAGGGATGCGTACATTCCAGAAATGCTATGGAGTCCAGATAAAAGAGACACTAAATCTAGTAAGAAAATGGTGTAGAGGATAAGGAATATTATCAGGAAAGACTTGACAAATACGAGCCGGCTGAAAAATCTTCACTAGGCTTGGAAAGCTGGTCCAATCCTGAGGCAAGCCTTGTGAGTACACAGAAATGTAAAAGACTGACCTAATTAGAAAATAACACATTTCTCTGGAAACTTGCTGAAATGCAGATTCTTAGGCCTTCTCCTTGAGACTCTTACTTCAATAGGTTTAAAGAAGGTTTTTTTTTTTTTCCTTTTCATTTTAACTTAATACACATAATTAGAATTCAAGAAGTCCCTGCCCTTGGATGGGACACATTTTACATCTTTATTTTCACTAACCTCTAACAGAAATTTAGCATTTTGAATGTAGGCAACAGACTAGCTTAGTATTAGTAATATCTGTGACAGAAACCACAAATATTTTGATGTTTCATTACCATTGTTTCAGATATCTCCAAATAGTGTTTCTGCTGAAATAACAGAAGTTATTAAACTTGATGCCAAATGTTGCTATTTTATGTGTTAATAAATTAGCATATATATTACTACATCAGGAAAGTTATATACAGTTACTGAGATAGAAAATTGTATAACCAGTTTCTTCTGTGATCCTATGCAGTTAATTGTGTACATTTAAAACCAGTTTCATAAAAAGTGAGTCCAAAAGCCAGAAAGGTCTGTGGCACGAAAAATTTAATGACTTCTCAGAGAGCAAATACTAGTTATCTCCACTTTTAATATGCAAACCTGATATTTTTAGTGCCAGTGGTCTCACACTGTAGGAAATGAGAAGTTAAAAAGGAAGATGGCTTTCCAACTGACTTGGGCAAGGGAATTTCTGGGAGAAGCAGAGGTCCTGAGTCTGCCAAGGGACCAAACTTAGTACAGGTTATGTTTGTGTATATGTGTGTGTGACTGGGAGAGGGGGATTGTATGTGAGTGCATGTTAGTGTGTTTAGTTCTGTGTTTGTGTGTGTGTGTTTCTGTGCATATATGTGTATTTATGTATGTGTGTGCATCCTTCTAATGTAAAGGAACTGAGATTTCAAAATGAAGTTTGGAGATAATGACGCATGAAAATGAGACTGAAAGTCAGCCCCACCTAATTTGCAAGTCTTCCCAAAAATGTTTGTTAAGCTCAGTGCAAAGAATGTCACCCTCTGGAACCTAAAGGTAAAATCATAAATGAGTAATGCACACCGCTTAGCCACCCAACTGTAATTTATTTTTCACTTCTTACAGTCACTGTTAAACCACAGAAGCGAAGCTACCAGCATCTATGACAATAGTGAATTTATGTACATGCTATTTCTCTTATTAGTCTGAAACCCAGGCCAAGAATGGAAATAAAACAAATGAGCTGTCAGACAAGTGGAAACAGAAAATGCCAAGAAACCAGTGTTCCACTGGTGAACCAGAGGTGGGGAACTGGGGCTCCACCATCTTTGGCTTCAGGATCATTCTGGAAGGCCAGTTTGCACTCTGTTGTGAAACTCTCTGAGAAAGAAGAGGCTAAGATGATAAACAAGCCCACCCACCATCCAATTTCAAGGTTTTATTTGACCTCTTCAAGTTTTAATTATACAACACATTCATTTGAAGATTCCAAGAAAGCTAGAAACCAAATTTAGTATATATTTACTGCAACACAAATAATTTAAACACTTGATTTCATGTAACTTTCAGAGAGCCACTCTGATCCCATTTGACAGTTAAATAAGGTTTACATGGGTAAAGATTGTACTTAGTAGATAAATATATAAACCTTTACTAATTTTATAATTCCATGCTGCTTCACTAATTTATGCTGAGGAAACTCTACAATTATTTGCAAAGAAAATGTACATACTGTGTTTCTTTAAAAAACAAAATCAATCAAGGATGGCAACTTCAATTACCCAAACTCAGTCAAAAGAGAATAAAGAGATTAAGTACAAACCCTCAAGGACAAAGAAAACACAAGAGGACATAACAGCAACGAAGTCTTAGAAGCTGCAGAGCAGATGGATGAGTGAGAGGACCTGGTAACTGCAAAGTGCTGATCCAAAGGCTGCAGTGGGAAGCTGGTCACATGAGCTGCTTTATGTCATACACGTCCCCAGAGAATCAGAAACTGGTGGTACTGCGTACCTCCACAAACAGGAAGACTGGGGGCTAATAGCAGGAAGGTTTCTCTTTTTATAGGTTGCAGAAGCAGTTAAACTCCACATTTCTTTCTCTATAAATCTCAATCAAGTGTCAGTCCCTTTTCCACTGCAGCAAAAATCCTGGAAATTTATACTTCGGAAGGGATAAAACAAAGGGTCTTGGCTTGCAGGATACACGACACAGATAAAGATGGGGCTTCCATATTGCAAAGCAAGTTATAATGAGAAAGCTTACAGGCTAATATGTCCTCCCCCCACCCCCACCCTCCGCCCAATTCCCCAGTCGACTCTCAGAACCAGCTTCTATCCTGCAAAAAGGCAGGAGATTGGAGGAGACTTCCTAGAGGATATGTAAACACAGAGATGCTCCACCCAGATTCACCTTCAAGGAATGACTGACCTCACCATTGCAGGCAGTCATGCTAACTCCTTAAGGTGTCTGGTTCAGCTGCAGAGAGTGCCCTGTCCAACATCAAGTCCGTCTTGGGATAGCCTGCATCCAGTGGCTCATCAGTTGAGGTGGGGGTGCAGAGGTGGCCATTCCAGCCCAGTAAGGGCCACACTGGTGGACAGTACTCCCCCCAGAGCGCCGACCAGAGTGGCCTGCATCCCAGCTTCTCTTCCTGTTGCTCCATCCTGCTTCTTCCTTTCACAGTGTCCTGGAAAAATATCCTGCACTCCAGTTTTGTCTCAGTGGCTCGTTCAGGCAAACCAAAGTTCGACAGGCCCTAAGATATAAGCACCTAAATATGACAGTGGTTTCCCAGTGAAATGAACAAAACAGCACTTCCTGTGGTGAAGCAGACAATGGAGGAGACTGAAGCACACACTCGGGCTTCTGACCAGCTTCTGAGTTGAGTTCAACCAATTACTCAGTCGTGTCCGACTCTTGGCCACCCTATGGGCTGCAGCACAACAGGCTTCTCTGTCCGTTACCAGCTCCTGGAGCTTGCTCATACTCATGTCCATCCAATCAGTGATGCCATCCAATCATCTTATCTTATGCTGTCCCCTTCTCCTCCTGCCTTCAAACTTTTCCAGCATCACGGTCTTTTCTAAGGAGTCAGTTCTTTGAATCAGGTGGCCAAAGTATTGGAGCTTCAGCTTCATCATCAGTCCTTCCAATAAATATTCAGGGCAGATTTCCTTTGGGAGGGACTGGTTGGACCCCCTTGCAGTCCAAGGGACTCTCAAGAGTCTTCTCCAACACCACAGTTTAAAAGCATCAGTTCTTTGGTGCTCAGATTTCTTTGTGGTCCAACTCTCACATCCATACGTGACTACTGGAAAAACCATAGTTTTGACTAGACAGACCATTGTTGGCAAAGTAATATCTTTGCTTTTTAATATGCTGTCTAGGTTGGTTATAGCTTTTCTTCCAAGGAGCAAGTGCCTTTTAATTTCATGGCTGCAGTCATCTACAGTGATTTTGGAGCCCCCCAAAATAAAGTCAGCCACTGTTCCATTGTTTCCCCATCTATTTGCCATGAGGTGACGGGACCAGATGCCATAATCTTAGTTTTCTGAATGTTGATTTTTAAGCCAACTTTTTCACTCTCCTCTTTCACTTCCATCAAGAGGCTCTTTAGTTCTTCTTCGCTTTCTATGATAAGGGTAGTGTCATGTGCATATCTGAGATTATTGATATTTCTCCTGATTTAGAAAAGGCAGATGAATCAGAGATCAAATTGCCAACATCTGTTGGGTCATAGAAAAAGCAAGAGAATTCCAGAAAAACATCTATTTCTGCTTTATTGACTATACCAAAGCCTTTGATTGTGTGGATCACAACAAACTGTGGAAAATTCTTCAAGAAATGGGAATACCAGACCATCTGACCTGCCTTCTGAGAAATCTGTATGCAGGTCAAGAAGCAGTAGTTAAAACTGGACGTGGAAGAACAGACTGGTTCCAAACCGGGAAAGGAGTATGTCAAGGCTATATATTGTCAACCTGCTTCTTTAACCTATATGCACACTACATCATGAGAAATGCCAGGCTGGATGAAGACAAACTGGAATCAAGATTACTGGGAGAAATATCAACAACCTCAGATATGAAGATGATACCACCCTTATGGCAGCTTCTGAGAGACACACATAAATATGAGAAGCCTAAGCATCAGTCCAGTTCAGTTCAGTCACTCAGCATGTCTAACTCTTTGTGACCCCATGGCCAGGCTTCTCTGTCCATCACCAACTTCTGGAACTTGCTCAAACTCATGTCCATTGAGTTGATGATGCCATCCAACCATCTCATCCTCTGTCATCCCCTTCTCCTCCTGCCCTCAATCTTTCCCAGGATCAGGGGCTTTTTCAATGAGTTGGTTCTTCGAATAGGGGGCCAAAGAATCGGAGTTTCAGCTTCATTATCAGTCCTTCCAATGAATATTCAGGACTGATCTCCTTTAGGATGGACTGGTTGGATCTCCTTGCAGTCCAAGGGACTCTCAAGAGTCTTCTCCAATACCACAGTTCAAAAGCATCAATTCTTCGGCGCTCCGCCTTCTTCACAGTCCAACTCTCACATCCATACATGACCACAGGGAAAATCCATAGCCTTGACTAGACGGACCTTTGTTGGCCATGTTAATGTCTCTGCTTTTTAATATGCTGTCTAGGTTGGTCATAATTTTCCTTCCAAGGAGCAAGTGCCTTTTAATTTCACTGCCACAGTCACCATCTGTGGTGATTTTGGAGCCCAAGAAAATAAAGTCTGACACTGTTTCCACTGTTTCCCCATCTATTTCCCATGAAGTGATGGGACCGGATGCCATAATCTTAGTTTTCTGAATGTTGAGTTTTAAGCCAACTTTTTCACTCTCCTCTTTCTCTTTCATCAAGAGGCTCCTTAGTGCTTCTTTGCTCTCTGCCCAAAGGGTGGTGTCATCTGCATTTCTGAGGTTATTGATATTTCTCCTGGCAGTCTTGATTCCAGCTTGTGCTTTATCCAGCCTGGTATTTTGCATGATGTATTCAGCATATAATTTAAATAAGCGGGGTGACATTATATAGCCTTGATGCACTCCTTTCCTGATTTGGAACCAGTCTGTTCTTCCACGTCTGGTTCTAACTACTGCTTCTTGACCTGCATACAGATTTTTCAGGAGGCAGGTCAGGTGGGCTGGTAGTCGATGTTTTGAAGAGTTTTCCAGAGTTTGTTGTGATCCACACAATCAAAGGCTTTGGCATAGTCAATAAAGTGACTTAACTTTATTGTGAAGTAGATGTTTTTCTGGAACTCTCTTGCTTTTTCGATGGTCCAATGGATGTTGGCAGTTTGATCACTGGTTCCTCTGCCTTTTCTAAAACCAGCTTGAACATCTGGAAGTTCATGGTTCAGGTACTGTTGAAGCCTAGCTTAGAGAATTTTGAGTATTTCTTTGCTAGCATGTGAGATGACTGCAATTGTGCGGTAGTTTGAGCATTCTTTGGCATTGCCTTTCTTTGGGATTGGAATGAAAACTGACCTTTTCCAGTCCTGTGGCCACTGATGAGTTTTCCAAAGTTGCTGGCATATTGAGTGCAGCACTTTCACAGCATCATCTTTTAGGATTTGAAATAGCTCAACTGGAATTCCATCACCTCCACTAGCTTTGTTCATAGTGATGTTTCCTAAGGCCCACTTGTCTTTGCATTCCAGGATGTCTGGCTCTAGGTGAGTGATCACACCATCATGATTATGTGGATCATGAAGATGTTTTCTGGAGAGTTCTTCTGTGTTCCTGCCACCTCTTCTTAATATCTTCTACTTCTGTTAAGTCCATACCATTTCTGTCCTTTATTGTGTCCATCTTTGCATGAAATGTCCCTTTGGTATCTCTAATTTTCTTGAAGAAATCTCTAGTCTTTCCCATTCTATTGTTTTCCTCTATTTCTTAGCATTGATCACTGAGGAAGTCTTTCTTATCTCTCCTTACTATTCTTTGGAACTCTGCATTCAGATTGGGTATATCTTTCCTTTTCTCCTTTGCCTTTTGCTTCTCTTCTTTTCTCAGCTATTTGTAAGGCCTCCTCAGACAATCATTTTGCCTTTTTCCATTTCTTTTCCTTGTCACGATCTTGATTACTGCCTCCTGCACAATGTCACGAACCTCCGTCCGTAGTTCAGGCACTCTGTCTAACAGATCTAATCCCTTGAATATCTGTCACTTCCACAGTATAATCATAAGGGATTTGATTTAGGTCATACCTGAATGGTCTAGTGGTTTTCCCTACTTTCTTCTATTTAAGTCTGAATTTTTCAATAAGGAGTTCATGATCTGAGCCACAGTCAGTTCCCTGTCTTGTTTAGGGTTCCCAACCCCTAAGCATCACTCAACATTGTAGAGAAAACTTCAGTATGAAAGTAGGATCTAAAACAAAGAGGCTATACAATATGATTCTTAATCAACATGTTGTACCCAGGAGTGAAAAGCAGTGCAAAAAATACCAGAGAAATATAAAACGCTCTCAGAAATTATGATACCAGTAAGCTATTGTCAAGAATCACAACCAAGGTGTTTGAGGTTAAAGTTGAGACAATTTTTCAGTCTCTAGAGTAAAACCAAAACATGAGAGAAAAGTGAGAGGGGGGAAAAAAGGTAAAACAAGGGAAGAAACCTGAGTTTCAGTCCTGGAGATGCAACATCCAAATGACAGCAACTCCAGAAGGAAAGAATAGAGACAATGGAAAGAAGAATATTGAATAGAATAACTGAAGAAATTTTCCCACAATGGAAGGACATGCGCTTTCAGAGTAAAACTTACACCATTTAATTAGTACTTAGCATATGGATTTTTTTTTCAAAGATCTGTCTAAAGATTCCCAAAACTCAAATCAAGAAAAAAAGGGATGGGAATGAGGGAATCCTACAAATTTCCAGAGAGAGGTGGAAAGTATTTTCTCTTTGAAGTATCAAGAATCAACAAGGCTTTGGACAACCTAACTTTTAACAAGAGAGGGTAGAGGGAATAATTTCAAAACTCTAAGAAAATCAGATGATTCCAAGTGTTCAAGACACATTTTAAGTATAAATTAAGAGTAAATGTAGAGTGAAGATATTTTCAGACACATAGAATTAAAGAATGTTCATTTAACCCTCATGCACTTTTCCTTGGGAACTTAGCTGAGGATGAGTTCCACAAGAAGAAGGGAATAAGACAAGGAAGAGATTCAGGGAGCACAGGAGACAAGAGATCTAACAGCAGAAAGCAGGAGAGTCCCAGATGATGGTGAGGGAGAGGGAGAAGGAAGGTTGTGTCTCTGAACAGAGAAGGCTCTAGATGGATTTCTGCAAGTAGATGAGATTGAGAGGCTCCCCTCATGTGCCAGAGGACATTCAGGGAAATAAGGAGTCTGGGGATTATTACTGAGATGTACAGCAAAGGAAACAAGCACAAAAGGCAAATAATAACTTCAGCAAAAAGAAAACGCTGTGCCCCAAAGAAACGCAACCCTCATATATTACAGGGTTTACTTGTAAATAACATTTACGTATTTTAAATAATGTAAAAGCCTGGCACACTCCAGTGCCTGGAGTTGCAAAGAATCAGATACAACTTAGTGACTGAACAACAACAATGAAACACTGGTTATTTGTTTCACTGCAATTAGATAAAACCTATGGGAAGGCAGGAAAGGGGGAAATCGCATGTCTACAGTGGGAGTCTGAGAAAAGGTGAGAAAGATAACTAAAGCCTCATATCCAACAGTGCATACCAGATAAAGAAAACCTGAACCCCCAAAACTAAAAAGTAGTACTTAGAAGTGAAATATGAAAGAGTATGCCCCCCAAAAAGGGACTAAAATGATCTAAGTGATTGTTACTATGAACTTGGCGATTGGAAAGGAGTGGAACACAGCTATTTGGATTTATTTCTATAAATTTTGTAGGACAATTTGGCTCTTTAAACCATTTTCATGGGCCTCAATAAAAATAAACACTAAATTTTAAAAAAAACAACAACACAGAATCAATCAGACCTCCCTCTCTGTGACCACCCAGACTTCGTGAATTGAAGCCACCTTCTCACATCCTCCCCTTCCTAGGCTTCACACTGGGTTCCTGGACTCCCTTAAAACCTGCTGAATCTGGAAGATGGTGATAGATGACCCAGAATCTTCCAGTGAAACCTTGGTCTCAAAAAATGGAGAAGATGCTCTGGGGATTTAGAAGGCAGAGTCACAGGAAAGAAGTATAAATTACCTCACTGTAAGCTTTGCAGAAATGCTGACATTACTGTTGCTGTAAGACTTTTGCAGTAAGTTTTAGACTGATGCCAGAGACCAAGGACAAGTGCAGAAAAAGTGTCTGAGTTTCTCTTGAAATTTTCTGGTAAAATACTGGGGCTCCATCTTTAGGAGTGAGCCAACGTCATAACTGACAGAAACTTAGCACCAGGGTCCTATTCTGCTTTCCCTGTATTTGCAGGGAGACTAAGGAGGGTCAGTCGGAGAAGGCAATGGCAACCCACCCCAGTACTCTTGTCTGGAAAATCCCATGGATGGAGGAGCCTGGTGGGCTGCAGTCCATGGGATCATGAAGAGTCGGATACTTACTGAGCGAGTTCACTTTCCCTTTTCACTTTCATGCATTGGAGAAGGAAATGGCAACCCACTCCAGTGTTCTTGCCTGGAGAATCCCAGGGACGGCGGAGCCTGGTGGGCTGCCATCTATGGGGTCGCACAGAGTCAGACACGACTGAAGCGACTTAGCAGCAGCAGCAGCAAGGAGGGTAAGTCAGACCTGGAAAAGACCAACGTTTACTGACTCATTGTGATCATCCACCATGTGCTTTAACTGAAACAGGAAGAAATAAAAAGGCAAAAGCCCATGACCTCTACGGTTTGTTCTGGATAGAGAGAATAAATTCTTTTCATCACTTCTCTCCCCCTTCTTAGTTCAGTTCAGTTCAGTTGCTCAGTTGTGTCCAACTCTTTGTAACCCCATGAACTGCAGTACACCAGGCTTCCCTGTCCATCACCAACTCCCAGAGCTTACTCAGACTCACATCCATCAAGTCGGTGAAACCATCCAACCATCTCATCCTCTGTCATCTCCTTTTCCTCCCACCTTCAATCTTTCCCAGCATCAGGGTCTTTTCCAATGGGTCAGTTATTTGCATCAGGTGGCCAAAGTATTGGTGCTTCAGCTTCAGCATCAGCCCTTCCAGTGAATAGTCAGGACTCTTTGCAGTCCAAGGGACTCTCAAGAGTCTTCTCCAACACCACAGTTCAAAAGCATCCATTCTTTGGCGCTCAGCTTCCTTTTCTCCCCCTTCTACAAGCTGCTAATAGGAAAAGAGTTGTCCTGGACCCTTTTTTAGAATAAGAGATAAGAGAACTTAGAAAAAAATTTTTTTCAAAGCTCCCTCTTGCTTAAAGTGAGTGTATATGATGATGAATGATTCACTAATACAAGTCTTAGCTGTGATCTGAAAGGAGGAAGTTGGAAAAAAGGGGAGATAAATTGCTCTGAAACAGAGTTTTTGTCGCACCCCAATCCTCAACCCCGGAGATTGGGGGGTTGAGTCCTTGGAAGTGGGAAAAAAGAAGAGACAAGAGAGAATTGCTATACATGGGGTGCTAAATCCCAGGAAATAATGCTAGGCTGGGACCTAAGAAGAACCAGGCTGAAAACATTCCATCCTTGGCAATAGCTAAGGAAATTAGAAAGTGACATCAGATAGTTACTTTAATGGATGTCTTTTGTTCTTTGCAGTAACCACTTGCCATTATTTTTAAAAACAAGGTCGTTAAAGGCAAGAACAGCCTTTTAATGGAGTGCTTTGTAGAATGGTAAGAATTTTCAGAAATCTTGGGGAGGATGTTGTACTTCTCTTAGTCATATAGAATGTGGCCTTGAGTTAGATTATTTAGATATTCAAGGAAAGCATGATACGATAGAAGGCAGAACTCAGGGAGCTCAAAACATGGCCTCTTTTAATCATCAGGAAAATGGGAGGTGATGATTATCTTTTTTAACAAGAATGTTCCCCTTTGCTATCTGAATTATCGATAATGTTCCCAAGTCACTTCTCACAGTACACGATGGTATAAGAGAGAGACCAAATATCTGGTCTGTCCCATTCTAAGGCATTAATGCATCCCCATTTCACACATGCAGGAATCCCCAGGTGTTTAATGTTGAGGAGAAGCTTAGCACAAAGGGGTTATTTATTTCATTGAAGGTTAGGAAGCTTTCATGTTTAGATAACAGAAAAATTGAGTTGTTAGTAAATTCTGGAAAAAGTTTGAAAGTCAGTAAGACTTTGTGAGAAAAATACAAAATAGAAGAAAACTACATAAGAAGAAAATGTTGTGTTCTTGCTATAAGAACAGAGTAAGCCAAGAATGCATAATCCGATTAAGGAGAATTGAAGTCTTCATAAAGACTGTATGTGCACCATTCCTGGTTACCTTGGTAACCCTTTCTTGAGGATCACGATGTTATCATGAGAGGAACAAAAAAAAAAAAACATGGACAAGTGGTTTAGCAAGCTCCCCCTGGGGAAGGCCTGAGGGGAAGTCTGGGAGAGAAAGAATTAAGCTTAGCACAGAGGTACCCAAGAGGAAGGTCTTGAGTACAACAGACCTTGGTGCCCTCTGCCGATTTGGGCAGAGTCCATGTAAATAATAAACTGTGGCCGCAGGGCTTCTCTGCCACACCACAGGCCACGCTGCCTGTAGGAAACTTTGCATTGAGGAGCAGAAGCCCTGGGCAGAGGATGGTGGAGGCTAAAGCAGAGACGGTTGTACCTCCCTTCCTTATCTGCAGATAGGAGGGGCCCATCAGAGCCCAGGCTATCTCCTCCTTTCATCTCAGTTCCTTTAACTGAAAAGTGGGAATGGCAACAGCACCTATCTCAAGGGAATTTTATGAGGCTTAAATGAATTAATACAGAGAAAGCACTTTGAACAAAGTGTGGCACGTGGTAAGATTTCTTGGCATGTTAACTATTAATATTTTCACTGTTACTATTCTCTAATGGAGGAAGTTGAAGTAAAACCAAGAGTTGGCACTTCAGTGGCTACCTGAAAATGATATCTATGATGGGAAAGAGAAGAAAGAACATTGGCTGTTAAACAGAAGATTGTCCGGCAGCAGGTCAAGTCCAAAATGCAAAGCTGAATCAGAGCTCCTGGCTTCCAAAGAAGCCACGGTTCTTAAAACAAGAACAATAATTCTTTGAGGTGTGAACTGGTCAACTCCCCAAGGTTATATTCTGTGATAAGGACTCCACATCAGAACAGGCTCAAAGCTCAGGCATGATTGCTTCATTACCAGTTCTTTCAGCTCAGGCCCAGAAATAAAAGGTAGTCTCCATTACAAATCAGACTCAGGAAGATGTGACTTCAGTATCCACCATCTACAAACCTGCAAGAATCACACCCCTTCTCAACTTCTGTCACAGTCGTCAGGGCCATCCCACTAGTCTTAACTCCACCTACCCTCTTGAAACTGATATAGGTTGAAATGTATCTTCTAAAAAGGTATACTGAAATTCTAACCCCTAGTACTTGTGCACGTGACCTTATTCAGAAACAGAGTCTTTGCAGTTGTGACCAAGTTAAATATACAAAATAGAAAGAGGATAGGCTAGACACAAATAACCAGGGTGACTTAAACCTTCTTCTTCGCATTCAATTTTTGTTGTTTCTGTGTGTGTTGTACAGAATGATACGACCCTCATGGACTAATGGCATGGACTAACCAGAGCTGATCCTCAACAAATACAAGAGAAAAAGAGAATTGAGGGAGTTTGGGAAGGAAAGGGGATAATGAGGAAAAACAAAAGAATAGGTTTAAAGAAAAGAAGGGAAAAGACATAGGAAAGAATAAAGTCTCTCAGTAACTCAGATGCTCTGGTTCTGAGTTGACAATAGTAGGGAAAAGCAAGTCCAAGCTGGAAACACCCACAGAAATATCATGTCTTACATTTCTAAGTGTAAGACATATATTGATTTGATAAAAGACTTCCAGAAGCAGTGAGGAAGCAGGGAACTTACCCTTCATTTAATGGGCACATAGATGTTGTGGTTTCTTAGAAATTATCATTTGTTTTTGTTGTTTAGTCATGTCTGACTCTTTTTGCAACCCCCATGGACTGTAGCCCACCAGGCTCCTCTCTCCAATGGAGTTTCCAGGCAAGAATACTGGAGTGGGTTGCCATTTCCTTCTCTAGGGGATCTTCCCAACCCAAGGATCACAACCTATGTCTCCTGCTTGGCAGGCAGATTCTTTACCACTGAGCCACCAGAGAAGCTCTGAAGTTACCATTACAAGCTTTCATTTTCTGAATTCAGACCTTATTGAGAATTGATATTGGTGTCATCTAGGAAATATCAACTTCATCATGGGTGACATTGGGTTGTAGAACTACAACTTAGATGGGCTGTCATAAAGGAGGCTGTGTACGTTTCCCCCACCAAGTCTAGGCTACTACCTTAGCTTTGGTTGAGTCTGTAAAGCAGCAGGGCCCTTAGGGGAACCTTTAAATGCAACAAGAAAAGGCGCTCTTTCTGATGAAAGTAGCTCCATGTGTGCACAGCTCAGCATGTAAAATGAGGGCTGCATTTCAGTCCCCACTGCTCCTCATGGTTGGCCAGGTGCTTTTGTCAGGACACTAACCCATTCAATTCCTTATTGCTGGCTTCAACCTATCGATCAAGAGAGCCAGGAAAACCACAAGCCTCTACACCTGCCTCTAGAATGCTCCATGGATACAGATAATCTTACTGTGTTGAAAACAAAGCAAACAGAGTAAACATCACACTAATGAAGCAGGCCAATTGGACTGAAAAAGTGAAAATAGGCGACGCATACAGGAATAATGCCCTATAATGGTCCATCAAGTCAAGGGACACCAATGAGTGCAGAGGTGTAAAAAGTTTTGGCCAAGACTCACAACAAGAGATATGCGTTATATTGTGACCCAGCATTACACACACACAAACACACAAACTGAAAATAAAATTTCTCAGAAACTATATTTACAATGTTCTTTATCTTTATATAAAGTAAATCTCAACCTTTACTGATTTCATGACCTTTAATTAGTCACCAACACGGTGTGAAAATTTCTGAACCAATGGGAGTCAATCTCCTACTCTATCTTTCAGAAAAATTATTCCTTTTCCCTTAGGGAGGAGTGAGTGGAGGAAGTAAAGGGAAGAACAGACATCCCCTTCCTAATACTTCACTAGGGGATACAACTCACATTCTAGGAGCCCCAGAAATGTCGGAAGGAAAAGATAGTCTGACCCTGCCCTGGGGCAACACAGACACAATAGTTTGAGTGATGGATGACAGTGAAACACCAAAGTAGTTTAAAGTGCTTCTTTTCATCAAAGAAACGTGCTTTTTCCCCTTGAACTGTGACTTGAATCAAAAGTATTTTTTGTTTGTTTTTTCTACAAATACACGTACTGGAATGGTTTCAAAGTGTGACCAAATCAATGCATTATCTGAACTGACTCAACTGGAACAAACCAAAACAACAAAACATCCTTTGAGCTGAACAAATATTTTGTTCCCTTCAAGCCTCAGTGGATCTTGAGACTGAAGGCTTCTGAAGTGTTGATGTTAGAAGCAGACGGCCCTCAACTCCTGGTGCTCTGCCTCCCTGACTTACACCCTACATCTCAGTCAATTTCAGCTACTCTCAGTTCCCCAAAGGTCCCTGAAGCTTGATGCCTCCAAGTCTCTGCTCATAGAGCCCCTTCTGTTTAGACCGCCCTTCCTTCCTTCTCCTTTTCTATCTGATTGCCACCACTCATCTTTCAAAACTCAAGTTAATGATCACTTCGTTCATGTATACATTCTTTCATTTATTCAACCAAGTTTACTGAAGATTCACCATATGCCAGAACCCATATTGGTGACGGGGGAACCCGCAGGTGAAAAATACATGGTTCCTGTTTTCTAAAAAGCTTACAATCTAGTCAAGAGCAACAGGCGCTTATAATGTGAATATAATCATGCAAGCAAGTACTCAGGGTATACAGAGCACAGAGGGGGAACTTTTAACTCAATATATTGGGCCATGTAAGACTCCCTGGCAGCCCGATGCTTGACACAACTGGAGAGATGAAGAGAGTGGAGATTCTGGGGGGCAGCAATAATGGTGCCAAATATCATTAGTCCCAATTTAGAGATGAAGAAACTGAGGCACAGAACAATTAAATACACTTCCCAAGGCACACAGCTATCAATTAACGGAGCTGATATTTGATCTCAATGCACACTAATTCCAAAACATGTCTTAAAATTAGCTGGAATTATCTTTCATTTGCCATAGAAATGCAGACAAGGAAGTGATTCTGGTAGAAATTTAACAAACAGGACGAAGAAAATGAATGGGATAGGTATGGGTTGTAAGCTCCACGGTGAAGCCAAGTCCTAAGGCCTGAGAGGATAACAGAGGACACAGGTTGGAGTGGGGATGGGGAAAACTCTAGTGTTCAGGACCTGCAATAAAGCAGATCTCTGTCATTAAGTCCCTGCAGAGAATCTACAGCAATGCTACATTGGTTGAGCACTAGTCATTTCAAAGTGAAACCAAGCCAGGTATAAATCTAGTCTCTGACAGTCATTAGAAGTGCGTCCTTGGACAATGCATTTAACCTTTGTGAATTTCTATTTTTACATCTGTACAATGGGGTTAGCAATGTCTACATTATGGGGTGAGATAAGGATTAAATTGAAATTAAGTGTGTAAAGCACCAAGAATGGTTTCTGGGACACAACAAGTGCTAAATTCATATTATTTCTGCTTCCCTTTTGCATCCTTTAGGTTCCCCCTACCCCCACCTTGCCTAGGAGATACACCTGTTCCATCAGCTTCCTCTGCCATGTAGCCCCGTTCTGGTACACTTGACCAGGGAGTGACTGGAAGCAGAGATCAGGGCACCATGCAGAGCTTGTTAGAGTGAAAATGGAAAGAACAGGATCCATCTTAAAGAGATGCCAAGGGAGCTAGGAACCACCTATCCCCTGCAGGAAGGAACCGTTAATTATATCATCAATAATACTTAGCATTGTCCCCATGCTTTTCCAAGCTGATTAATTCCGCTCTAAATCCTGGAAAACAGATGACTGAGTGTGTTGGAAACAAGCTTCTGTTTATAAGTAGGGAAGTGTGTCCTCAGCAGTAACTGGAGAAGGAAAAACTTTCTAGGGTTCAGTTACTTAGGGTGGAGAGAGGACCCCGGGCCCTGGTGGGAATCTTCCCTCCACCCTTAACACCCTCTTCAACGAAACAAAAATGCAAGGCTTACCCAGCCCTTGGATAAAGAACACATTGCTCAGAAACAGCAGATGTTATAAAACTGGCACCATGGCTAGGGGGTAAAAGTTCATCCCCCTCTTTCCCCAGAACACAGAATCATCTCATGTGTCAGGGGACAGAACATGTAATTAGCTGGTCTGCTCTACTGCCGGTTTAACTCCATGACTTATTTTACTGACCAGAATCTCGGGGTACCGAAAACCCAACCCAATTCCCTCCCATCACAGGAGTACAGAGTCCAGCGAAAAAGATAAAAGAGGCTGATAAACAGAGAGAAACCTCCAATATAAAGAAAATCACTCAGATAAGGGGAGCCCAAAGATCCTGTGGCTGTGTGAGAGGTGCAGAAAGGATTCCTGGAAGAAAATTCACTTGGGCTGTTTGGGAAAATGATTCAGAAACAACAAAACAAAGATGTGGAGAGATTGGTCAAGCGAGAACTAGTAGTAAAGATGCTTAGAGTCAAGCGAAGGCAAAGCACATTCATGGACTTGAATGCAGGTCCGCGCACCTAGAGACTTGGAAACTGCAATGAGACAGTGACTTGTGCCATCACAAAGAGAAGAAAGGCTAGTGGGAAGACAGGCAAACAGACAGACATGCATAACACAAGGAGGAGGGCCCAGAGGAAGGAAGAAAGATTAAAGGAGGAGAGAGTCTGCTTTTGCTTTCAGGGAAGGATCGAATCAGTGGCAAGCTAATAGCTGAAGATCCTGGCTTGAGGCCAGAGGAAGAATTTCTCAGGCATGTCCTTTCAGGAAGTTCACACACATACTACCATGCACTACGCTAGTTACAGGAAGTCTGTGGTTGGTGGACACTCCATCCCTGTCCTGATGGCATAATGATGAATAATAAGACCACTCACTCTCTATACAATCACTCATAGCCAAGGTTTGGAAGCATCTTGGACAGTGTATCCTCCAATCAATCACAAAGTTTAGATAATTCTATTGCCTAAAGAACCATGTAACAATGAACCCTCTTCTTCATCCTATTATTGCAGAGATATTCCAACCTTCTGACTTTTGTATTAAGGTTCATACTCTCCCATGGCCCCCAGCTAAGCTTTCTTAAATATAAATCTGATTCCGTTATTGTGCTGTTGATATGCTCTCCCTGGTTCCCCTGACACTAGATAACAATAATAATCACTAATGGCAACTTCTTCCTATGCATCAGGCATTGTTCTAAAGGGTTTTGCATACTTTAACTCAATAACTCACAGCAACCATGTAAGATAAGGTGCCATATTATCCCCATTTATGTTGGTTATTTGTCTGGAAGCTACTTTGTTCCTGCCCTCCTATGACCTCCTTTGTACTCCAGGGCATGTGGAAAGAAGCCTGCAAACTACATTTCCCAGGCTCACTGGTCAGCTGCCTTCTGGTTGGGTTCTATGCCAGTGGGAGGTACTGAGGAGAGACTGGAAAGCTGGAGGAAGGGAGAAATTTGTTCTTGCACTGTTTTGATTTTCTTTCTGCTCCTTTCCCAAGTGGTAACAGCATTAGCATGAGTGTAGTTTCTGGTCTGCACAGCTTGCACAGCTACAGGGACCTCCTGATCAGTAAGAGCAATAGCACCTCCATTGAACACCAGCAATACTTGCAGGCTGGGCTCCTGCCAAAGGCTTCCTACTTCTGATTCACTCTCTTCTCCCTTTTACTCCTCTTCCAAAAGATGGCAACTAATTCCATGCATTAAATCCCTCTCTGCTAGAGTTACCTGTAGTGCACCCTCTTTTTTTGACTGGACACTGATGTCTACACCATTTAACACATGAGCAAACTGAGGCACAGAGAGGTTAAATAACTTGTCCCAATCACACAGCTAGGAAGCACCAGAAAACACAGATAAAAGGAAAAAAAGCTGCTAAATTAAGTCAAAGCTCCTTAAACATGTCAATCAAAGTCCTTCATAATTATTTCCCTTTCTCCATGCACACCTCATAGACCAGTTGGAGAGTGACATCTAGTAGGAAATTGTGCTGTGTTGTCATTGTTGTTAAATGAATGAATGCATGCGTGCTAAGGGCAACATACTTGTGTAAAACCCCAGCAGGATCTGTGACTGCAGAAGATGTCTGCTAGACCAGGTACGGGATATATAATAAACAAATGAATAGACAGGCACCAAGCACACAGAAAATCAACCTGAGAAGTGATTCCCTCCATTTATATTCCTTCCTGCCTCCCTCAGTATCAGAGCTTCGCTGCATCTGAGGCATTGAATATCCACATGCCTTATACACAGCAAGTATACACTAGGTGCACATTTGTTAAATGAATGAATGAACCAAGCAACATTGTGTCCCATCAAACCACAGCTCAATAATGTTAAAAATTCTAGTTTATCAAAATATAAACTTTTCCAGGAGTATGGCACAAAAGAAAACCATTACATTTTCTTACATTTCCCTAAAAACAGAACCCTGCAACAGAACAGCCTGAAAATAATTAGATGTTAATATCTGTAACTTAAAAACGAACAAACAAACAAGCAAACAAAGCCATAGTTAATCTCAGGGGACATCCTGTGTGAAAAAGGAAAAAACAATGAGTCACGGATTCTAACCTCCTATTTATAATCTGGATCCACAAATGATCTGTTGCTAAAAGAAAAGAAAGCCATCAATCTCCCAACTCAGGGAGCAATTTTATATTTTGAATAAAAACAAAATCAACAGCATTAAGAAGGGAAATAAATTAGATATACAGTAATTAGTTTGAAAGAGCTGGATTTTCCTGCCTAAAACTCTCTTTGGAACTTAAGCCTCATCCATCAAATCTAAAGTGTATCCGATGACACGGAGATTTTCCATTCCCTTTTCAGAGAAAATTAGTTGATCTGAATAGTAAATTGACAGGACCCAGAAGGGGAGGACAGAGCGATAGGATTATAGTTGAGGTGGGAGTGGATGCTTAATGAAGTTTGGTGAAGCCCTGACTTTTGCACTTTTAACCTCCTGTCCTCTGTGATTCCTTATTCACTAAGATGCTGGGTTTTTTTTTACCTGTGAAATCTTAGAAGGTTCAGGATTTTTTAAAAATTGAATCGAAGAGGGACCTTATTCATTTTCTAATCCAGCATCTTAATTTTACAGATTTAGAAAGCTCAGTCAATCGCAGTAACAGACTTGCTTAAATTTGCACAACAAAATCAACTGAAATTCTAGGAAGAAAATCCTGGCTATGTATCTCCCTGCCCTTTCCCATAAAGCTGTATAAAGACAAGAGCACCCAAAATCACAAGATGGGTCCTTCGGTTCAGTCGCTCAGATGTGTCTCTTTGCAACCCCATGGACTGCAGTACGCCAGGCTTCCCTGTCCATCACCAACTCCAGGAGCTTACTCAAACTCATGTCCATCGAGTCAGTGATGCCATCCAAATATCTCATCCTCTGTCGTCCCCTTCTCCTCCCATGTTCAATCCTTCGGAGCATCAGGGTCTTTCCCAATGAGTCAGGTCTTCATATCAAGGCATTGTTTTTTGATTGTATGCGACACTTACAGCCTAAGAGTGCACTTTATGCTGAATATGGCCAAGATTTGATTTCCTGTCAATCTTCACTCATTGTTTCCTCAACCCTTTTTACTTCCAATTGAAAACCCTCTCCAGATTCCTCTGCACTCATCTGTAACTTATTCTGGTGTCTAATTTTTATGTTTTCTCTTCCCATTTTGGAATGTCCTGCTAGAAGAATTTTTCAGCAATGGTTTGGTAACTGATTAGTCGACATATATATAAATATATATAATGCCGTTGTTATTTTAATATAAAATAGAACTACCCAAGCAGTTGCCCTGTATGATTAGAATAACAATGGAACACTTCCCTAGAGGTCCAGGGGCTAAGACTCTGCTCCCAATGCAGGAGGCCCAGGTCTGAGCCCTGGTCAGGGAACTGATCTCACATGCCACACCCAAGAGTTTACATACTGCAAAATCCTGCATGCGGCAACGAAGACCTGGTTCAGCCAAATAAATGAATAATTTTTAAAAAAGAAATTATGCCTGAGTGTTCTGGCTAAATGTATAAACATTGGAGAAAGGGGGGAAGGATCTGGGTGGTCCCATCTTGGCTTCTATCACTGGGCTTTGTTTTACATATAAATTTCATTTGTTTTCATTGAGGTTTCGATGTTTCCTTGGGACAAAAGATCCCAAGGGTGATATGTGCCTGTGTTTTGCTCAGTTTCCTCTTTGAATGATTGAAATAAGTCCTTATCTGTGAAGAGTTTCTGGGTGTGGACAAAAGGAGGAACCTAAACAGTTATGGTTAATTATGCTTTGATGTATCACATGTCGTCCTGGGACTTTGTCACCACGGCTCTGAGAGGCGGGGTGAATTCCGCTCATTGGAAACCTGAGGAGCCGAGGCTGGGGAAGGTGCGGTGACGGGGTCCAAGGTCTCTCAGGGACACGGCAGTGGGGCTGGAAAGGGACTGAGCACCCTGAGAACCAGGTCTGTCCTCCCGGAGCTCACAGCGTGTGGTTTACCAGCTTGGCTTGGGCCATGGTTTGCATTGTGTTCTCCAACAGATTCATGCTCTGAAGTCCTAACTCCTCAGCATTCCAGAACATAGCCTTACTTGGAGACAGGGTCTTTACAAAGGCAGTCAAGGTAAACCCAGGTCATCCTGTGACAGGAAAGGAACCCAGCACACCTGCCCTTACCTTTAAAAAACTAGCTGGAAGCTGCGGACTCCCATGCCCACTGTGAACCACCACCTGCCATCTATGGAGCAGCAGAAAGAGTCAGCAACAGCTCCACCTCTGAAACTCAGAAAACATGGGAAATAATTCCACCTCAGCAGCCAGGAGGGAGGGGAAGGGCGGATGGCAGTTTAACAGCTAAATAAGGTCCATTTAGTCAAGGCTATGGTTTTTCCAGTGGTCATGTATGGATGTGAGAGTTGGACTGTGAAGAAAGCTGAGCACCAAAGAATTGATGCTTTTGAACTGTGGTGTTGGAGAAGACTCTTGAGAGTCCCTTGGACTGCAAGGAGATCCAACCAGTCCATCCTAAAGGAGATCAGTCCTGAGTGTCCTTTGGAAGGACTGATGCTGAAGCTGAAACTCCAGTACTTTGGCCACCTCATGTGAAGAGTTGAGTCATTGGAAAAGACTCTGATGCTGGGAGGGATTGGGGGCAGGAGGAGAAGGGGACGACAGAGGAGGAGATGGCCGGATGGCATCACTGACTCGACGGATGTGAGTCTGAGTGAACGCCGGGAGCTGGTGATGGACAGGGAGGCCTGGCGTGCTGCGATTCATGGGGTTGCAAAGAGTCGGACACGACAGAGCGACTGAACTGAACTGAACTGAACAGTCAACAGGCAAGACCTATATCTCGCGAGATTGCCCTTTAGTTGGTTTTGTTTTTCAGAGTTCCTGTTCTACTATTTATTTATTTATATGGTGGAACTGGGTCTTAGGGCACACAGGGTCTTCCCTGTGGCATGTGGTATCTTTAGTTGTAGCACACGGGAATAAGACGAGAAGAGTTCCTTGGACTGCAAGGAAATCAAACCAGTAAATCCTAAAGGAAATCAACGTTGAATATTCATTGGAAGGACTGTTGCTGAAGCTGCGATATTTTGACCACCTGATGATAGGAGCTGACCCTTTGGAGAAGACACTGATGCTGGGAAAGATTGAGGGCAGGAGAAGGGGACAGAGGATGAGATGGTTAGATAGCATCACCGAATCAATGGACACGAATTGGAGCAAATTCTGGGAGCTAGTGGAGGACAGAGAAACCTGACGTGCTGTAGTCATGGGGTCACAAAGAGTCAGACATGACTGAGCGACTGAATGATAACAACGATGGAATCTAGTTCTCATACTAAGGTTCAAACTGGGTCCCCTGCATTGGAGGTGCAGAGGCTTAGCCACCAGGGAAGTCCCCGAGTTGACATTATTTAAGCTTCTTCTACTGTTTGAATGCAAGGAAAACTCTCAGGTTCTATGATGAAAGGAACTGAGAGTGAAAAATCTATTTCTGTCCTCCAAGAGCACACAGTCTTAGGCAGGAAACAGGAGTGCAAACAAATAATTATAGCCCTCTGTCATCATTTAATGGCAGCAATTTTCTAAGGTCATTGGGATATAGGGAAAGTGGCTTTAGAGTGGCTTGGGAGTCGGGAGAGGGCTTCACAATGTGGGACACATTTGTTACTGCTTCTGTAGAGAACAGAAGCGGGAACAGAGTGTTGGCTAGATAGTGAAGCGGGAAGAGGTGTTCCTGGCTAAGGGAGCATAGGCAAAGGTGCTAGAATTGTCAGAGAGATGAGTCGAAGAGTGAGTGAGTCCAAGCAGTGCGGTAGAGATGTGTGAAGATGCAGAGGGAAAATGGCAAGAGATGAGACTGGAGACTCAGCAGCTATGAAAACCTCATGTAATAGGGAAGAATAAAGCTGTCTCCATTAGAGCTGTGCCTTTTTCACTTTAATCTTTGTGCTCTGTTGCCTGTGTTTATTCACACTGCCTCTGACCTTTAAGAGTCCATTCATAGAGAGATACAGAGCTGCAAAACAGAATAACACTTATCTTGTTGGAGGTTTATAGGAACATTGGGGCCTGACATACTGGATAGCTAAAGCACAAAAGATTCTGATAGCCAGAAGTTTGCAACAACTAACCACACCCTTCCCTCACCTTGCCTTTAAGACTTTGCTGAAATCCTTTGAGGAATTTGGGTGTTTTTTTTTTTTTTTTTTTCTCACAAGCCACTCATCTCCTTGCATAGTCCTGAAATTAAAATTTCTCTGCTCCAAACTCCAACATTTTGGAATTGTTTGGCCTCACTGTGCATTGGGCACATGAACTTACATTCAGTAATAATTCTGATTGTCTTTAATCCAATAAGACTGCTGTCCTTATATAAAGGGGAAACGTGGACACAGGCAAGTACAGACGGAAGAACATGTGAAGACACAGGAAGAGCACCATGTGAACACGAAGAATATGCACAAGCCAAGGAGAGAGGACTAGAACAGATCCTTCCCTCACAGCCCTCACAAGGAACCAGCTCTGCTGACACCTTGATTTTGGAGCTCCGAGTTCCAGAACTGTGAGATAATAAATTTCTGTTTAAGCCACCCAATCAGTGGTACTTTGTGATGGCAACCATAGTAGATGAATACAAGTGGTCACCAATTAAGCACACGAGATGTCAGTTTTGATGGTGGAAAGAGTGTTCTTAAGACTGCAGGAAAATTTGGGGCCACCATATGGAAACAGAAGGCTTTGAAGAGTGGAATGGAAGAAAGAGAAGAAATGTCCAATAGAATAGAGGCCCCACAAAGCCCTGCTAACTTTATACCCATGTTCCCCTTGGCAGCCCTGCTACCAGCAATAAATCCACAAGCCAAATTTTTCAGAATCATGGGTACTGGGGCCAGAAATGCATTATTTAATTTTTTGCAGCAGATGTACCTTTTTAATTTGGTTTTGTTTTAGGCTAAAATTACAATATTAAATTTTAATATTCAAACATTAGCATGAGTTTGCATTCCCTGAACGTCCACCCACCTCTTTCCTACAGCATGTGCAGAATGGCAATAGGGAAAGGCCAGACGCAGAGAGCTGGAAAGAGAGCCAGGCTAGGGCTGCTTATCCTTCCCTGTTCCAGACTGGTCATATGACCTTGACACATCTCTTCACTCCTCTGGGGCTCAGTGACTTCCTCTGCAAGTGATGACCTAGGTGTTCTTTAAGATTTCCCCAGTTCAAAGTATTCACAAGTCTGTGCATATTTAGAGGCTGCTGCTGCTGCTGCTGCTGCTAAGTCACTTCAGTTGTGTTCGACTCTGTGCGACCCCATAGAAGGCAGCACACCAGGCTCCGCCGTCTCTGGGATTCTCCAGGCAAGAACACTGGAGTGGGTTGCCACTTCCTTCTCCAATGCATCAAAGCGAAAAGTGAAAGTGAAGTCGCTCAGTCGTGTCTGACTCTTCTTGACCCCATGGACTGCAGCCTACCAGGCTCCTCCGTCCATGGGATTTTCCAGGCAAGAGGGGGGTGCCATTGCCTTCTAGGGGCTAAAGGGGGCCGAATAGAGATTAACCACAGATGACTGTAGGAACTGAGCTCCTGTCTGTGCCACTGTCATTGTCAGAGCCAGGACAGGACTTGGAGGTCATGTGCCTCCAAGTGTTGTTAGGTGTGCAGCCCCTAAAGGTCTCTACAGACCTTTAGAGACCCTCAACAAAGAAAGATTTGTAGTCCCTTACCCTCTTCTGTAAGTGATAAGGCGTAAAATTTACATGTATGCTAAAGATAAAAGATTTTCTGCTTATAGAAAATATTTGATTACTCACCGAAGCTTCTGTGATTCTGTAGGTCTGACTCTTGCGTATGTGTGTGCCTGTGTCTCAGTTTCCCTAGTACCCCAAGCAAGTTTTCTGTCTTTGGTGTAATTAAGCCTTGAAAAGTGGGTGCTTCAGGACTCCTTTGTATTGTCTATGCTAAGCGTGGCCTATTCATTTCTATTACTGGTAAGAGTATAATTTGGTGGCACTTTCCTTAGTACCTAGATGTTCTCTACAGCCCTCACCCCTAATTGAAAGTCTTTCTGCTACAACTGATAGCATCACCCTAATCCACTCAAAAGGGACATTCACCTAAGAGGAATTCTTTGCCAAAACTTGGAGAGAAGTTGGGTAAGCTGACCTACATCTCTCCAGGCCCTCTTCCCCCCACCTACCCCCACATCCACCCCCACCCCCACCCCTGCCTCAATTTCTTTTCCTTTATTTTATTCTTTTTAATTGGGATATGATTGCTTTACAAAGGTGTTAGCTTCAGGTTTATAGCAAAGCGAATCTTCTCTTTCTAACTGTATTTATTTAGTACTTTCGGCTGTGCTGGGTCTTCCTTCCAGCGCAGGCTTTTCTCTAGCTGCAGTGCGCGGGGGTTGCTCTCTAGCTGTGCTGTGCAGGTTTCCCACTTGGTGGCTTCTCTCGAGCACAGGCTCAGTAGCTGTGGCACACAGGCTCAGTTGCCCTGCCGCATGTGGGATCTTCCCGGAACAGGGATTGAACCCGTGTCTCCTGCATACTCGAGTCTCCTGTAAAGGCAGATTCTTTACCGCTGAGCCACCAGGGAAGCCCCCAAAGTGAATCTTTTATAGAAATACATATATTCACTCTTTTTTAGATTCTTTTCCCATGTAGACCATTACAGAGTACTGACGAGAGGTCCCCGTGCTATACAATAGGTCCTTATTAGATATCTATTTATATATTAGCAGTGCGTTTGTGTTGATCCCAATCCTTCCAATTTTCCCTGCCCTCCATACCCCTCCGTAACCAGAAGTTTATTTTCTACATCTAGTCAAGGCTATGGTTTTTCCAGTAGTCATGTATGGATGTAGGACTTGGACTGTGAAGAAAGCTAAGCGCTGAAGAATTGATGCGTTTGAACTGGTGTTGGAGAAGACTCTTGAGAGTCCCTTGGACTGCAAGGAGATCCA
Organism: Ovis aries; assembly: GCF_016772045.2. Taxonomy (NCBI): domain Eukaryota; kingdom Metazoa; phylum Chordata; class Mammalia; order Artiodactyla; family Bovidae; genus Ovis; species Ovis aries. The sequence goes on along the minus strand of NC_056062.1, from coordinate 26,971,359 downwards.
ACCAGTCCATTCTGAAGGAAATCAACCCTGGGATTTCTTTGGAAGGAATGATGCTAAAGCTGAAACTCCAGTACTTTGGCCACCTCATGTGAAGAGTTGAATCATTGGAAAAGACTCTGATGCTGGGAGGGATTGGGGGCAGGAGGAGAAGGGGATGACAGAGGATGAGATGGCTGGATGGCATCACTGACTCGACAGAAGTGAATCTGAGTGAACTCCGGGAGTTGGTGATGGACAGGGAGGCCTGGCTTGCTGTGATTCATGGGGACGCAAAGAGTCGGACACGACTGAGTGACTGAACTGAACTGAACTGAACTGAATGCTATTTTGGTTTTGTAGATAAGTCCACTGATAGCCTTTTTTTAGATTCCACATATAAATGATATCATATGATATTTGTCTTTGACTTACTTCACTCAATATGACAATCTCTAGGTCCATTCATGTTGCTCCAAATGACATTATTTTGTTCTTTTTTATGGCTGAGCAATATTCCATTGTTTATATGTACTATATCTTCTTTATCCACTCCTCTGCTGATGGACATTTAGGTTGCTTCTACATTCTGGCTTCTGCTTTACTGACTACACCAAAGCCTTTGACTGTGGAGATCACAACAAACTGTGGAAAATTCTTCAAGAGATGGGAATACCAGATCACCTGACCTGCTTCCTGAGAAACCTGTATGCAGATCAAGAAGCAACAGTTAGAACCAGACATAGAACTACAAACTGGTTCCAAATTGGAAAAGAAGTACGTCAAGGCTGTATTATGTCACCCTGCTTATTTAACTTATATGCAGAATACATCATGCAAAATGCCCGGCTGGATGAAGCACAAGCTGGGATCAAAATTGCTGGGAGGAATATCAATAACCTCAGATATGCAGATGACACCACTCTTATGGCAGAAAGCAAAGAGGAACTACAGAGCCTCTTGATGAAAGTGAAAGAGGAGAGTGAAAAAGTTGACTTAAAATTCAACATTCAAAAAACTAAGATCATGACATCTGGTCCCATCACTTCATGGGAAATAGATGGGGAAACAACGGAAACAGTGACAGACTTCATTTCTTGGGCTCCAAAATCACCACAGATGGTGACTGCAGCCATGAAATTAAAAAATGTTTACTCCTTGGAAGAAAAGCTTGGACCAACCTAGATAGCATATTAAAAGCAGAGACATTACTTTGCAAACAAAGGTCCATCTAGTCGAGGCTATGGTTTTTCCAGTAGTCATGTATGGATGTAAGAGTTGGATTATAAATAAAGCAGAGCACTGAAGAGTTGATGCTCTTGAACTGCGGTGTTGGAGAAGACTCTTGAGAGTCCTTTGGGCTGCAAGGAGATCCAACCAGTCAATCCTAAAGGAAATCAGTCCTGACTATTCATTGGAAGGACTGATGCTGAAGCTGAAGCTCTAGTACTTTGGCCACCTGATGCAAAGAACTGACTCAGTGGAAAAGACCCTGATGCTGGGAAAGATTGAAGGCAGGAGGAGAAGGGGATAACTGAGGATGAGATGGTTGGATGGCATTGCCAATTTGATGGACATGAGTTTGAGTAAACTCAGGGAGTTGGTGATGGACAGGGAAGCCTAGCGAGCTGCAGTCCATGGGGTCATAAAGAGTCGGACGTGACTGAGTAACTGAACCGAACTGATGACCTGGCTATTCTGGATAGTGCTGCAAAGAACATGGGGGTGGGGGGGTCACACCCTCTTCTTGATCAGCCCCATTAGTCAAATTCAGCAGATTGTAAGGATACTTAAAGTACATCATTGAATAGTCAGGTCATGCCAGAAGAGGACTATGACATAGTGAGAGCAAAGGATGACTTTCCAGCTAACCTGGAATTTTCCTAAAAAAAAAAAAATGCTTCTAGTCTTAGGCCTTGGAAAGGAGGGACGCTCTTTGCCATATAACATAACTTAATCAAGAGAGTGACACCCATTACCTTTCCCATATTCTGTTCCTTAGAATCAAGTCACAGGTTTTGTGCACACGGGGGATTGCATAAAGGGCAACTACTAATGTGAATTACCTTAGGGTGTTTCTCCACACCATGCTTCTTATAACTATTTTGAACCCCTAGTATTATTCTGCTTCCTCCTTCCATAGCACAGAAGCAAAAATGGGTGACTGACTTGGTGGAATAAAGGGGCAGTGCTTGGCTTTTCTCTATTTAGTTCAAAAAATTTTATATCACATCACTGATCTTGGAAATTCTTAAGTAAAATGAGAAACCAAATGAACAATAAAAGTTAATACCACTTACATCTATTGTTTACTGGGTTCTATGCACTGGAACAAATATTTATTTCATTAAATATTGTAGGTTCCTATTATTAATCCCCATTTTGTATATGAGAAAGTGAGAATTCAGAACTTGAGAAAAATCTGTCTGACCTAAGACCATCAATCCTTGGTATAGAATAATGAGCAAAAAACTTACAGAATGCTTAAAGTGTTCTAAGCAGTGTTCTGTAGGTTCTATCTATATTAATGGAGTCATTTAATTTTCATATTACTTCTAGCAGATAGGTAACGCTTTTGACTCCATTTTATATATGAAAAGGCTGAGAGTCAGAGATGTTAGTTAACTAGCCTTAAATTAAATCATGCAGCTGGTAGTGAGCAGAGCTGAAATTAACTCCAAAAGTATGTTCCCAGAATGTGTATTTTTTATCTTTGTACTATCCTGTTGCTACTGTCTTCAGGACGAAAGGATGGGTCTTAGTAGATCTACCTTCCCAAGAGCTAGCACAATCAATAACTCATAGTAGGTCCTTACTACTACGTGCTATCTAAAGAAAGGGCATATAAAAAAAAATGAGCAAACGAATAAATAAAAGACATTTCATCAAGAATAAACCTCCATTTAAGAAGCAATGTACTTCGACTGACATAGCTGGTCAAATGCAGACTTTAAGCAGTAGTTCAGACTTTTAGTCCAAATATAAAAGTATAATGACCAGAATTATAAGCTGGTTAGTTCAAATAGTAAGCTAACTGACTGAATATTTAATGACGCTACGTGATTATTGTTGTTGCTGCTGCTGCTGCTAAGTCGCTTCAGTCGTGTCCGACTCTGTGCGACCCCATAGACGGCAGCCCACCAGGCTCCTCCGTCCCTGGGATTCTCCAGGCAAGAACACCGGAGTGGGTTGCCATTTCCTTCTCCAATGCATGAAACTTAAAAGTGAAAGTGAAGTCGCTCAGTCGTGTCTGACTCTTTGTGACCCCCTGGACTGCATCCTACCAGGCTCCTCTGTCCATGGGATTTTCCAGGCAAGAGCACTGGAATGGGGTGCCACTGCCTTCTCCGATTATTGTTGAATTAGTCACCTATTGTTGCTGTAACAAATTACTACAAACTTAGCTTAAAGGGCTTCCCATGTGGCGCCAGTGGTAAAGAACCTACCTGCCAATTCAGGAGACGTAAGAGACCTGGGTTCAATCCCTGGGTCAGGAAGATCCCCTGGAGAAGGGCATGGCAATCCACTCCAGCATTCTTGCCTGGAGAATCCCAAGAACAGAGGAGCCTGATGGGCTACAGTCCACAGGGTCACAGAGAAGTGACTTAGCATACACACATGTAGTAGCTTAAAACAACATGAATTAATTATCTTACAGTTCTGAGATTTGAAAGGGATCTCATTGGGCATATGAATCATCAGAGCTGCCTTCTTTCTGGAGACTCGAGGAGACAATCTCTCTCCTTGATTTTTCCATCTTTTATGCTGCTGCTGCTGCTAAGTCGCTTCAGTCGTGTCCGACTCTGTGCAGTCCCAGAGACGGCAGCCCACCAGGCTCCTCCATCCCTGGGATTCTCCAGGCAAGAACACTGGAGTGGGTTGCCGTTTCCTTCTCCAGTGCATGAAACTGAAAAGTGAAAGTGAAGTCGCTCAGTCGTGTCTGACTCTTTGTGACCCCATGGACTGCAGCCCACCAGGCTTCTCCATCCATGGGACTCTCCAGGCAAGAATACTGGAGTGGGTCGCCAGTGCCAGCTTTTATAGGTCACCTCTATTCCTTGGCTCAGGGCCCCCTTCTTCCATCTTCAAGACAAGAAGCATCTGGCTGAATCCTTCTTATGCTGCCCTCTCTCTGGTTCTCCCTCTGTATCCCTCTTCCTCTTTAAGGATCCTCGTGATTACACTGGGTTCTCTTGGATAATCCAGGATAATCGCCCTATTTTAAGGTCTGCCCATTAGCAACCATAACTTCATATGCCATGTTAATTCTCCACTGCATGTAACACTTTCACAGGTTCAGGGGATCAGGATGTGAACATCTTTGGGAGCTATTATTTTGCTTGCTACAAATCTTGGTTAAGTTTTTGTTTCTGTTTGTGTTTCTGCAGGAGGAAGTGATAATTACATTGTGGGTACTATTATTTTTCAAACTTATGTTTCAAAGATGCGTATTGTACAATTTACAGATGAAAAGATACGTGTTTGAAATTTCCTTCAAAATAATATAAAAGGAAAGAAGATGGATAGAAATGAAGCAAAACTGGCTGTAAGCTGATAATAGTTGAAGATCTAAGGAGATTATTTTTTTTGTTTTGTTTGTACCTCGTGGCTCATGGGATCTTAGTTCTCCAACCATGGACTGAACCTTGGCCACAGCAGTGAAAGCAATGAGTCCTAATCACTGGACCACTGGGGAATTTCTGAATCTGAGTTGGATACGTATGGTTCACTACACTATGTCATTCTACCTACTTTTGAATATATTGAAAATTTTTATAAACTAAATAACAGAACTGGAGAAGGGCATGGCAACCCATTCCAGTATTCTTGCCTAGGGAATCCCATGGACAGAGAAGGCTGGCGGGCTACAGTCCATGGGGTTGCAAAGAGTTGTATGTGAATGAAGTGACTTAGCATGCAGGCAAAAATCAAAATAACTTAGACCAGAAGACAGCATAAATTGAGCAATTCCATGTGTCAGGCACTATGCTAAATGCCTCATTTACATCATCTCATTTGATTCCTAAAACAGCCCTATGAGAAAAACATTAATAGGCCCACTTACAAATGAGTAACCTGGTGCTTAAATGGTTAAATGGCTTGCCCACTGTACCAAGAACCAGGTGCTGAACACAGGTTTCCTTTGATTTCAAAGCCTATGTTTTTTTGATGTTAAACAGCAAATTTAGGCTAAGGAGCTATATAAGGCACTGGTAAAGTGACAATATTTAGAAGATGTGATGCTTGGTCTTAGGGAAATCAAGGCCTAGAAAATATTAGTTCAATTGCAACTCTAGCCCTGAGGCTTAACTTCCAACAGAAGAAGAGAGGCAAATTATCTCAACTCTCCAGACCTCAGGCTCTTTACCTATATGATGAAATCATGGAATCCATCCTGCAAATGGTAGAGGATGGCAGGGAAGAACAAATGAAGTCATTTAGGTAAAAGCCACTATGAACAGTAAAGAGCTTTATAAGTACAAAGGACAAAATGCAACAGTGATGATAATGTAGCTTAAGATAAAAAGGCTCTTGAAACACACAGAAATAAGATTTTTAGTGTTCCATATCGAGGTTTCCTAAGTCCCATGGTTTTCCCCTTCATGAAAGCTTCCCAGCAAATCCACATAGAATGAGTCTGACCCTAGAAACACCCAAGACAGTGACAATTCAGAGCAATGGTGAGAGGCTCCATCACCCCCATTGGCATGACTCTACCTGAGGGACTGTGCTTAGCACACAGGAAGACCTCTGTACAGGGAACAGGAATTATCTTTGATGTAGGGATTGGGAAATCAATCATGACATGGTACCTAACTAAAAGACAAGAACAAGTAGTGTTAGCTACATGTTAACCTTCAGCTTGATGCACCTTCAGGATTTGGTCCCGGCTACAATGTCCAGTGTATCTCCCCCGTACCCATACCCCAGTCATATGTCTTTCATTCTGGCCTGATGTAAAATGAAGTTTCCAAGGAAACTTTGTTTGGTTCATACTCATTCTTTAAGAGTCAGATCAGATCCTTCCTTTGGCAGACTTATCTGGTTCAAGTCCAAGTTGAATTAGATGTCCCTCCTTTGACTTACATGAAATCCTATGACTTTCAAACTACCGTTATCTATTTCAGCACTAAACCAGGAGGAGCTGATGGCAGCAGTTGACTTTCATTGCTCTCTAGTGTCTACAGCAGGCCAGAGAACATAGCAGGGATCTTGTAATTGTGGCTTGAATGAAAGATGGTATGCCATAGAAAATAAATATTATTTAATATTGTGTGTAATCAGTCGCTAAGTTGTGTCCGATTCTTTGCGACCACATGGACTACAGCCCACCAGTCTCCTCTGTCCATGGGATTTCCCAGGCAAGAATATTGAAATGTGCTGCCATTTCCTTCTCTGGGGAATCTTTCCAACCCAAGGGTCAAATCTACCTCTCCTGCATTGACAGCGGCATTCTTTACCACTGAGACATCAGGGAAGCCCATTATTTAATATACCCCTCCCTTTAAAGAGGTGATTCTTTGTAATCAAAAGTTTCTTTGCTGAGTATTATTAATACATTGGGTGTAAGTGTGTAAGCAGCTGAAATCTACATTGTTAATTATAGTTAGGAGAGAGATTTGGAGGAAGACAAGATCAGAAAGAGTGGAAAAGGAATCCTCAGGGAGATGGTTATTTTAATTGATGTAAAGCCAGTGATTATAACAAATAAACCTTGAAATATCCTTGACTCAATATAATGAAAATTTATTTCTCACTCACATAAAGTTTAATTCCCAGGTATGTGAAGTTTTTCACTCCGGTGAGCCTCCAGAAGATGATCCTGATGGCAAGGGGTAGGGCTGTGGGTTAGAGTTCCAGTTAGTTCTTCCTCACACAGAGCCAGATTGATGGAGGTTTCAATGCCATAAACAGTCCATGGACTGCAACATCAAGCCAGGAAGGGGGTTAAGTGAGAGAGGATTGTCCGTGGGAGGTTTTTATGGGCCAGACTACCAGGAAGTGGTACATGTCATTTCTTTCCATGTTCCACTGGATAAAAAATTAGACATCATTAACAGGAGTGAGGAGCCATAATATAATCAGGGGGTTGTGCAGTTTTATCATCTGTAAAAACTGTAATGGAGGGACATTCTTCATTTTCAGTAAGTCATCTAAGTGGTGCATTTGAGGCCAGGAATCATTAGTAAGGCAGATTAGTAAGCCTCTCTCTGGTCTGTGGTGTTTCTAAACTAAAAGAAATAAGAGAAGCCATTGACAGGAGTGGAGATGAGAAGCATCTGGGGAGGGGGATGCTGGGACATCTTCATCAAGGGTTGTTCATCTATCAGCATGGTTTAGGTATCATCCTAGATGGGTGACTCGAACGTGTCACAGAAGTAAGTGAGATTTAGAGATATCATCTGAACTGAAGGCATATTAGCAGGGCATGGAATTTTCCCTCCAGGAAAAATGTGCTTGGGTGGAACCTGAGACTTAAGCAAAATTAAACTGTTATCAACTCCATCATGTGGCTGCAATCTTATTTAGGGTGTTATTCCTTTAGCTTGAGACCCATAATGACGTATGTCACCCCCTGTGTCTTAGATAGACCAATCCACTATAACGCTATAACACAGACTAGGTGTCTTAAACAGGAGATATTTATTTCTCACAGTTCTGGTGGTGGGGAAGTTCATGATCAAGGTGCTGGTAGATTTGGTCCTGGTGAGAGGTCTCTTCCTGATGTGCAGATGGTCACCTTTGCAGGCGTCTTCACATAATGGAGAGTGAACCAGCTCTGGTTCTCTTCCTCTTATAGAGACATGAATCCCATCATGGGGTCTCATCTCCATGACCTCATCTAAATCCAACCAACTCACAAATGCACCATCCCAAAATACCATCACGTCGGGGATTAAGGCTTCAATAAAGGGATTTTGGTGGGACACAAACATTCAGTCCATAACACCCTACGTCAGAAGGTCCAGAGACCCCTTCATCAGAGTCAGTAATGAGCTTCCACCAACAGGTTGCCCCAGGGCTCTGCAAATGTTCGTGTTTTTTCTTGAGGGAGAAAAAGAAAACACAGCTTTGTTTCAATAAACTTTAAATTTTGGAATAGTTTTAAACGGATAGAACAATTGTAAATATGGTACAAAGAATATCCATATATTCTTCATCCAATGTCCACTGTCACTGTCATCTTATGTTACCATGGGATGTTTATCAAAAGCAAGGGACAAACATTGGTACACTATTTTTAACCAAACTCCAGACTTTATTTGGATTTCACCAATTTCTCCATTAACACCTCTTTTCTGTTCCAAGACCAAATGCAGGATAACACACTGCAAGCTGTTGTCATGTCTCTTTAGTTTCTTCTGGTTTGTAATGGTGTCTCGGTCTTTCCCTGTTTCTGAAGACCTTTACAGTTTTGAGGAATATGGGTCAGACATTTTTTAGAATGTCTCTCTATTGGGATTTGTCTGATGAAAAACAGTATTTATTCTGCAATACATGCAGGGATTTTGAGTCTGCTCTGACCGAGTGACCCATACATAAATAGGGCTCTGTTTCATTTTTGTGAAGAAATATCTGCTTGAGACACAGAATTTCTGTAGATGGGTATTACTCCTCCATCCTCAGTGCCTCCAGGACTAAGAGATGTTGGGTCCAAAGGAAAGGGCACAGATATTAGAACTATAAAAACCTAGATTCAGTCTTAGCCTATATTTACTAACTTTAATCTTGGGCAGATCACGGCATTTCCGTGAGCTTCAGTTTATTCTTTTTAAAAACTGAGAATAAAATATAAAGCTTGCGGTACTGTTGTGAAAATGAAATGAGCTAGTATGTAGCACTTGGAATATTACATAGCACATTAGGGTGTTTAATAAACTTCAGTTTCCTTCCCCCTACATTTCTTTTTTTTTTTTCAGTCACCCCAGAGTCTGCCTCCAAATATCACCTGTTGTAATTTGTTCCTAATAAGAATTTATGGAAAATGGAGATCGAGGTGACTACCCAGATCACAGTCCTCCCATGATCTCACCTATGTGATTAATTTCTTTCTTATAGTAATGGGCCCTGCCAGCTTTGTCATAGGAGGGACTTATGACCCAAGTGGACCAATAAAAGGGCCCTTCTTCTCTGATTGTAGTGATTGATCCAAGTCTAGCCAATCAGAGTCCTTCCCTGAGATTTTCCCTACTGGAGTTAATAAAGAGAAAGACTGACTTCAGAGCTAGTGATCTGAGCTCATATCTGGCTTAAGCTATTGTCATTACACAAACGAACTTGGGTGACTCATCAAGGAATTCAAGTGCTGATATATGTCAGGTTTAAATGAGGGAGTTATTGCAATACATACTATTTCTTTCACTTTGCTATACTGTCCCCATGTGTTTCAAGTTTATCTGTAAACTGCCTCTCCATCCATTAATTCATTCAGTCAACAAACTGGAAGTCTTTGTGTGCTCAGGATGGCACCATTTATAAAGATGGTTAAAAAAATAAATAAATAAAGGTCCCCTCTCTGAGAATGCTTACAATACAAAGTGTCACAGCCAGGTGAGGAAATAAGGGCAGAGGCACCGAGAGATGGCACTGGGTTTGATGCAGGCAGATGTGGTTTCAACTCCCAGTTCTGTCGTGACTAACTGAATGGGCCAGATCCACTCTCCATCTCTCATGGGTTCTCTGCTCTGGGAGACCAGCTGCAAGGACCACTTCAACAAGCTCCAGTGCCCTCTGGCTCCTCACTGGGTTTATTCCCCAGAGGAGGTTGGAAGTTGAGAGGAGATGCAGGTGGGCCAGCTTCCTCCTGAAGTGTGACTTAGGACTAGCTGTCTCCTACCACCTGAGGTCCCTGCTCATCTCGAGGTGTCCCTTGGGACACAATCCTCTTCTCTCCTCCCTTTAGTCCCATGGGTAACAACCCTGTTGCTAACTAGTCCTGAAGTACCACACTAATCCCTGTGGCTTCCTAATACCACTCTTAACTTTTCAAATAGTTTTTTTATTAAATTGTTTTTAAAGTAATCTCCCCTGCATAGCCATCTGTTTTCTGTTGGGACTCTAAGCAGCCCATAGGGGTAAACTTAAGCAAGTGTTTCTGGTTTTGGGTTTTTTTTTTTTTTTTTAACTTTTTGAGCTTTTATTATCTCATCTGTAAAGTGGGATTAAGTGTAATCCCTTCTTTCTGGTCCTAGGCAACTTTAAAGAGGACACTTAGATGGGAAAGACTATTAGCATGGGCAAAGAATGGGTCAGGGTTTAAATTCAACTTTTGCTCTTACAAATTGAGTAATCTCCAGCATTTTCAATAAATTTCTTTGTGATGCAGTTCCTTGTGGGTAAAAGGATTACAACAAACGTCCTATAGAACTTAAAGAGTTTTGGGACTTCCTCGGTGACCCAGTGGTTAAGCAGACCTGCCAATACAGGGGACAGGGGTTCGATCCCTGGTGTGGGAAGATTCCACATGCCTTGGGGCAACTAAACCCAAGCACCACAACTACTGAAGCCCACACAGCCTAGAGCTGGTGCTTCTACAACAAAGGAAACCACCGCAAGAACCTATTCGCAGGGCAGGAAGAGAGACACAGATGTAAAGAAAGGACTTGTGGACACAATGGGGGGAGGAGAGGGTGGGACGGATTGAAAAAGTAGTGTTGACATGTATACACTACTCTATGTAAATTAGCTAGTGGGAAGCTGCTGTATAACACAGGGAGCCCAGCTTGGTAATCTGTGACAACCTCGATGGATAGGATGAGTGGGGTGGGAGGGAGGTTCAAGAGGGAGAGTACATATGTACACTTACGGCTGATTCATGTTGATGTATGACAGAGACCAACACAATACTGTAATGAAATTTATCCTCTATTAAAAATACTATTTTAAAAGAAAAAAGAAAAAGAAACCATCACAAGAAAAGTCAGTGCACCACAAGGAAGAGTAGCCCCTGCTTGTCCCAACTAGAGAAAACCATGCACAGCAATGGAGACCTAACAGAGCCAAAAATAAACAAACAAATAGTTAACATTTAAAAAAAAAAAAAAAACTTTAGAGTTTTGGCTGAGACCCCAAAAAAGGGGAAAAGCTAAGTAGCCTGAATTCTAAAGAGAGGAACTAGACCCCTCCACATGAGAAGTGCTAGTTGGAGACCAATTCTTATACTCCCAACAGCTTGCTTACAGGCAGGCTAGAAGCTTCCTTAGACAGAATAGGAGTCTTCCAGAGAGTCTTATAGTACTGGTTTACTGTAATGGTTTACTTTCATTCACCCATGGCAAACTGATGCTGAGCATTTGCTTCAGACTTGAAGTTTGCTTCAAGTCCAGCTTGGATACCTGACTGTGGTTCATGTTAGCATGTTGCAGTTGTCCAGTTGCTAAGTCCTGTCCAGCTCTCTGCGACCCCATGGAGTGCAGCACACCAAGCTCCTCTATCCTCCACTGGCTCCCAGAGTTTACTTAGATTCATGTCCTTTGAGTCAGTGATGGTTTCTAACTATCTTATCCTCTGCCTGCCCCTTCACCCTTCGCTTCAATCTTTCCCAGCATCAGGGTCTTTTCAGTGAGTCAACACTTTGCATCAAGTGGCCAAAGTATTGGAACTTCAGTTTCAGCATCAGTCCTTCCAGTATTTAGGACTGATTTCCTTTAGGATGGACTGGTTGGATCTCCTTGCAGTCCAAAGGGCTCATGTTAATATAGACCATCACAGTGCACGTGGACCAAGTACTTTTGTCAGCTGTTGAATTTTATATAAATATTTCAAAATCATGTTTGGCTAACTCCTTAAAGGAAAGCTGCCATCTATTGTTGTAGCTACGCATTCTGGGAAACAAACTCACTCAGAAGGACAATGCAGGTAGTGGAGTGCAGTTTATTACACGGGCAGGCCCAAGGTAGAGTCTCCTCTTAGCCAAGGACCCCAACCAGTTTTTGTGAGAAGCTTATATACCCTAAGTGTACTTGCTCAAACTCAGCTCCCCAAATTCCTTGAAACTAGTCTGGACAAGGTAAAAGAGATACGATCAAAGTTAGCCCATGATTCATGTGTCACAAGACTAGATAAACAGTGGACATTTATCAATAGGACTGTGGTCATATCCTGATAAACATAATGGAATTTACGACTTTGTTCTGTTACAGAGATAATTCGCATATTCTTTTAGGCAATGGAGAGTCCAAGTACAAGTCGTGAGGCTCTTTTATCTGGGGGGTCTGGTTTTCCATTGGTATGCCATTTCTATAGACGCCGGGCACAAAGTTCAGAGTCCATTGGGAGGGTGACCGTGCCTGTAGCCTGATGTTCGCAGCCCGGCCTAAGATGGAGTGCAGCTCCGTCTGTTTCCTCCTTCACTATCATATTTCATGGCCTTTGATTTCAGCATGCTCTTTCTTCCCCTGCCCTCCAGATTGCATAGGAGATGACAAGCGCAGGTTGGGAACACAGTGATTGCAAGGAGAGCTCTTGTCTGCAGCCACTTGTCAGACCATAGGTGGGTGTGCTTGTTGCAGCAAGACTGCTGGTACTGAGAGTGAGGGGGAGTCAGCTGTCATTCTTTCTATTAACTGTCATTTTAACCAATTCTATTATATCACTAGACAGATTTTCAGCTTCCCAGATGGCACTAGTGGTAAAGAACTTGCCTACCAATGCAGGAGATGTAAGAGACATGGGTTCAGTCCCTGGGTTGGGAAGATCCCCTGGGGAAGGGCATGGCAACCCACTCCAGTATCCTTGCCTGGAGAATCCCACGGACAGAGGAGCCTGGCTGGAGCATGGGGTCTAAAAGAGTCAGACACGACTGAGTGGGTGCATACACAAACAGATTTTGACGGAATGAAGGGTGAGAGTTGGGGAGATGAGAGCAAAGTTATGGACCTCCAATGATGGACAGGATGAAGGCAAAAAGATACTGATTTTTACAGACTGAGAAAAGTTAACTGGGAAGATGAAAAAAAAAAAAAAATCACATCTAACCTAGGAATGAACTGCTTAAGCACCCAGCTCATGGCCCAGTGTTACCCAGACTTAGGAAGGCTCAGCAAACCCCTGCAGTGAGAGCTTTTACCTCAGTCTGAGAGGATGAGATGGCAGGGCTTTTAGACTTTCCTTTAGAACAGTTGATAAATAGAGGAGAATGAGCTGGAACTATTGTGTTGATTTACTAACAGAGGTCACCTTGCCACATACACAGCTTTCTCTTCTGCTCTTGTCTCAAGTGGGAAGCTTAAGACCTGTTTGTTGCCTGGGTGGAGCTGCCTGGAAATTAACTTGCTGAAACAATGGAGGCAGCAAAACAAAATGTAGGAACCCCTCATGGGAAGTTACTCCTTCATTATCATTATCATATCACTGTCATATCATCATGGTTACCTTGCTGGATGCAAAGGCGGTGTTGAACGTTTATGAGTGTGTGTTTGCGTGTGTGTGTGTGTAGATATAAATATCTATATGACATATATATATAAAACTAACGTATATCAACATTTTGTGTATAGTATGTGTGTATAATTTCCCAACAACCCTATAAATACATGAATTTTAAATTTTCATTTCATGTATCAACACACTAAAGCTCAAAAAAGACTAGATCACCCTAAAGACTCTCACTCAATAATCAATAAAACCAGACTTATGTCCCTGATGTTATTGGCTCCCAAACCCCTCATAGCTCCATTTTCACTCTATTTGCAATCATTTAGTTAACAAATGACTGTTGATATTGGCTGTTAGGTGCCTGGCACCCTGCATGGTGGTTGGGATATCAAAATGGAAAGGCACTGCCTTCAGGAAGCCCACAGTCCAGTAAAATATTTGGGAATTTGCTTTAACCACTAAAGCACTGCGTAAACATTAGCCACTTTTGTTGGATTAAAGCAAAGTCACTTTCATCTTTCACCCATTCCTTAAGGAGCTGTGCCAATCTCACCTCTGAACTTTGCATCTCTTATCTCTCTTCCCCTTGGGCTGACCTCCAGGCTGCAGGTGAAATGTTTGCCTCTGGTCTCTAGGTTCCTTTCAGCTGGTTCCCTCTATGTTGATTTCCTGGCTCTGTCTGTCCACTACATATTCTGCTCATCTGACAGGTAGCCTTACCTTGTTTGGTCCTGCCTTTTAGTATCTAATTCCTTCAAGTTGGGACTAGTCAGAGTCCTGTCCTGACAGGAAGAAAAGGCAGCATCCAAGTTCAATTTTGTTTTGCTTGCAGCTGGTGAGTTTTGTTTGTTTTGTGCATGAAAAAGGGTCTGCTTTCAGCCTCAGCATTGAACAGAAATTGGCATGTAACAAACTAAAACACCATGCTCTCTGTCACATAAAGACCTTATAATAAAAGAAATGGGCTTCCCAGGCAGTGGTAAAAAATCTGCCTGCTAATGCAGGAGATGCAAGAGATGCAGGTCCAATCCTTGGGTCAGGAAGATCCCCTGGAGTAGGAAATGGTAACCCGCTCCAGTATCCTTGCCTGGAGAATCCCATGGACAGAGAAGCCTGGAAGGCTACAGCCCATGGGGTTGCAGAGTCAGATACGACTGAGCATACACACACAATAAAAGCAAGCTCTGGGTTTTGAAGTGGTGATATATATTAACCCATTTAACGTATTGTACCATTTGTTTTCCGAGAAACACTGTTAGTGTGTAGATTGAGACGAGTATCACAGACAGGAAAATGAGCTGGAGAAGTCACAAGTTTATCCAGGCTCACTTGTCCAGCACACGTAATAGGGATCATTCATTTGTTTATCTATCAGGCATCAAAGCCTGCACTTGTTTTCAATGATGAGTGTACAGACTGCCTTTCATCTTACAATATCTAAATTGGTTGCATGTTGGCCTGTTCTATATCCATGGCCATATTCCAGATAACTGAGGTTGAGAGGTAAATGACCTCCATACTATTCAAATAGATATTTCTTTAGATTAGGCAAAGTCTTTAATTCCTGGATGATTTTTTTTTAAACAAAACTTAGAGAAATGGCAGACCAGAACTTCTTTACTATTTGTCTGAGGTGACTGCCATCGAAGCAGCATCTGAGACAGTGATAGGATGAATGTGATTCACTGATGGGGAGGGCTCTCAGGAAAGAGGAAATGCAGGAAGCAGGATGGGCAGGGAAGGCAGCTAAGCAAGTACCTGGTTCTCAGCTGGATCGAGCCTCAGCCTGACCACATAGGGAGCTCTGGAACATGAAAGTCATGCAAGTTATTGCCATCTTGAGGCAAGGGGCCTGGCCTTTGTAGAAGGTATGAACCATCTTCTTCCAGCAGCTGGGAATTGGTGCAGGGCCCAGGTAAAAAGAAACTGGAGAGAAAACCAAAATCCCCTCTCTGCTGCCCTCAGACATTTGGAGGATTGATTGATGAGGGCTACAGACAGCCATCTGCAATGCTGTAGAAAGACAGAATAATTTAAAGGGTTGAATTGGAACTAATGAGAACCCACTATCTTTTAAATGATTGGATACCCTGAACCAGTAGATTAAGTACAGGAAAGTTGGAAAGCTAGTCTTAAATGGTTAGTTTCTTCTCCCACTTGCAAAACCATCAAATTCATATGTAAGTGTGTTTGGTCAATGCCTGACTACCTACAGAACCTTCTGATATTCCTTCTGATGATGTCTTCACTGAGATCCCATTGCCAGCTTTGAGACTGCTGATTTCAAGGCACTTCAAAAAAATAAAATAAAAATTCCATTTACTTTCTGCAGAAGATGACTGTCTGCTCCCTTCTAGCTGGGCCAGAGGGAGCATTCAAAATACATTGCTGGAAGTAATTGGAATTTTCTCTGCTATTTAAATTGTAATTCACCACTGAAAACTCCATTTTATCAAACCTCCTGGTTAATATTATTTTGCATGCTCAAGTATTCTCCCCAAATACACATATGGGAGATGCAGAAACCCAAAGGAAGACTGTTCCAAAGTCCCTTAAAGAAGCCTTAGGTACTAACATCCTCACCACCATGTAACAAAACTCAAAGAACTGACCTCTACCATGGCAGGCAGGTGTGGGTTAGGGCAGAGGGTGCCCTACCTAGAGTCAGAGGAATTAATTTACCTCTCACTAGTGGTGGGCCTATGAGCAAATCATATCATCTCTCTGAGACTTTTGGTTCAGTTCTCTAAACTGTTTTTAGAAACACTGTCCCTTCCTATCTCACAGAGTTGTTTAAATATTTTATTAGTTAATTTATATGATACAGTTCTATATAAAGGAAGTATAGCTGGAAATGATATATTTTAGCCAAATCCTTAAAAACCCACAATTAAGCCTATGGTAGGCAGAATTCCAAGATGGCCCCCAAGAATCTCACTACCTAGTAAATTTACTTTACTAGGCTACTCCCTCCAGGCTTCCCTCGTAGCTCAGCTGGTAAAGAAACTGCCTGCAATGCAGAAGACCCCAGTTCAATTCCTGGGTCAGGAAGATCCCCTGGAGAAGGGCTAGGCTACCCACCCCAGTATTCTTGGGTTTTCCTGATGGTTCATATGTTAATGAATCCACCTGGGTTTGATCCCTGGATTGGGAAGATTCCTTGGAGGAGGGCATGGCAACCCACTCCAGTATTCTTGCCTGGAGAATCCCCATGGACAGAGAAGCCTGGCAGGCTACAGTCTATGGGGTCACAGAGAGTCAGATACTAAACACAGCATATAGTCCTTTTTCCTTGAGTAAGTCCTGTGAATATGATAGATATTCACTACCATGATTAGCTTATGTATTATAAGACTCAAGCTTAACTACTGGGAAAACATTCTTCCTGCTGGCTTTGAGAAAGTAAGTGTCTTGGTCATGGTTTAGACCTAAATGTGACTTCTAAGAGCTGAGGTGAATCAGCTAGTGATAAAACAGGAGCCTCAGTCCTATAACAACAATTTAAATTCTGCCAACAACCTGAATGAGTGTGAAGAAGACTCCAAATTTAACAAGAGGACATATAGTCCAACCTACATGCTGTAAGACTCAGTTACGCTGTGCCAGGATTTCTAGCCTACAAAACTATGACATAATATCTAGGGGTGTTTTTAGCAGCTAAGTTTGTGATAATTTGATATATAGCTATAAAAACCAAATATACAATCAACTGTTCTGAAATGGCAGATTGAGGGCGACCTCTGAAATCCACTTCTCCATAAAAGCAATGTGAACACTAGTGAAAACTGTCAAAATAAACTTATTCAGAACTCTGAAAAATCACTAAAGGTTTGCAACAATCCAAGTAGCATTTATTCAAGAAGAATGGCTGGATCTCAGCAAGGATAGTGAGTTTTGTGGCTTTTAAATCTGTGCCCATCACCCTCTCCCCAACTCTTCAATGGCACTGAGAGCCAATAGGCTCACAACTAGTCTCTGTGAAAAACAGCAGCCAAGTTGCTACTGAAAGAAACAAAATGGGTTCAGAGCTTTCCAGAAGCCCCATTTCCAGAGAACTGTCATTATTTGCCCTGTTTGACAGTTCACAACAAAGCTCCATTTTCAAGGATTGTCTTTATTAGAACTAATCAGAATTTGCTTTTTGTGAAGAGTCCTGCCCACAGAGTATTTGTCAAATACAGTCAGTGGCAATTGTTTAATATCACAGCTGCCTGAGGGTATCTTAACAGTTGGAGCTAACAAAAGGCTAGCTAAAACTTTTAAAAAGAACAACTGGTTAATGAGATGTCCATAAGGGTCTTTGGAAAAGCCTCAGTGTGTTCCTAGGAAATCCAGAAACCCGTGTGCATTTTTAGGACTGCATATGTCCAGGAAAGACATGATAAAGTCTACCCTCTTACCTATGGTTATCCTGAGTCTCTGTAGGAGCAAGAAACCTAGGATAAGCTGGAGCTGTAAACAGGCTGCTAGAGCACTTAGAGCACACACACACACATACACACACACCCATGCATGTGTGTGCACGCACATGTGAAGTCCTTAAAAATGCTAGACTATTAGTTGAAAGAATTTTAGGAAATCTCTATCCAGTCATTAGCTAATCAGTACACAAACTGAATAGAGGCTTTGGTGGCCACATAATACAAAAGAATACAGGTTTTACAGAATTAGTCCAAGAAAGTCACAAAAAAAACAGAACAGCAGCTACAACAATAAAGCACAAAAGAGAGAGAATCTGACTTCAGAGTTTATACACAGTATTATTTAAAATGTCCAGTTTAAAAAAGGTGAAAACTAATTTTAAAAGATACATGCACCCCAATGCTCATAGCAGCACTATTTACAATGGCCAAGACATGGAAGCAAACTAAATGCCCATCAATAGATGAATGGATAAAGAAGATGTGGTGCGTGTGTATGTATATATATATATAATGGGGATATTACTTAGCCATAAAAAGAATGAAATAATTCCATTTGCAATAACATGGGTGGACCTAGAGATGCTCATACTAAGCGAACTAAGTCAGAAAAACACAAATATCATAGGATATCACTTATAAGTAGAATCTTTAAATATACAAATGAACTTATTTAGAAGCTGAAATAGACTCAAAGACATAGAAAATAAACTTATGGTTACCAAAGGGAAAAGGAAGAGGAGAGTTAAATTCGAAGTTTGGGATTAACAGACACACAGTACTATACATAAAACAAATAAATAAGGACCTACTATATGGCAGTATATGGGAACTATATTCAGTATGTTGTAATAACCTATAATGGAAAAGAATCTGAAAAAGAATAGAGAGAGACAGATAGATAGCTATGTAACTGATTCACTTTGCTGGCTACCTGAAACGAACACATTATAAATCAACTATATTTCAATACAATGCTTTTTGCTTTGGGAAAAAGTCCAATTTTCAATAACAATAGCAAAAAATATAAGAGATGCAAAGAAATAGCGACATATGGCCCACATAAAGGAAAAAAAGTAGTTAACAGAAAATGTCGCTGAGAAAGCCCAGGTTCAACATACAGAAAGCAATTAATATAACCCATTATATCAGCAGAATAAAGCTTAAAAATCACAATGTCATCTCAATAGCTGAAAAACCAATTTGACAAAATCCAACATTCTCATGATAAAAACACTCCAGCTCAGAATAGAAAGAAATTCCCTCAAATGATAAAGGACATCTGTGAAAAAAACACTGCTAACATCTTACAAGATGATGAAACACTGAAACTTTTTTCCCCTAAGATTAGGAATAAGACAAGATATCTGCTCTTCCCATTTCTATTCAATATTGTTATGGAGGTTCTTGCCAGAAAGTTTAAACAAAGAAAAGAGATAAAAGACATCCAGACTGAAAAGGAAGAAGGAAACTATCTCTATTTTGCAGATAGCATAACTTTGTCTGTAGAAAAAAAGGAGTGGACTAAAAAGATAGTAAAACAAATAAATGAATTCATCAAGATTATAAGACCCAAAATCAGTATATAAAAATCAAATATATTTCTGTACACTTACAATCTGAAAATAAAATTAAGGAAACAGTTCAATTTACAATAGCATCAAGACGAACAAAATACTTAATAAATTTAAGAAAAGAAGTACTATACTTGTACAAGAAAGGCTATAAAACACTACGGAAAGAAATTAATGAAGACATAAATAAATAGAAAAATACCTCATGCTCATGGATTAGAAAAATTAATGTTGTTTTAAGGTAATACTTCCTAATTTTATCTGAAGTTTCACTGCAATCCCTGTCAAAACCCCAGATGGCTTTTTTGGAGTAATTGACAAGGTGATCCTAAAATGTATATGGAAATACAGGGACCCAGGAGAGCTGAAACAATCTTGAAATGAAAGAACACAGTTGGAGGAGTCACACTTCTTGATTTCAAAACTTACAACACAGCAACAGTAATCAAGACAGTGAGGAACTGGCTTACTGATAGACATACAAATCAATGGGATAGAATTGAGAGTCTAGAAATAAACCCTTTCATTTATGGTCAATTGACTCTCGACAAGAGTACCAAGACAATGCACTTGGGAAATAGAATAGTGCTTTCAACAAATGAGGCTAGGACAACTGGATATCTGCATGAAAAAAGAATGAAAGTACTAATATCATATACAAAAGTTATCTCAAAATGGATGAGAAAGTTAAATATCAGACTAAAACTACATAACTTTTAGAAGAAAACATAAGAGTAAGTCTTCATGGTCTTGGATCAAGCAATGCATTCTTAAACAGGCACCAAAACATAAGAAATAAAAGAAAAAGATAAACTGAACTTCATCAAAATTAAAAAGCTTTGTGCTTCAAAAGATGCTATCAAATAGTAGCAATATTCACCATAGTTGCCAAAATATGGAAGAAACCCAAATGTCCATCAACTGATAGGTATATCAGTTCAGCTCAGTCATGTCCTATTCTTTGTGACCCCATGGACTGCAGCATGCCAGGCTTCCCTATCCATCACCAACTCCCAGAGCTTGCTCAAACTCATGTCCATCGAGTCGGTGATGCCATCCAACCATCTCATCCTCTGTCATCCCCTTCTCCTCCTGCCTTCAGTCTTTCCCAGCATTAAGGTCTTTTCCATTTAGTTCATCAGGTGGCCAAAGTCTTGGAGCTTCAGCTTCATCATCAGTCCTTCCAATGAATATTCAGGACTAATTTCCTTTAGGATTGATGGATATATAAGTCCTATCTATTTTTGCAAATGTTTTACTGGAACACAGTCATGTTCATTTGCTTACATATTATCTTTGGCTAGTTTCCTGCTACAATAGCAGAGCTCAGTAGTTGTAACAGAGACTGACCATATCACCTGTAAAAACTAAAACACTTACTGTCTGGCCCTTTACAGAGGAAAAGTTGCTTACCCATAATCTAGGGTACATGGTCATTCATAAGGCATTTGAAAATAAAAACAAACAAAAAGAACAATAATCTCACATATCCCTCTCACTTCAGTTCAGTTCAGTTCAGTCACTCAGTCGTGTCCAACTCTTTGAGACCCCATGAATTGCAGCACGCCAGGCCTCCCTATCCATCACCAACTCCCGGAGTTCACCCAAAT
This sequence comes from Ovis aries, assembly GCF_016772045.2. Taxonomy (NCBI): domain Eukaryota; kingdom Metazoa; phylum Chordata; class Mammalia; order Artiodactyla; family Bovidae; genus Ovis; species Ovis aries. The sequence continues at coordinate 26,950,401 of NC_056062.1, read as the reverse complement.
CCATGTCCGTCGAATCAGTGATGCCATCCAGCCATCTCATCCTCTGTCGTCCCGTTTTCCTCCTGCCCCCAATCCCTCCCAGCATCAGAGTCTTTTCCAATGAGTCAACTCTTTGCATCAGGTGGCCAAAGTTCTGGAGTTTCAGCTTTAGCATCATTCCTTCCAAAGAACACTCAGGACTTACTATGCCCCTAAACCCTATTAAACAAGAAGTAGTAAAGCATATAGTTGCTTAAATATCGTTGTTCAAGGTCACCCTGTAACCTTGAACAAGTTATGTGAACACTGAGTCTTGGTTTCCTCATCTCTAAAATCGGTATAATAATATCTGCTTAATTGGGTTGCCATGGAAAGAGATTAACTGAGGTAAGATGTCTTGCATGATGAATTGTTCGCTTCAGAAGAGATGCTGAACTCCTAAACCTCAATAACTCAGAATGGGGTTTTATTTGGAAATAAGGTTAGGACATGAATTCAAGCAAACTCCAGGAGATAGTGAAGGACAGAAGAGCCTGGTGTGCTATAGTCCATGGGGTCACAAAGAGTTGGACATGACTTAGCAACTTAAAACAATAGATATAATTAGCTAAGATGAGGTCACAGTGGAGTAAAGTAGGATCTCCCTTCAGTAGGATTGACGTCTATATAAGAAGATGGCCACGTGAAGACACAGACCCACAGGGAAAATGCCATGTAACAATGGAGGCAGAGACTGGAGTGATGCTACCACAAGCCAAGGAATCCATGCGCTACCAGAAGCTAAGAAGTAGCAGGGAAGGCTCCCCTTCCAGAGGCGTTCAAGGGAGTTTTGTCCTGTCAACACCTTGACTTCAGACATCTAGCCTCAAAACTGTGAAAGAATACATTTCCATTGTTTAAGTCACCCAGTTTGTGGAATTTTGTTACGGCAACACTATGAAACTAATACACATGTGAAGCTCTTAGAACAACACCTGACATGTGATAACTCCATAATTCATGCAAGAAATTAGTCTAGATGTGTTTACCTTGTTGTTTCTGTTTATCTTTAGAAAATTGTTATAAGGTAGGTATGTTGTTCTGTTCAGGCTAACGGAATGAAACACCGTAGGCTGGTGGTTTAAACAACAGAAGTGTATTTATTTATTTATTTAGGCCATGCCAGGAGGCTTGTAGGATCTTAGTTCTCCAACCAGGTATTGAACCTGGGGCCGTGGTGGTGAAAGCATGGTGTCCTAACCCCTGAAACCCTCCAGGAGCCCCTGGGATGTCGATTCACAGTAATTCTGGTTTCTTTACAGCTCTGTAGTCTAGGGCCAGCAAATATTTTGACTCCCACTCCTGGTGCCAGGCACCAAGTTTGGGGCTGTGCACCTACTGTATCTGCCTCTAAATAACTCTTCAAGGTACTTATTCTTATTTTCCAAATGACAAAACCAAGGTTACTTATTCCACGATCTGCCCAACAGCACACAGCTCATAAGTGGCATCTCGCTGGTTCCCGAGGCTGTGATCTTTTCACTGTGTTTGCTTTCATTGGCTCACAGGCCCTCTCTAAAAATATTTGTCTGCTCTGCTTCAACGAGTTCTTTTCAAAAAGTTTATTTTACCAGCTTCATAGTTCTGGTTTGTCTCAGTTGGTTTAGCAGTTTCAAGAACAGAGCAGACGGATCAACTCTGTGAATAATTAACGAGGTGAGTTTGATCTCTGGCCTAAAATTGACCATTCAACTTGATTATTTGCCCTGAACAGAAAGACAAGGAAATTTCCCCTGTATCGGCACTTTCAATGCCTGGAGAGGAAGGGAAGCCAGAAGAATCTTCTCACTCTCAACCCTCTAAGAGATGCAGTCCTCCGTTCAAGGTCAGAGGGGCTGAACCACACCTGGTGACTGTGACTTGACTCCACAGAGACTGCACATGGTTTTGGAAATTAAATAGTTTCAGATTAAGTCATTATGTGTGACCTTAGACAAGGTTACTCATTCTCTCCCTCAGTTTTCTGTGTCGTTTGTAAACATGAGTTACAGGACTTAAAGGCACTAAGCTAACATACGCAATCAAATTAACACTTTTCAGAAGTCAACGGCTAATCAAAATGCTGCACATAGAGCTGTAGCAGGGTGCTGGACGCCCCAGTTCCACAGGCAGGTACCTGTCACTGGACTGTGGGGATATCCATAATGGCCCCAGGGCAGTGGCCAGGTGGTCAGGAAGATGAGAGTGCTATGGTAGTGAGGGGAAGGTTTCAGGGAAGCAGTTATTTATCAACTGATATGGAAGTGTTTCCATATTTTAACAACAGGTACAGCTGGTAAATGAATATGGGTCCTTTGCAATGTGAATATGTCTTTTGCAATGTGAATATGCATTTCTAGGGGAATTTACTCTGTGTTTGGTAGTACAGCTAACTTGCCGATGATTCCATATAATCTTCACAAACATCCTGGAAAGTGCTACTTCAGGTCCCTTTGATCAGATAAGGAAGTTCTAACACTCTATAAAAGTGACAATGGCTGGTAAGTGGTAAAACAGTGATCCGAATTCAAGCTGACTTGCAGCAGAGCCAGACTTGCGTGCATAATGGGAGAGCAAAGGAAATCCTGGGTTGTAATGCACAGCCGAATTTGAGAACAGGGGTAGGAAAGGAGGAAGAAGAGAGCTGGGCTGTAGGACAATTCAATTAAGGAATAAAAAGGCTGAGAGACAGCCAGAGTCCTTGGGCAAGAATGACATTAAAAACATTTACGCCACTTGCACTTATGAACGGAATAAAATGTTAACAATAGATGAATCTGAAGAAAGGGTAGGCAGAAGTTCTTTTGCACTTTGCTTTTATTCAAGTTACTTTGAAATTGTGCCCAAATAAGTTAAAGTAAAAAAGTAAAGTCCTTTGCACATGGGACTTTGTCTACCATTAGCTCTTTGTCATTTCTCAGTTGGATTATTCAGTTTCTTGCCTTTATCAACTCATTTTTCAGAGCAACAGGGGCCACCAAGGAAAATTCAAGTCTAATATTCCACCTCCTCAACTTTTAGCAGTACTGCAGAAATCTGAAGAGACACTGTTGTGATTATGTGATTTGGAAATGCTTGCCAATGAGAATGAGTGTAACACGCAACGTGGCAGGGAGAGCATTGACCCAGGAGTCAGATAACCATGGACTGAATCTTGTTTGGTGCATTTTTCAGCTCAGTGAGGCTGCACAAGTCATAACTTCAACTGTAAAATGAGAATCATAGTGGTGAACTCCCAGTTTATGCTAGGGATTCACTGGAATGCCACTTGTAAGGTTCTAATCATGGGCTCTGGCATATAGTGGGACTTCCCTGGCGGCTCAGATGGTAAAGAATCTGTCTGCGATGCACGAGACTAGGGTTCGATCCCTGGGCTGGGAAGATCCCCTGGAGAAGGGAATGGCAACCCACTCCAGTAATCTTGCCTGGAGAATCCCATGCACGGGGGAGCCTGGAAGGCTACTATAGTCCATGGAGTTGCAAAGGATCGGACACAACTGAGCAACTAACACTTCCTTTCTTTCTGGCATATAGTATGTGCTGAATAAACATTTTATTTCTCATTCTCCGAGGCCCAGTTCCCACAGCTATTCAAGAAAAAACAGTAATCATACCTTAAGGAGGGACTGCAAAAATCAAATGATAATCTGTGAAACATGCTTTGAAAAGGCAACCTATTACAAATGAGTGTTGTTATTGCTACAGATGACCAACATAAGCCAAGTGTCCTCTTGCTTCTCAAGTGGAATGTCTCATTCCATCTTTATTACTTTCAAGTGTTTTCTGATTCTTTAATCTGGATTTCTCCAATAAGCGTACATCTATGGAATTTACTGATACCTCTGAACACAATTCACATCTCCCTGAAGTACTTAATCCAGGCCTGTGGACACTGTAAACACGAAAACATTTGCATTTCCAAAGCGAAGTCTAAGGATATAATAGGCAATATAATGAGAGGCTTGTCCAAAATGATGCTATGAATTGATAAAAACATGAGGGGCTCTGGGTATTTGCTTCCTACCGAAGCGAATCCTCAGTTTGGGGACTTAGGCTGGTCAGGAAACATAATTCTAGGTCTGAAGACTAGGGTCCAGACATATTTGTGGGAGGCAAGGGCCATTATTCCGCCTACCACATCATCTTAGTATGTGGCATCATAGTACAGTTAGAAGTTATTTGCTAAAATGTCAGTTTATCAGTTTATAAATTTTAGTTTCATATATATGTGTACATACATACCCACACAAACATATATGTTGATATTTAGTTAGTTATGACACACTGTCTTATTGCAGGTCAATAGTCAGAAAGGCTGAAAAATACTGTTCTAAAGCAAGGAAGAAAAACCTTGGTGAGTTTAGGAAAATAAATACAGTCTGATGAAGTTAGAATATACCTTGAAGTGGAGGGGTAGTGATAAGAAGAGAAGTCAACAGCATAAGCAGAAGCCAGGTTGTGCAGGCCAACAGGCAATGCAAGGAAGTTAGATCTCATTCTAAGAACTAAAGGATGCAAATCAGCTGCACAGTCAGATATACATTTTTATTTATTTTTAATAATCTTTTGGCTGCCTCACATAGCATGCAGAATATTAGTTTCCTGAAAGTGAAAGTGAGGTTGCTCAGTCGTGTCCGACCCCATGGACTGTAGCCTACCTGGCTCCTCTGTCCATGGGATTTGCAAGGCAATTGTACTGGAGTGGATTGCCATTTCCTTCTCCAGGGGATCTTCCTGACCCAGGGATCAAACCCAGGTCTCCCACATTGTAGACAGACGCTTTACCGTCTGAACCACCAGGGAAGTCCTGACCAGGTGATCCTGACCAGGGATTAAATCTGTGCTCCCGGCATTGACAGCACAGAGTCTTAACACTGGACAATCAGGGAAGTCCCTGATTTACATTTTTAAAAGAAGGATAATTTGGGATACCTTCCACTACTATCTTTCTACAGTTTGTTCAAGTTCATAGACTGGATTTTAGAATTTGCCAAGCTAATCCAATAACCAAGTTCCTTGCAGGGAATTAGAATGTTTATAATAGGGACTTCCCTGGTGGTCCAGTAGTTAAGATTCCACAAGCTTCGACTGTAGGGGTCATGGGTCATGGGGCAGTTAGTTCCTAGTCACAGAACTAAGATCCTGATGCTGCATGGCACAGCCAAAAGAAAAAAAAAAAGAATATTTATAACAGAATAAGACTGGTAAACCACTGAAATAAATTCTTAGAGATACCAATGAGACTAGCTCAGGTGGTGAAAAAAAAAATAAAACTCGCATAGAAACTCAAACACAATCTACTAATTTTTACCTTTGAGTAAGCAAATATTTTCAAATACTTGAAAGTTAATGGTACTACTGTAAATTGGCACCATCTTTTATAGAGTGCTACACGGTTGTTTCAAATTAAATTTTGCATGTTTAAGCCAGAAATTTCCCTTCAATAATTATATCCTTTAGAAATATTTACATATATGCCAAGAACAGGTGTAGCAAGATGTTTGCAGACCATTTAAAAATAGGAAAAACACGGGTATTAATGGGCATCCATGACACATGCAGAGCATGATCTGATTTTTTAAAAACTGGGAAACTGGGGAAATATATGAAGATAAGCATGTCTGAAATTCACAGAAAAAATCTACAATAAACACACAATATACTTCATATTAATAATCCTTGGTTAGAGGTGGAACAGGGTGAGAAACGCAGTGGGGTTATCCTTCACTTCTACTTTATATGCTCTGGTATTTAAACTTCTTTTATATTAAGCACATACATTTTAAAGCGTAAAGTTAAAAAATTACACTAACAAAAATATTCACAGGCTTTAAAGGGCAGGCAGAGAGAGGCATTAACTAGCGAGGTAGAAAGTGTCATAGCTTTGTGATGATGGCAATGCCCAGAGCGTTTGTCAGGTTGGGTAGAAACCAGAGTCAGATGAACTTGGCTTGGGGGGTGTGTGTGTGTGTACACATGTATTTATAATATTCTCCCAAAAACCTGGGCCAGAAGGTTTTAACTATTATACAACCAAATGCTACAGTGCCTCTGACCATCTTAACTCTGATTATACTTGTTTGGCTTAACCTGCTTCAGAGTGAAATTCATCTGTGAGATGTTGGAATTGAGTCATGAACACTGGACAAAACGGGAAATGGGAAAGTGGATAATGGCAGTGACCAATCCCTAAGCATTGATATTCCTACCAGGACCACTTCTGGATGACTTATGTATATTACTACCAACTCCATAACCCTGCTAGGTAGGTGACATATTGTGCCCACTTTATAAATGAATACAGTGCAGCTTCCCAAACCATGTGCACAAGTGGTATAGTAAGGGAGGTGCTGGGGTGTCAGCACAGGCTTAACTCCAACCACATTCAATGTTTTCCTGAGTGCTTCTCAGCTCCCTCGAAACAGAGAGAGGGGAGGCTCAGTGTTGACCATGCTGGAACTGCTGGGCTATGCCTAACTCCAGCTGGATGACGGTGTTAAAGGTAGGAGGATATTTTTACTACATAAACTGAATATGCTTCCAGAGGTTTTGATAATGTTCCCTAGTTGGCTAAAATCTATATCAGCACTATGCAAAAGAAGAAAAAGGAATTCTGTTCTCAAAACACCTCCCCCTACCCTCACTCTAGCCACAGACGGACAGATGTGTGTTTTACTCCTAAAATAAAGGATTGATGAGATGGGAGGATGATGCCAGAAGTTTTTCTCTAATGATACCTCCTCCTACCTGCTTAAGTCTCCCCAGGAAGCCTATCCTGGACCTTCTCCACTCTGCCATGTGGGGTTAGCTGCCAGAGCCCCTACCCTCCAGGGTTATAATTCCTGATGCCAGTTGGTCCTCTACATCACACTTTAAGCACAAGATACTGCATTCATTGCTTGCTGGTCCGTTTTCCTCAGCAGAACGCAGGCAGGCACCTGTAGCCTAGGGCTATCTACATTCCTCTTTCTAGTCCTAGTGAACAGTGCATTGCCTGGGAGTCCCCCCCAAATACTTAAAGAATGAACACAGTTCCAGGCAGGAATGTCATTTGGAAGGGCAAAGAAAGTAGAAGTGCCCAGCAGAGAAGTGTCTCTAAAGGTTTGATAAGAGGAGCTGAAAATAGTCCAGTTCTTAGCTTGAGAGGAAAGAAATAACAAATATGTCTTGTGTAAAACTCCTTTGTATGATACTATGATGGTGGATGCATTTGTCAGAGCCAATGAATGTGCAACACAAAGAGTGAAAACTAGTTTAACTGTGGTTGACAGTGATGAGTCAATGTTGGTTCATCCATTGTAACAGAGGCACCACTCTGATACCCTTGTTGATAGAAGGCGAGGCTGTGTGGTTAGGAGAGAGGTTATATCAGAACTCTATAATTTCCACTGAATTTTTCCGTGAATCTAAAACCGCTCAAAAAAAAAATGTCTATTAGCATTTTTTTTAAGTAGTAAAGTAGATGTCAGCACAAAAAACTGCCAACCTGTGATGCTTTATGGCTTTATGAACAACCTTGCTCTTTCTGAAATCTAAAAAGAAATAGACCCATTAAAATAAAATAGAATAAATCATGCCTATCCATAGAAATACAGAATTTTCTCACAGGTAGGATGTATTGGCCAAGAGTAGAGCCAGGTAGCAAACAGAAATGTATTCGTGTGTGTGTGTGTGTGTGTGTGTGTGTGTGTGTGTGTGTTTGGGTGGGGGGGGGGGAAATTAGTGTTCATAAAGCAAAAACAAACAAAAATTCTAAATATTTTTTCCAAAATAAAGGAGATATGGATTAATTCATTTCTATCACCATCTTTTTCCCTTATCCATGACCCAGATTTGAATTTCCAGTGTTAAAGATCATAACAAAATTTGCCAATTCTCAAGCAAAAGTTTTTCGTACAGTTCCCGCTTTTCACAATAAAAGCACTCCCTGAAATTCTCTCATCTTATCATTATTAAGGCTTCCCTTGTGGCTCAGCTGGTAAAGAATCCACATTCAATGCAGGAGACCTGCGTTCGATCCCTGAGTTGGGACGATTCCCTGGAGAAGGGAAAGGCTACCCACTCCAGTATTCTGGTCTGGAGAATTTCATGGACTGTATAGTTCATGGGGTTGCAAACAGTCGGACTCAACTGAGTGACTTTTGACTTTCGCTTTATCATTATTAACTTTTTTACATTTTATATATTAATTTTTTCTATGAATGAGGTTTAGGTTATCCCCAATGAACCAGTATTAATTAGTATTAATTAATTACAATTAATTAAGTAGATCAACTAACTACTATAACCATCTCCAAGGATAAAGTTGCACTTGGAATTTTGTTGTAGACTCCTGCTGGAGCTTGGTACCTCACACACAGAAATATGGATCCAGGGTCCTAGAGGGCAGAAAAACTTCCTCAAGGTCACTTATTCTTATCAGAGCTATCTGTGGCAGAACCAACTAAGTGTTCTCTATGAACTTGATCTACTTGGTCTCATGTAAGCCCTTTACCCCTTTCAGACTGAGGTCAAGTCACACAGGCCTGTTTCTGGCTGAACTGCTGTGTGACCTTGCCAAGTTAGGGTCTTCTTTAAGCCACCTTGATTTATTTAAAAATTAGTGCCTCCAACATAGAGCTTTTTCATTAGCTTACATCAAAGGGAGTGCTTCAGTCAAAGGGAGTCACACAGAAGGGCAGAGAGAAGAGGGGCAGTTTGAGGAGTTTTCACAGTGCCCAGCCACAAGGAGGGAGGAGAAATGATGGGATGGCCAACATTCACCATAGCCTGGTCACTGTGATGCAGGACAAGAATAGAAACTTCCTCTTGGCTGAGAGTTGCCTCTCCTCTTTCTCCTGCCTCTTTTTGCCTCCAGTGTCACCGCCTCCCGAGAGCTGCTACAAGAGTGAAAATTCATGTGCTATTCAGATTCTACTGCATGCTAAAAGCTCCAGCAGAATAAAGCACCTTTCTACTTTCCTTCCTCCAGGGTAAGGAGGGAGGAGGGGCCCAGGGGTGGGAGTGATCAGATGAGCTCTTGGTGGAGAAGCCTGGGGCTTTGAAGGCCAGCATTCCTGTTCCCAGGCCACAACTGTAAGTAGGTGTGTGTGCTCGGTCATGTCTGACTCTATGGACTGTAGCCCATCAGGCTCCTCTGTCCATGGGATTCTCCAGGCAAGAATAGTGGGTGGGTTGCCATTCCCTTCTCCAACGGATATTCCTGACCCAGGGGTTAAACCTGTGTCTCCTGCATTGCAGGTGAATTCTTTACTGCTGAGCCACCAAGGAAATCTTCCAGGCCACCAGCAGTCATTTATTAGCTGTGTGTCCATGTACAAATCACCTCATTTTCCTAAACCTGTTTCAACTGTTAAATGAAGATATTAGCATCTGTCCAGAAAGGCTATTGTGATTATTAAAATAGAACTGAGCAGGCAAGGTGACCTCACCATTGCCCATATTATTACTGCAATCTCTCTTCTTATCCCCTCTTGGCTCTCCAGCACCTTAAAAATTCTCAGAAAATACTTGTTGAATTAATGAGTAAACATATAACATGTAGAAACATGTTAAATGGTTCATTTACTAAAGATCAAAGCTCAAGAAATACGTCAAACACTATAGCAGTAGCTAAACAACTAATGGCTTAACTAGTCATTTCTTTCTCTTACCAGTTTCTTTGTATTTAGTTAAATTCTCCAAGAGTAAAGGGAAGACTTCTCTCCTCCAGACAGTAACTTTATTTTGAATAAACTCTGGATACCTATTATATCCCAGATTTTCTCTGGTTAATCTCAGTAGCTTCTGATCTGGGCTTTATGTGCACTGTTTCATTTTGGACTCAAAAACAGCCATTTGAGTTATAACTTATACAAGTAGGAAGTAGCAACCCACTCCAGCATTCTTGCCTGTAAAATTCCATGGGCAGAGGAGCCTGGTAGGCTACATACAGTCGATGGGGTCACTAAGAGTTGGACACAACTGAGCACACATTATGTGCACATATTATATTTACCATATATTAATTGTTATTTTACAAATAAAACTGATATTCAGAGAGGTAAGTGAATTGACCAAAGCAATAAATCACACTGTTGTTGTTGCTCAGTTGTTAAGTTGTGTCTGACTCTTTGTGACCCCAGGGCCTGCAGCACCCCAGGTTTCTCTGTCCTTCATGATCTCGAGTTTGCTCAAATTCATGTTCATTGAGTCAGTGATGGTATCTAACCATCTCATCTTCTGTTGACCCCTTCTCCTGTTGCCTTTGATCTTTCCCAGCATGAGGGTCTTTTCTAATGAGTTGGCTCTTTACATTAGGTGGCCAAGTATTGGAGCTTCAGCTTCAGCATCAGTCCTTCCAGTGAATATTCAGGGTTGATTTCCTTTAGGATTGACTACTTTGATCTCCTTGCAGTTCTAGGAACTCTCAAGAGTCTTCTTCAGCACTACAATTCCAAAACATCATTTTTTCGGAGCTCAGCCTTCTTTATAGTCCAACTCACATCTGTACATGACTACTGGAAAACCACAGCTTTGACTATACCTTTGTAGACAAAGTGATGTCTCTGCTTAATATGCTGCCTAGGTTTGTCAAAACTTTCTTTCCTTCCAAGGAGCAAGTGTCTTTTAATTTCATGGCTGCAGTCATTGTCCGCAGTAGTTTTGGAGTCCAAGAAAATAAAATAAAGCCATACTGCCGATGGGAAGAAACTGTTTCCAAGGGGGTGCCTAATTCCTGCCAAGACTACCAGCAGGCCCAGAAGTAGAGAAACTCTGGTAGCTTGACTATTAAGCCTTAACCACTATTTAATCTTCTGGGCCTAAGATCAGACCCTCTGCCTCCAGTTTAGCCTAACAACTGAGAAGGCTCAAAGTTGTCAGGTTAAAAAGAATGCACAGAAAATTGATACTCCATCCTTGGGAGTTAATTACATTGCTGCACAAGTTTCCTAAAAGAAAAGAGCAGAGAGTTCATCTTTTGAGTTATTATGGCCACACTAGACAAGGCAAGAGACTGTATTATAGTAGTGGCTTGTGTTGGTTTACTATACAGAAGAACCTCTTTCTCAATTATGGCACCAAAGCTTTGACATGCAGGATGTAAAACCTCTTGCTCCCACTTACCTCTGCTTCCAGCTAGCCTGGACTGGCCACTCGAATTCAAATTCCACATCATTACCTAACTGGCAGTATGAGCCATCAGTAGTATGAGCAGCACTGCCTCTAGTTCTGGGAGGTGAGAGGAGAGTCATATTTGCTCTCCCTGTTTAATCCATCCTAAAAGCCTCTGCTACTTTACCTCTCCAAAACCGCAGTCCTGACGTCACCTCGAGATAACAAGGCTTTCTAGTCTAGCACTTCCCCAGTGGCTCAGATGGTGAAGAATCACCTGCAATGCAGGAGACTGGGGTTTGATCCTTGAGTTGGGAAGGTCCCCTGGAGAAGGAAATGGCAACCCACTCCAGTATTCTTGCCTGGGAAATCCTTTGGACAGAGGAGCCTGGCGGGCTATAGTCCGTGGGGTCACAGAGTTAGACACGCCTGAGCAACTAAGTTTTCCAGTCTAGCAAATCCCAACCTCCAAATTCATTCACTCACTCAAAACACAGAGTATCTCTGCCTGTTCCTGTGGTAAGTGTCAGATACTCTGAATTAGACAACAGGTTGCAGAAGGGAACCCCAAGAAGTGGCTATCACTGGAGCATGAAGCAAAGACATTTTGAGAGCACTCAATGTTCATTTATTCATTCCCCATTCTTCTTCCCTGAAATAATATAATCTGTGTGCACTCCAAAGCACCTGGCTTTCTCCTCCACTTCTTTCAAAGTTCAGCATAAATTCACATTCAGGAAGCCTTCCTGACTTGATGGAGAGAGATCCTCTTCCAACACCCAGCACATTTTTCACTGCACCTATCACATTTCTAAATTCCCTCTTGTAAAGTGGTTGTTGTTGGGGTTTTTTTTTTTTGGTAGTAAGTAGTTTTAGAAAGTAAATTACACGAGGACAGACATCATGGATCTGGTTTATCTTTATATGTTAGGCAATGGAATTTAGGAGACTCCCACGTAAGCGCTGTTGTCATGGTTCAGTCGCTAAGTCATGTCCCATTCTTTGCGACCCCATGGACTGTATAGCACACCAGGCCTCCCTGTCCTTCACAGTTTCCCAGTTTGCTCAAATTTATGTCCGTTGAGTCAGGGGTGCCATCCAACCATCTCATCCTCTGTTGCCAGTTAAGTACTTCATGAATATTAGTTGTATTAGTTACCTCCTTTCCTCTATTATCATTGTACTTTCAGGGCTTTAATCTGACTCCTCCAATTTGAGCACTCGAGTTACACCTACACACATCTGCTTTACTTGAATACTGACCAACTGTCAGTGCTTCACAGGGCCACCTTTCATTATATTTGCTCTGTATGTATGAAATTTTATTTCTGCTTAGAAACAAGCTAGATGGCACAGTGGTAAAGAATCCGCCTGTCGACACAGGAGATGCAGGTTCAATCCCCAAATGGGGAAGGAGGAAATGGCAACCCACTCCAGTATTCTTCCCTGGGAAGTTCCACGGAAAGAGAAGCCTGGCAAGCTAGTCTATGAGGTCGAAAAGAGTCAGACATGACTCAGCATACACAATTACTAAAAACAAGATCAGGGGATTATCTAAGGTTTTGTCTGTAAACTTTTTATGTTCCCGTATCTCATCTAAGGCTCAGCATCATGGAGACCTGCATACTCAGTGCCTTGCTGTGATTGCTATAGACACTAACCTTTTTTGCATCTACTCTGCAGATAAAAGTGCTATATATGTTTAATAAGTAGTTTTTCCAGGAAATTCAGTAAAAGGAAATAAAAGCCCTTTTGCACACTTTCAGGGCCTGTTCATTTCGGAGGTCCTTTAAAACACTTCCAAACATGTCATTTTCCTACATTAAGCAAACTAAATCCACTTATGGGAAACATGAACAGCAGCCTCCACCAAAATTACCCCAAAACTGATGCACATTCCACATCAGGCTCCCCTCCCTTCACTTTCTTGTGCAGTAAGAACCTCGATCAATTAAGGACTACTGCTCCAAGGAAAAACAGTCTCACTGCTGCTTGAGCTTTCAATAACTTTCACCACTCAATAATCTTCCTATCTAAAACCCTCATGGAAGTCCATTGAGAGAGTCCAGATTTTTGAGCCTTACAGGACTGGCAGTGGCTTCAGGTGCTGGCCTTCAGATCACTGCTGGTCTCCTGCACACCAGTCCCAGAGGCCACATCTGCTCCCTATCTACTGCTGACACCTGCATCCTTTATCTTGTCACCAGGGCACATCTGCCTGTTCCCTGTAATTAAAATCACTCAGCGAACCCATTCTATTTGGGATTCTGAAACCACTTAAGACACAACATGGTCACTGATTTTATTACTTCCCCAATATAGATTCCAAACTGTGAGTGTGGTTTCTAGCAAAGTTTGCACTGATTCTGAAAAATCAATGTGTATTGAAAATTTATGTTTATGAGACATTCTTCATGAACAAGGAGCTTAGAAGCAATGGGTGATTAATTCTCACATGGTAAATGCAGGGAGGGTTTTCAGTCATTAAATGAATTCATCAAAATATTTACTGAGCAATGCAAAAATCACGGTTAAGCTGAGGAGCTTGGCTTTCGACCAAATAAAAAAAAAAAAAAAAGGCAGGAAAAAAGTACTCAAAAAGAAAAAAAAAATAGAAGTAAATGTAGTTAATACTAATTGATGGTTTATTGGAAACCCTCAGAGCATTTTTCAAAAGGATTTGACAAATTTTATTGTAATGAGACATAGTGAGGAAGAAATGGTTTAAAAGATGCCATCAATCTTTTATTTAACTAAGCACTTACCCTTCATTTTGAAGGAAATGATAGTTTCAAATTGGAACCTCCTTCTCAAGAAGTGGTATGAGAACATAACATTGATTTAATATATAACTGTCAACAAAAATAAAGTTTACACTAGGAAATAAAATGCATGTGGAATTTATCAAGTTAACTGATATAATTCTCCATAGGTTACAGGTATTATCAGTAAGAACAAGACAATATAATGAAAAGTTGAATAAACCAGTTGTTTAGATACCTTGATTTAAAAAACCTCACAAATAAAACATAACTTCCCAAACAAACCCTTTCAATGATCATGACACAACAGATTTTATTCTAACTAAAAAAAAAAGGTTAGACAATCACATATCAAGTCTTCAACACAGTGGATTCCATTCTAAGGGGAAAAAAAATATAGGAAACAAGTAGTCCTTAAATTTTTTTCATTATCCATATTATATGTTGTAGAAAATTAAAGTTTTGCTTCCAAAAATATGTTTCCATGTGGTTGCGGTGTTGTTGACTGGTGCTATTAGGGACATAAGCACCAAAGACATGAGAAATGTAACCACTGAAGTATCACTTTTTCATAAAAACTAAAAATTTCCTTAAAGGTCTGGAGTAAAGTCTTCTGCTAGATGTGTTAGTGCTATAAAGTCATTTTAAATTAAATGTGGAATAAAAGCTACAAAAAGTGTGAGTTCTTTCAATATAAAAAGTTGTGTAGCTGAAGTTGTGGGCTCCTTTGCTATACATAAGCAGTCTCAATAAAATATTTGCTTAAGTAAGAAAATAGAATTTGTCTGATTACATTTAGCATCCGTTCCAGTTGAGTGTCTTGTTTATCCCTGCCAGAGCTTCTGAAGAACATTAGAATCAATATTCCCTGCCTTCAAAGAGCATCCGTAATTCACAGTACAAAACAGTTCTAGAGTCTTGGTCATGAGGAGAAACAAAAATTAAATATATATATATATATTTTAAAGTGCCAGATGTAGCCATTGTCTGGACATTCAAAACTCTTATCCACATCTTCAAGAACGATGCCAACAGTTGATTCGATCCCCTTTCTTTGCAACTTCCACTGGCTGGTTGATGCTTTACTTTAACTATGACGACCCTAATAAAACTTCCAACAGAATCACGGTTCCAAAAGCATTATGTACGTACTTCACATCTCTGTTGCTCTGTAAAAACATATGAAAAAGCCGAATCCGAAGATCTCTTAACTCTTCTAGCTCATTTTCAAGTCCTGTTATCAAAAACCTCTTCCTGAGAGGCAGAATTGCTACTATGGATGTGGATTATATAGGAGTTCTTCCTTCATGTTGAGATTTCCCGCAAAGCTGCAACAAAGAGTCATTGCTATCCCTGTGCCTGATGACATTCACTTCCCACTGAAGGTTGAAAGAGGGAGACAGAGATCCGAGAGTGGAAGAGAGCTGGCCCAGAGCTGCGAGACAGTGCTGTTCTGTTCTTCCCTCCTGCTGCCTACACAACGGTCATTACATTCAACTTGCCCTTGACTCTGTTCAACACAAAAGACAACTCAAATCTAATAGGCTCTCCTAAATGTCTTTACCCGCTTTACCTTGCTCCGCTTTTCCACAAGCAAAAGAAAACAAACACAAAGCTGTGAGATTATTCAAGAAGGAAACTGGATTAACATTTTCAACAGGAGATCGATGTTTCTCCAAAGTCCTGGACCAGAGCTGAGTGCGGTTCATCTTTAACAGTCAAAGTGATAGGATACGTCTGGGGATTCCTGTGAAAACAGGGAACATAGCCTACGCCCCTGTAATTAAATGAATTCATGTTGTGGTGCTATGAAGGTCTAGGCTTTTAAAACTCATGGCCTTGACTTCCTAAGTTTGAAAAAAAATGTAAGAATACAAAGAAATCCTTCAAGTTTTGCTGCCTTGATTTAAAGATCTCCAGGCAGGATGCCTGAGGATGGCCATGGCTCTATCACTTAAATATGGATCGTTCAAATATGATCCTACGCTAACAGTAAAAACTGGGTCACAAAATAACTGTATAGTCCACGGGGTCACAAAGTGACTGAGCCTCTTTCACTTACATATCGTATCAAGTGTGGCTAGCAATACCTTATCATTGAAATATGCCTCAAGACAAAAATTTGACCTCAGGCAAACAGGAGTGAGTGAAGGGGGTGAGATAGCAAAGGGTAAAAAAAATGCACAGGACCACCACCAAAGCCTTAAATTAAGAAAACAAGTTACCTTCACTATACCAGAAGGGGGTTAGCAGGGGGGATTGACAGGAAATTGACCTGAGGATGAACACGGCCAGCAGGTTTAATTAGATCAGAGACACAAAGGGCTCTTCCTTCCTTTGGTAACTAACACAGCAGCTCTTAAGTGCCTACAATAGCAGGCTATAAACAAAGGCGGCAAAACAGAACCAGAATAGAATCCTTCCCTTAGCTGGCCTGTGACAACGATTTACTTGAAATCTGGGAACCGGTGGGCCGCTCAGGGGACCCAGACAGAAGCCAGCTCCGAAAGACAAATCGCTGGGGGATGGGGCGGGCTGAGGTAGCCAAGTCTTTGTTTTGCAGCCCAAGTTTACTAAACTATTTGTTACACTTCACAGGGAGTTGTTCGGTTTCAGTCTACTGATCTCAGACCTGGTCCAGGTTTCACCAGCCTTGCACCCCAAGAAAACCATAAAATAAATCACCCCAGCTTCCCGGATCCCTCACACGGCTCCTCGGGGGATGGAAGCACACTACAAACCTGCTCTGGCCTTACTACAGGGCATCCTCCAAGCCCAGGGTAGGAGGGGAAGCGGGGCAGAAGGCAGCGGCAGGCACTGGCATTCCGAACTTGTCTCCATCCCTAAATTCAGAAGAGCTGATTTTTGACCCAAGTCCAGCAGGGATTCAAGTGTCTGGCAAGCCCACAGTTTGCCTCATCTGGGGAAAAGAAGGCGGACTAAGCCAGCGGGCAAGAGGCCGAGAAGCGCCCCCGGCCAAAGTGCTCCTACCTGCTCCCTCTTTCTCCTCCGTCCAAGATAACAAACTCAAGCCGCAGCTGGCTGCGCTTTGCGCCAACTCTCCGTTTTCCTAATGGCCCAGGAGCCCAGATGGGGCCCAGAAGGTGGTGGAGGAGGGAGTAAGAGGAGGGAGCGGGCAAGGGCGGCGGCTGCTGCAAACAGCTCCTCAGCTCCCCCGTCGGTGCACCACCGCTTCTCGGTCCTCCTCCTCCTCCCGGCTGGGCGCGGGGGGGCGCCCGGGAGGCGGCGTAGTCCGCGCAGCGTCGCTGTCGCCCTCGTCCGGCTCGACGGGGTGCAGGTGCGTGGCCAGCTCCTGCAGGACCGCGGTGCGCCCGATCTGGTCGTTGCGCCGCTTCTCCATGATCAGGTCCTCCAGGCTCTGGAACTCAAGCGTGTGGCTGCGCTGCGCAGAGAGCTGGATTTGCAGCCGGTAGGGCTGCTTGCCGATGCGCAGCTCGCCGCCGATCTTGAACTCGCGCTTGCCATAGCGGCACCAGGCGGCGAAGCTCTCAGAGTTGCGCCAGCTCAGCTCGCGTTCCTTGGCGCCCACATGCGCTAGCGCGTTGCGCACCACGGCGCTGGGGCTCAGCGGTTTGTAGCGGTACAAATCGTTCACCACGCGGCCGCGCCGGCCCTGGCTCGCATCCGTCAGGAAGCTGTTGCTCACCTCTAGCCGGTGCAAATGCACCACCTGGAAGTTGCCCACGTAGACTGCCCAGTGTGGGTACTGCGCCTGCGACACGAACTCCACCAGATCGCCAGGCCTGCACTTGTTGAGCAGGTTCTCGGGCGTGTAGGTGCTCAGCGCCGCGGAACCCGGCGAGAAGCTTTTCTGGTAGATGCACTCATCGCGGTAGAACACGGAGCACTCCACCTCGTGCAGCCGCGGGTCATAGGGCTGCGGCGGGGGCAGCGACGGCCCGTCCCCGCCGTCGGGCAAACCCCCGCCCCCGCCCCCACCATCCGATCCCTGGGGCGGCGGCTGCTGCTCCATGTCTTCGTCGTCATTGGAGAAGATGTAGGAGACCCCGATGCGGGGCCCATCGTCCCGATCCACGCCCGTCGGGTCGGCGGTGGGCACTTCCTTGTAACTTAGGTGGGTCAGTTTCTCCACCTGGTTGCCCATCACGCTGCGGGCATACGTTCACGCCGCCGGCAGAGGAGAAAGCGAAACCACCACTAGGGTCATTGGCACCGGTCCCCGGACAGGGGTTGAGACCACCTGTTGGGAGAGGAAAGCAAGGAAGCCGTGTAGGAGGCGCTCCTCCGTGATATGGGCGATCTGTTCTTAGAGAGGAGGAAGAAAAATTGTGGGCCGGGCACCTGGAGTCATTTTACGGGGAAATCTCAGATGCAGAGAGCTTTCTCTCTCTTTTCTGCCTCCAGGGCCACGGTCACAGGAGGCCGGGCAACTCCAGCTCGCCCCTGCCCCCAGCCCTTGACCTCGCCCGGGCAGAAGCCCATTGCATCAGCGACTCCTACTGCTTCCGCCAGGGCCCTACCTGCCAATGTCAAGCAGGAAGGGGGCAAAGAAACTTTACTCCAATTCCCCTTTCCTATCCTCCCCCCACCCCACCCCTTCATCTCAGGGTCCTAAGTGGGTTCCAGAGACGTCCCCGCCCCCCTCCTTCGCTAAGGAAACCGGCGAGGATCCCGCAGCGCAGCCCAGACAGGTGAGCCGCCCTACCTGGCTCACCTGCGGCGCTTCCTGCTACCTTCTCGCCCGCCCTTCCCCCGCGCACCCGCCCTCCGGCTTGGGTTACTGGCGCAAACTCACCCGCCTAGAAGTGGAGGCCGTGGGGAATCGGGAGCCCCCCGCCCCCTACCCCGCCGCACCCTGAGACTTCTAGGGCGAGTTTGCAGGTGTGGGCTCCGCGGTCTCTCCTCTCCCGGCGCCGGCGACTGCGAGGCTGGGCGGGAGGGAGCAGAGCATGTCTTGCCCCTCGCGGCTACGTAGCGCCTCAAGACTTGAAGGCGGGGAGCGGCGCCTCTTCACGCCGCACCCCTTCCCTCCTGCTGGGGCTGCTTCACCCCCTCAACCGGATCTCGCGGGGTGGGGGGAGGAGATGGGGTTCTCTAGAAGAAGGAGAAGGAAGCAGCTTCGGTGCCCGGCGGCGGCAGCTCCCGCTCGGGCCGGGCGAGCAACAAGCGCCGGAGCGGGAGGGACGGGATTGTAGATCCGGCTCCGGGCTCCCAGGGCGGGAGCGCAGCCCCTAGCATTTAAAGAGACAGGAGCTCGCTCCCAGAGCTCGGGTCTTTCTCGCACCGCGCTGAGCCTCCGGCATCCCCGCCTCCGCCCCGCCCACCCAGGCCGCGGGGCTCCGCCCAGGCCACGCCCCCGCTTCCGAGCGGGTTTAAATCCCGCTGGTAAATAACCGAAAGGCTTGTGTGGGCTGGCAGTCTTCGCGCGCTTGTGTGCACCTGAGTAATGGAGACCTTAATTACCTTCTCAGAGTAAGACCTGTAGTGGAGTCCGCGCTGCTTACTCCGGTCATGTTTTTCGGAGCTGTGAGCTTTAAAATGAAGTTGGAAAGCAATGGCCACCTGCCAGTGTAGAGAGGAGTTTGGTGTTTGTTCTGCCTCTTCATCCCCAGAGTACTTGGAGAGGGAGGAACAGTCAAGTCACTAGAAAGCAAACAGACTTTTGCTTCTTTCTTTTCTTCCCTAGAATCAATTTCTTGCCAAAGGTCACAAAATAATTTTTACTAGGACAACTGGAGAAGTATTTCTGTTTAGAGGTATTTCCAGAATAAGTCCTATGAAACTTTCAGGTAGGAAAAAAGAAAAAAAAAAATTCTTAGAAAGGAAACAAAGCAGAAAGAAGACTTGGCTAGGGACTTAATTCCAAGACCTAGGCTGTTACTAATGTCCTTCTAAGTTAGTACAAAGTAGATTCTTCATAACCTCCATTGTTGTTTTGAGAATTATCGGTTCATCCAGTGGATAGTGAAAGAGGGCATTCAGCTCTGGTGGTTTATCTTGGGGGTAGAGGATGTAGGAATTGCCTAATTGTCTTTAAATTAAGGACATATTAGCAGAGGTCCTCAGTGAAAGTATTTCCTTCCTGCTAACTTACAGAAGCAAGTGACAGAAGGCCAGTACTGCCTATTAACCTAAACTAGGAGGATACTTCCTCTCTCTCCCCTCCAGGTTGGTTTTGTTTCTTGTATCTAAGATGAAAGTTACCAAAGTGTTTTGTTTTTTTAATAATGGATCAGATTGGGTGGTGGAGGGTTGACACTAAACAGACTTTCACTGAAACACCCAGAGTAATTCTTGGTGGAATTAAGAATGCAATTCAAGACCTCCTCTACTCTGCTTTCCATCACTGTTTCTTTTGACTCAGTTTTTCCAGGTAACACAATTATTTATTCAGTGTGTATTCTGATCAGTGGAAACAGGAGTATAGTAACACTACTGCGATCTTTTTTAGTTTGGAGTGTGGAGGAGGAGAAATCATTCTACTTATGTACTTTTTTAACACCAACAATCAGTATTGGCAGGGCTGTGATGGGAGTTAGTCCTTCAGCAAGTCTAAGATCACAGTATAAATTAGACCCAAACCAGACTTCTGTGTGTCTGTTGTGTAGATTAAGTATTTTCTGACCAGCCTCAGGCATGTGTGACCAGATGAGTCCCCTCCCTGGACTTTTTGATAACACATGCTCTGGGAGGTGCTGTTTTACCTGAATAGTATTTGCCACCACAAGGAGATCCAACCAGTCTATTCTGAAGGAGATCAGCCCTGGGATTTCTTTGGAGGGAATGATGCTGAAGCTGAAGTACTTTGGCTGAAGTCCAGTACTTTGGCCACCTCATGCGAAGAGTTGACTCATTGGAAAAGACTCTGATGCTGGGAGGGATTGGGGGCAGGAGGAGAAGGGGACTACCGAGGATGAGATGGCCGGATGGCATCACTGACTCGATGAATGTGAGTCTGAGTGGACTCCGGGAGTTGGTGATGGACAGGGAGGCCTGGTGTGCTGCGATTCATGGGGTCGCAAAGAGTCAGACACGACTGAGCGACTGAACTGAACTGAAGAGCTCATGTAAATACCCATTTTACAAGGGAGGAGGGAGAGGAAGTGTTAGACTATGAGAACCAATGGCCAGTCATCTCATGTCTGTTAGACTGTGAAACCTCTGCTACCATCAGTTATGGTAGGCCACTTTGTCCCTAGGTGGTACTAGGTAGGCTCCCTGATGGTGGGAGCATCCATAGAAGGACACACTAGTATGGTAGTTTGGCACAGATCTAATGAGTCAGTAAGCAACACCTAGTTGTCCAGGTGTCTAGCCTATTACCTTGATGAGCTCTGTTCACAACAGTGACTCAACAACAGTTTTTCTGTTTTTTTTTTTTTTTTAAATAATAAAGGGTCCAATTATTGGACTTTACATAAAGCATTCTTTAAACCTTAAGGGAAGCAAAACAATATTCTTGACATAACCTGAATATAAAACATTATCTGCATTTTAAGATACAATCATCTTGAATACAAGCTTGAAAACTTCAATCGATTTTTTAAAAAGTACTGATAGATGGTTTTATCATCAAAATAGATATTTAATAAACTCCAAAGTACATAGAACCATCCCAATGTAATGAATTGATATTACTGTATTTCAACCATGCATTTCTAGTTTATTTTTTGAGTATAATTGCTTTAAAATGCTGTGCTAGTTTCTGCTGTGCAACAAAGTGAATTAGCTAGATACATATACTCCTTCCTCTCTCCCACCCCTCCTATCCCACCCCTCAACAACAGTTCTTGACTTGACTAACCATAAAGTCTCAGAGGGAACAGGTTCTGAGTTATCTTTATATCTGGATACCTGGCACTCAGTAAGTGCTCGGTAAGTTCTTGATGGACGCTTGAGGGGAATTCTTGGACATAGCAATAGCCTGTTTCCTATGTAGCTTCTTCCATAAATGCCTGGTTAGGACCTCCATCTGATCCCCGAGGGCTCTTGGTCAGAGGTTGCAGAATGGCTCCCAGACTTGCTTTGCTCATCTCAAATGCTTGTTTAATAAACTTAATTGATAATTTGGAGACTTGGGAAATCTCACCTAAAAATTCAGAGTTCCAGATTCACTTGAAAGTGTCAGTGATAATGAGACCATTGGGCCCACATTCCAGGATAGCAACAAAAAGCTAGAGCTGAGCAGAAATTGCCTTTGAGATGAGATGCAGCCTCCAGTTGGCCCCAGTCTCTGTCCTATTCATCTCGCCTTCCTAGTGCCTTGACTGGCCCTGGGAACCTCTGTGTTGGCCACCACTGCCATCCAGTTTTATGCTATACATTGTGTCACTTGATTATATGTAATTCAGCACTTGAACACATAGCATCTGGTATTATCCTTTAATTCATATACTTAAAATATCTTTTCTAAAAAGAGCTTAATGCAAACTGTATTTTTTGAAAACCGGCTAGGTACCTGTTAGTCTTAAACACCATTCATTTATTCTACAAGTATAATAGGCACTGCGTTAGGCTTTGCAGGTATTCATGTCCCCATGAGATACAGACTCCTTCGGACAATATAAAATGTACCACAGGACAGGAAGGTAGAGGATGCTCAGGGGAGGTCTCAAGGCATGCAGATACAAAGGTGAATGTTAAAGTGCCTGCCATCAGGAGCTTGCACCAGCTAGGGTGACCAGCCCTAAAATCAACAATGGCATCTACCACTGAGTGACCTATTCATTCTGTTATAAAGGACAGTTCAACTGAAAGAAGCTAAGTGACTTCTTCCAACTGGTAAGTAGGACCATCTCACAAGCCTGCTTGATTTCAAGCCCCAATGCTCATAACCTCTTTGTTTTAAATAGGGACAAATACATTATTCAATATTTAAAAATATCTGAGTGTCTGGCTTTACTGGGCTCCAGAGATAAAGCCATGGACACAGTAGACAAAGTCCTTTCTCTTAATGGCTTTTCTATGTTGATGGGAGGAGACAATTGACAAGTTCAAGTAAAAATGTATTCATTTCTGAGAGAGATAAAGGCCATCAAAAAATAGACTAGGGTGAGGGGGTTGAGTAACTGTGGCTACAGAGAGGGTGGGGGTTGGGATGGGGAGGTGGGAGGGCCTTTGGATAAAACGGTCAGAGGTAGGCTCATGAAGAAGTGAAACTTGAGCTGGGACTTAAAGGCTGAGAAGGAGGTGGCCTTGGCATTCCTCCATGAGCACCAAGCGCAGAGGAATTGGAGCGCTGAGGAAAAAAGTTTGCAGCTAGAGCATGGTTGGCGTCCCATGTGGCTCAGTGGTAAAGTCACCTGCCAATGCAGGAGACTTGGGTTCAATCCCTGGGTCAGGAGGATCCCCCGGAGAAGGAAAGGGCAACACACTCTAGAATGCTTGCCTGGGAAATCCCATGGACAGAGGAGCCTGAACAATAGTAACAGCACCATCAGTGAGAAGGTCTGTGACGGGTGCCGTTAGAGCCGTGGGAGAGCTTTGGGGGTTTAGGGTTGTCACTGGCCGCCCTATGGGAAGTGGACCCTACAGCGATGAGAGAGGAAGCAGGTCCTATATGGGAGGAAAGGCCTTCCAGCAGATAGAGCCTAGTGACCAAAGGGTGAAGCCCCCAAGGCACCTTCCTCAAGAGCAGCCATAAGGTAACTTGAGTTAGATTTCAATTCTCAGCCATCCTGTGGCTTCATCTTCCCTCACCAGTGACCCAAGTATCACATTCCACACACTTCCGAGGAGGAGGAGGAGGCACTCAATAAAAGCAAGCTGTGTCAAATGCCAGTTAGTCATTCCCACAGTATTCCTGTACTGAGCCAAGGGGAACAATCGGGAATTGTTTCTACCTGACAAGTTTCCCTGGAGTAGGAAATGGCAACCTACTCCAGTATTCTTGCCTGGAAAATCCCATAGACAGAGGAGCCTAGTGGGCAACAGTTCCTGGGGACGCAAAGAGTCGGACACGACTGAGCGACTAAACAAGGCCAACCAGACAAGGCATCAGCCTCCCTGACTCTGCAAGTGTAGTGGTTGGTATCAATTTAAATGGCCCAGTCCAAGAATGTGCAAAACAAGAGCACGGGGGCAGTTATCTGGCGAGGCAGTCTGGAATTCTGTCTGTTGCGAGGGCTGAGCCCCAGGTTCCTGGCAGCCGCAGATAGCTGAAAGAGTTTGCTGGAAGACAGGTTCCTCCACACCTTCCTTGTGTTGGAAAACTTCCAGACTTCCCTGTGCCTCTGACCCACTGCTGGGGTTTTGTTGAGACATAGGAGGTGAGTGGTAGCAGAGTAAAAACATATGACCTGGGTTGACATGCTGTTTGCTAGGTTCTCTCACCTGCTCTCAGCCTCCTCTTCTGGTCACTAAAGTGGGACTCGTGTTACTGTTTTCCCTCAACTGGGAATCCTTATATGAGACAGGATTCTCATATGGAGGAATGTGGAAGCGCCTGGAAAATCCTAAAGGCCATGTAGATGCCACATGTTATATAAAGCCACCAAACCCTGGATTAGAGGCATGTTAGGGCCAGATGATTTTAATACAGGGAGTCAAAGGGTAGATAACCATTTGCTATGGGTATCAACTTACTAAATCTCTAGTGTGTGCTTAGTCGCTCAGTTGTGTCTGACTCTTTGTGACCCCATGGACTGTAGCCCACCAGGCTCCTCTGTCCACGGGGATTCTCCAGGCAAGAATACTGGAGTAGGTTGTCATGCCCTCCTCCAGGGGATCTTCCCAACCCAGGGAGCAAACCCAGGTCTCCCTCATATAAAGCAGAGCCACCAGGGAAGCCCAAATCTCCAATACCAGTACTAAATCTCCATACCAATGCTGCTTTTTACCAATTCTGTTCTTTTACAGATAGCAAGTCAATGAAGGGGCTTCCCAGGTGGCGCTAGTGGTAAAGAATCCACCTGCCAGTGCAGGAGACCAAGAGACACAAATTGGATCCTTGGGTTGGGAAGACCCCCTGAAGAAGAAAATGGCCCCCCATTCCAGTGTCCATGCCTGGAAAATCCCATGGACAGATGAGCCTGGTGGGCTGCAGTCCATGGGGTCGCAGAGTTGGACATGACTGAGCGCACACAACACAGCAGATAGAAATACAAAGGCCCAGGGCTAGGAATACTATGGATTGTGAGTGGGAGAAGCTGGATACAAATCCAAATCTGGCTGGCTTCAAGCCCATAGTTTTCACAACACACCCAGTTGCCTAAGGAGGACGAGCATATGTGTTATTCATCCAGAAGCTGCCCAGTCTGAGGACCAGGGGGCTGATATATCTTCCAGGTGTAGTGACCAACTTGTCCTAGTCTGTCCTGGTTTAGCACTGAAAGCCCCACATGCTCGGCAAACTGGTCCGCTTGGCTGCTCTACCTTGGTGCTCCCTATCCTAGTCATTGCTTTCTCTGCCCCAGAGGGGAGGCAGAAATGTTGCTGAGGGGGATCACGGAAGGAAAAGGAGGGGAAAGGAGAGTCAGGTGTTTTAGTCCAGACCTCACTCTAAGGGCCGCCATCCCCAACAAGGTTATACATACAGCAGCTATGCAAACTGGAGCATCCTATAAAAGAGACAATAAATGTGACAGCCTGCTTTGGGCATTCATTATTTTTCTTCTTTCTGCTTGGATTCTTTCCAAGAGGTTAGGGCAGGGCCTGTCTTCCCTTTAAGAGGACTGGCCTGCAGCCACTCCCTCTTTCTTCACCTCCATCCCCCCAGGCTACCTGACTTAGACTTTAAAACCTGCAGAAAGAGTTTTGCACAAGGGCTGCATGATTCCTCCCTCTTTAAAGAAGGGAGCACAGAGGCTGCTGAGTGTCATCCTTTATCTTGACTTCCGCATTTTATTGCCTTTCCCCCTTTGTGTCCCCCAGGACAGGCTGTCTCCAGCAGGCTGGGTCAGAGCTAGTCTGCCCTGCAGGTTAGGATGTGGAGGCCTTGAGAAGGAGTCAGGGACTGTCACCCACCCCAAACCATCAGCTCTCCCTGCATTAATCCTGTGCCTAAATGGTGAGAAAGCTTTTAACCCTTTCCTGGAAGAGGGCTTACCAGTTGGAAAAACACCAAGGCTTGTGCCTTCTGGAAGCTGGCTGTTTTAGGATGCCCCTGATAGCCTATGGTTGATGTTGAACCGGAATTTGATTTGTGCTCGGGAGTCTGAGCTTGTAGCTGGGCTCCTGCAGAAGCCTCATGAAAGATGCATTTCAACCAGGCAGTTCCAGGGGAGAGACCAGCTTAAATTACAGCTCTACAAATCCAAATATTGGCATATCTGCAAATCCAAATGTAAGGAATTAAAAAAAACTAAATTCTAAGAATCTTATTTTGCACTTCCTGTGCAAGAAGGAAAGGATGAGCTATTCAGAGAAGAGACAAGGCTGTCAATAACAAGAGAAGCTTCAGCAGGGCAAACCCCACCTTCTTTTCTCTCTTCGGCCATTTTTCAGGTGGCTCAGATAGTAAAGAATCTGCCTGCAATGCGGGAGACCTGGGTTTGATCCCTGGGTTAGGAAGATCCCCTGGAGGAGGGCATGGCAACCCACTCCAGTATTGTTGCCTGGAAAACCCCCATGGACAGAGGTGCCTGGCAGACTACAGTCCATGGGGTCACAAAGAGTCAGGCACAACTGAGAATGAGCAACTAAGCACAGCGCATGCTTCCAGGGAAGAAGAGCCTCAATGAGAGAGGAAGACAGTGTTTGTTCAGCACAGTTTTCTGCAGGACTGTCTAAAGAGACCACCCCAACCAGTAATTGGGATGTTGGGCTCACCAAATCTGGTTGGTCTGTTTCTGTCTACATTCCTCAAATCACTTCTAGGCCTGGGGCCAAGGGATTCCCACTGAGGACTGACCTCCCCATATCTGTTCACAACATAGCAGCCGCCAGCAATCCTGTGAGACTGGGAACTTAGCCATGTCATTCTTCTGCTCAAAACTCTCTCATGGCTCCCCATTTCCCTTGGAGGAAAGCCAAAGTCCTAAACCTGAACCTGGCCTCTGTACTCTAATACCCAGTTAAATCTCAGAGACAGATATGGGGTGAAGTAGAAAAGAATGGCTTTATTGCTTTGCCAAGCAAAGGGGACCGTGGCAGACTAATGCCCAGGGTAGCGAGGAGTTTTATAGCAATGGTTCAAAGAGCACATGATCAGCTGGTGGACAGTCTTCTGATTGGTGGGGTGGAGGTAAGTGAGAGTCAGCATCATCAACCTTCTAGTTCCAACCAGTCTGGGTTCTGTGCGCTTGCAGACAGCACACTGTCACTTCAGTGTCTCCAAATCAGCTCAAAGATGTGTGTGTCCCTTGATGGAGAAGGAGGACCCTGCCCCGTTGTTTCTCTTGACCGCTGGTTCTTCCCTTGCTTCTGCATCTCCTCTTTTCCTTAATTAACTTCTGTTTGAATCTTCCCATTGGAACTCAGTGAGGAGCATGGGGGCTGAATGAAGCCTATTTCCTGTAATCAAAGAAATGGGAGACACAGAAAGGTTTTTGTGCCCAGGAACCCCACAGGGTCTTGCTTGGTTTGAGTCCCTAAAATAGACCCACAGCCCTGCCTGCCTCCTCCATTACCTCTCTGATGCCCCATAGTATTCCTAGCCCTGGCATGCGTTCCCATGTCCTCGGCATACGCTGTTCCTTCTGCCTGAAACAGTCTTCCCTCAGAAAAGTCATGGTATGCTCTTCAGTCTTGACTCGGATGTTAGCTTCTGGGTGAGCTTTCCCTGACAGCCCTATTTAAAATTTCAAATGTCCTTTTATATATACTGTTCCTTGGGGAGAAAAAAAGAGGTACAACCTAAAAGTTAAGAGTTAGGTTTTATTCCACAGACTTGCTGCCGGACTTAAGCCTGGGAGGCAACCTCTCATATAGCTCTGAGGGACGGTTACAAAAATGGTAAAAGTGGAGCCAAGCTAGATAGGAACTTTTGCAACAAAACCTAGGTAGTCAAAAAACCAAAAGATTATTGTTAAGATAAGAAAAATGGAATATCTCAAGGTAATGAATTTCACATTTTTCTATTTATGGGAAGATGCAAGAGCCTGGGCTCATTGAGATCCTTCCTTTAATATGTACCTTAACTATGTAGGGACAATATCCCTTGTTTTTGTTTGTTTGTTTGTTTTTTGTTTTCCTTCCTGAATCCCCTCAGGGTGCAGAGCAGAGCAGCTGCAGTGGCTGATGGCTTGATCTCTGCAACATCGTCTGTTTGCTGATATGGCAGGAGACATTTTTCATCCACAGTACCCTTTTCCCCCTTTCCTCCTCTCTCTCTCTCACTTATTCAACTCACTTATCACCTTTTAGTATTTTATATATTTTATATATTTTGGGGTTTTTGAACTTTCATGCTGAAGGATCAGGCCTCAAGGTCAGAGAATTCATGGGGGTGTTATAAACAAACAGGATGCTGCTGCTGCTGCTGCTAAGTCGCTTCAGTCGTGTCCGACTCTGTGCGACCCCATAGACGGCAGCCCACCAGGCTCCCCTGTCCCTGGGATTCTCCAGGCAAGAACACTTGAGTGGGTTGCCATTTCCTTCTCCAATGCATAAAAGTGAAAGTGAAGGTGCTCAGTCGTGTCCGACTCTTCGCGACCCCATGGACTGCAGCCTTCCAGACTCCTCCGCCCATGGGATTTTCCAGGCAAGAGTGCTGGAATGGGGTGCCACTGCCTTCTCCGAAACAAACAGGATAGAACTAGCTAATATTTAGAGTGCTTACTGTATCTAGCACCATCCTAATAGCTTTATATGCATTCACTCATCTACTCCTCACCTATGAGGTAGGCATTTTAGGAATCATTGATATTTTAAGAATCACTGAACTAAAATGGACAAGAATGGGCAAATTTAATTCAGATGACATTATATCTACCACTCTGGGCAAGAATCCCTTCGAAGAAATGGAGTAGCCCTCAGAGTCAATAAAAGAGTCCAAAATGCAGTACTTGGGTGCAGCCTCAAAAACAGCAGAATGATCTCAGTTTGTTTCCAAGGCAAACCATTGAACATCACAGCAATCCAAGTCTATGCTCCAACCACTAATGCTGAAGAAGATGAAGTTCAATGGTTGTAAGAGCAACATTTTACAGAATCAAAAGCAGAGGAATAGTCTATTTATGCGTCTTGTTGATGGCAACACAGCTAGTGATTTGCAGAGCCAAGATTCAGGTACAGGACAGTGCCTTGGAGTGGAGGGTAACCTCCCCCTACCCACCTTGCCCAAGATAGCAACCCATATGGCTGAGTTCCCCTCTCTTCATACTCCACGCTTCTCTTGGTCCCATCTGTGGGTGATGAAGACATCGCCTTTGCATTCATTCACAAGTCTGACTTTTCATCATCCATCTGGCCTTATTTTCTGCCAGTTTCCCAATCACCCTCTATGTCTCAGCCACTCCAGTCCTTGCTTTATCTCACTCTTCACAAAGCTAAATTTCTCTTATTTTTTCTGCTTCCAATTAAGTCAAGTCTTCAGAGCAGTGGTACCCAGACTTTTTAGCACTGGGGACCAGTTTCGTGGAAAAGAATTTTTCCACGGACAGGAGTTTGGGGTGGGGATGGTTTCAGAATGATTCAAGCACATTACATTTATTGTGCACTTTATTATTACTATCACTTCAGCTCCATCTCAGATCATCAGACATTAGATCCTAGAGGCTGGGAACCCCTCCTTTAGAGAGAGCTTTGCTAACCAGCCTGCTACCCACCTCACTCGTCTTCAGCCTCTTCTTGTTTCCTAAAATGCCTATTACAGTACCAATAGCGAGTGCTTTGTCGCCCAGTTGTGTCCAACTCTGTGCAACCCTGTGGACTGTAGCCTGCCAGCCTCCTCTGTCCATGGGATTTCCCAGGCAAGAATACTGGAGTGGGTTGCCATTTCCTCCAACAGGGGATCTTCCTGACCCAGGGATCAAACCCCTGTCTCTTGTGTCTCCTGCATTGCCAGGTGGGTTCTTCAGCACTTTGTGCCACCTGGGAGGCCCATCACAGTAGTGATGCTATTTGCTCATCACTCCCTGTTTCTCCAGGAACCCAGACTTTGACATGTCACTGTCATACCCTCAGTGTCCAATGTCATGTCCTGCACACAGTAGAGGCTTAACAAATATGTACTGAATAAATGAATCCTTCTTTGGATTTGCCTGATACTCTCATGCTGTATGTGTCAGGATAAATATTTCTTTAAAAAGTGATTTTGAGTTTCAGGGATGTGCTCAGGTTTGCAAAACTAAGGTGTTAAGTAGAACCAGGAGGAAGCTTGATGGAGTAAAGTGGATCAAGGAAGAGAAATTAAAAAAAAAAAAAAGAAGAAGAGGAAGAAGAAAGCAATAAGGGCCTATTAAAGAGAACAAAGAAAAGAATTTGCTAAAGTTCATTGCATGAGGGGTTGATTCCAGTTGACTAAATGAGTTATTTGACTGCCTTCAATTCAAAATAATCCTTGTACCAAAGTGGCCTCTTTGAGGGTAGTATATTCTGTCACTCTTCATTATGAACTAGCAAAAAGATGAGGTCCTATTCTCCAAGATGGCAGGGGGATTTATTCTGTGCCAGATACTGTGCTAACTACTTGTAATCATTACCTGGTCAACATTCCTCCCAACTTCAGAGGGTGGGTTCTATTATCACCCTAACTCCCATTTTAGAGCTGGGAAGGTGAAATGTAAGAGGTGACTTGTGCCTATCACAGAGCTGGCAAATCATTCAACTGGATATGTTAATGCAAATTCATATGTCTGATGCACAAAGAGGGCAAACAAACCAAAACAACCGAAATTGGAGCAGAGAAAGTTTTATTGCAGGGTCAGGCAAGGAGATGGCTCATGTCCTAAGAAGCCTCCAGCTCCCCCAAAGGGTTTTGGCAAAGCATTTTCAAAAGCCAGGTGAGGGGTGGGTGGTCACAGGGTACCAGAAAAGATTGTACACAATTCTCTGATTGGCTGATAAGGAAAGGGGGTGGTGTCACAGAGGTGAACATTATCAGTCCTTAGGCTACAGGAGGCCTGGAGATATCAAGTAGTTAACATCTTCCATTTGGTGGGGGTTTTAAAATATGCAAAACAACTCAGGAAATTTGCGTCAAATACTATTATTATCAGGGTTTCCCAGGTGGTGCAGTGGTAAAGAATCCAGTTTTGATCCCTGGGTCAGGAAGATCCCCTAGGGTAGGAAATGGCAACCCACTCCAGTATTCATACCTGGAAAGTTCCCTAAACAGAGGAGCCTGGTGGACTACTGTAGTCCACAGAGTCGCAAAGAGTCGAAGAAAGACGATTGAGCACACACACATACACACTATTATTATCAAGGTACTCAAGAGAGGAGTTAATAGAGGATATGGGGGAAGCCCTGTCCTGGGAAGGCCTCGTAAGGTCCCACTTGATTGCAAATATGGACCCAGGCATGTCTGTATCCAAGCCCCACTAAACATGTCCTCTTTGCACTCCAACCACTGCGTGTCCCATTGACACACACAATTTGAAGCAAAATGCAGCCATTAACTCAGTGTTTCCTTTTCCTCTTCCTCCTCCTTTAACTAGGCCATGATTCCCCCAGCGCAATTAAGTCCAAGGGTTTCAGACAGGTTTTGAGAATTTAGCACATGCATACTGATTGCAGAAACAAACTGATGGAAGATGGCCCCACTAGAAAAGGAACCTGAACTTTCCACATAAAGATGGCCCAGGGAGAGGGAAAAAAAACAACCTCGGGACCCTGACTAATTTGACAAATGAATGTACTACCATGGGAGGGTCTGAGTCATTAGAGCTTTGGGGATGTGCCAACTAAGATAAATAAATTGGATTTCAGCGTGTTGTACTGAATCACTGCATCCCTGCAGGCACTTAAACACAGCACTAACCTGAGCATGATGTCTGCCATTTTGGCAAGGTCAAAAAGATTTCTTTCCCACCAGGGGAATTTTCCCTCACCTAGCAATTTATAAATTTCTGTTCCCATGGTGAAGGACTAGATCAACACTTATCAATACCAACCGCAGTTCCTCAGTCCTTTTCCTTCCTCATCTTCAAGCCCCAGGGCCTTCTGCTTCCTGAGTTATTATGTAAATGACTTACAGGCAGAATCTAAAATCATCGACCAGGAACCCTCCCACTTTGACAATCTCTAGTTAACTGGATTTCTGCTTAACCGAAGGTTAAATAAAACCTCCTTGTTTCAGGCCTTGTTAGTGAAAATCTTTCTAAACTGTGTTCACTCACCTGCCTAAGTTTCTGGAGCAGAAAGAAAATAATTACATTTTTGCTTGATGATCAGACATCTTGCAGTACCTTAGGGCACTATTCTGTGTAACAGTTTGGATTAAAATTTCACTGTACTTGTCGACTTTTGTGAGAAATGGGGCCCTTAACTGTTCTAAGTTGAAGAAGAAATTTTAATTTAATTTTGTTGAGAGAAGCATCTTGCTTTCCCTGTGCTGAGCAGAGTATCAAGGCATTTCCTCAAAAATGCTGATAAGTCGATGAATGTCTGATGTGAATTTATTTATTGCTGTTCGTTTTTTTTCCCCCTAATAATAATTGTATCTGCTTGACTGATCACTAGGGATGGTTCCAGGTGTTGTGCTAAGCCCTTTACATGCTTTATATCATTGTATCCCTGCCACACAGCGAGTAGACTTTGTGCTGTGTGTATTCAGTTGTGTCCAACTCTGGTGGCCCCATGAATGGTAGCCCTCTAGGCTCCTCTGTCCATGGTATTTTCCAGGGAAGAATATTGGAGTGGGTTGCTATTTACCCTACAGATAAGCCGCAGAGAGGCTGAGTGACTTGGCCAAGGTTCCAAAACTAGGAAAGTGCAAACTAGAATCCACGTTACTTGAGGAGCTTTATGGATGGTAGTCTCCATCTGCATATGAAGCTATATAGAAAGGAATGACCTTAAAACCATAAGGAAATGGAAACTACATGAAATGAGAATTGAGGTGGGGCAGACAGACAGATACACACAGGTACCTCTGCCCACACCCACAGACACACACACACACAGACCTACAAGCACCCTGGTCCTAGACTCCCAAGGACAGGGTAGTAGTTTAGAGATGCAATTTTTAAATAATCTGCAAAAAAAAAAAAAAGGGCCAGGTTGTTTGTTTTATAACTTATGGCTTTTTGTGAACTGATACCCTTGTAAAATAACATAGATATAAATCATTAGAAGAATGAAGAATATAATAAAATGACCTTCAAGACCAATTTGTAAAATAATTATTAGCTTTAGCATACATAAAATAAAAGTCAAATAGTTATAAAATTTCTACCAGCTCAGTCTCGATTTCTGTTCTCCTTTCTCTGTGGACAGCAGTTGGTGGATCTACAGAGTTACTCATATTTTCACTTTGCAGGGCTAGGTCAGACCAACCTTTGCTTCTCCAATAGTGGTTACCAATAGGCAGGCAGTATGGGCCTCACCTGGGAGCTGAGCATGCTGGGAAATGTGGGATCTCCAGCCCCGCCCGCCCCACCCCCCCCCCCCCCCCCACCCCCAACCCCCGATTGGCTGAACCAGGATCTGCTTTTCAACAAGATCACCACTCCAGTATTTTTCCAGGGGAAATTCCGTGGACAGAGGAAGCTGGCAGACTACAGTCCTTGGGGCTGCAAAGAATCAGACACAACTTGGCGTCTAAACAACAACAACAACAGGTGATGCTGGTGAGCAGGGGATGCTTGGGAAGCAGTGATTTAGAACAGACTCAGAAGTCTGACCACTAGAATTAGAAGTGTTCTAATTGAGATCTATATCTCTCATATCTATGTGACCTCGGGCAAATTACTTAACAGCTCTGTGCTTCTATTCCCTAGTTTTAACAGTACACCTCTCTCTGGGCTCTTGTAAACTCTGCCGGGTAATGGGCCTGGCAGGTAAAGGGCAAATGAGAGAGTGCCCAGTGGAGCCTAGCACTCTATAAGGTAAGGATGCCAAAGCTACTGCTGTTATTGCTAATGATTTTTTTAAAAACTTTTTTTTTTTTTTTTTTTTTTTTTTAGGCCATCCTGTTGTCTTTGAGACAGACGCACTCAGGCTAAAGACATTTACTTGGATGTTTGATGTTTAATTGATTGTAGGCCCTTATGGAGGGTTTACCCGCCCACTTTCTCATCCAGGTCTTTTGGCTTGGGCCTACTGATGCTACTTAGGCCCACTTGGGCAGTTTCCTCACCCCACTCAGCATCATCTATTGGTACTAACCGTCCTGAACAAGGTGAGTCTACAGGAGTAACGGGGTGAAAGCTGATGAGTTCTGATGTTCCAGGCTGTCGAGGACAGAGCTCACTAGGGCCTGGTGGATATTTCAGGCCCTGGTAGAGAAGGGAGGAGCAGTTCAGCTGAGAGAGGAGACATGCCCTGGGTGGTGGGGTTTCTGTGACAGCAGGGATGCTGGTTGCTCCCATCTTTTGTCTTTTGTTCCTTCTACAGATAAAAGCCAGTGTGTCCTCTAGTGAGATGGATGCTTCTATGAGCCTGGAGCTAGGAAGAGGCAGCAAACAAAAGTGAACAGTCAGTGTTTCCTGAAGATTTACACAGAAACCTACCCACAGATGCAGGCATGCTGGATTTATAATAAGGGTGGCATCACTTGTTCTTGTGCGCTAAGATAAGGGTAAACAAATCTCAGGCTGTGATATAAGTCCCTATCTGTAGAAGCCAGGAAGGATTCCCTGCCCTGTTGCTGAATTGTGTGCTTGACAGGTTATCCTCAGAGGCTTGTTTTAGGACACTTCATCTGGAGGTCACATTGGGCCCCGCATGTGAAAGGTGGAAGGACATGCCTGGGTGCAGAGCAGGGCGAATCCTCTGTCCCTGCTCATCTAGAAGCTCAGAAATGGAAGTACCTGTAGCAGAGGCTAGAGTATTTGAAAAATCCTGGAGAGGAACTGGGTGGGGAATCAAGTGACCCTGTGAGCCTGGGCCTGATCGAGGAAATATGCCAGGAAACCTGTGTTTCCACTCTTGACCTTGGTCCAGCAGTCACACCCACCCTAGACCCACCTCTGCCTTTTATTTTGTCAACAGCAGGTAGATAAATGCTCTCAAGTTTCCAATTTTTCATCTCACCTCCAGAGAAGGAAGCCTACGCTGACCCGTAGGAACTGGCTGGCCGTCTCCACCATATCTTCTGCCTCTAGAGGACAAAGGCAGTGTCCCGATCATCTCTGTATCCCTTATGTGTAAGCTTTCTACATGCGCTAGTAAAGTTTACAGAAAAAGAAAGCCAGAGCTCTGAGAGTGAATCTCTTTTAGAAATACAGGAATGTAACTTAAAATTTGGAAAAATTATCATTCTCTTATAATATTTGGGCTTCCCAGGTGGCTCAGTGGTAAAGAATCTGCCTGCCAATGCAGGAGACTTGGGTTTGATTCCTGGGTGGGGAAGAGCTGCTGGAGAAGGAAATGGCAACGCTCTCCAGTATTCTTGTCTGGGAAATCCCATGGACAGAGGAGACCGGCGGGCTACAGTCCATGGGGTCACAAAGAGTTGGACACGACTGAGTGACTAAACAACAACAACATATAATATTTACCATTTGGTGTTCTGTCTTTTAAAAAATAATTCTAATCAATCTATATGTAATTATTATTATCCCACTTTGCAGATATTGAAACTGAGTCTCCAGAACCAAGAAAACACAGCTCTAATGTAATGAAGCCAGGATTCAAATCCACTAATGTAGACATCCAACCCTGCTTTGTCCAAGCTGATTCTAGAGACACCATCCCAGGTCCTCTGTGATGTGTTCCTTTGGCAATTTCCCTGAGCACAGGCCTGGGCACCATGTCCCCCCAACCCCTTTTTTTTGGGGGTGGGGGGAGAAATCAGCCTTTTAAAAAAAAATTTTGTTTTTTAAATTGAAAGATAATTGCTTTGCAGAATTTTGTTGGTTTCTTCACATTTGTTAAACTGCAGGAGGAATGGACTAAGACCCCACAGGATGCTTGTCCAGTGGGTGTGAGAAAAGGAGACATACATGCATGTGCGTGAGCACACACACAGACACAGCCATCAGGAGAGCAACTGCATGCAGTCGGAGACGCACAGACAGGACCGGGCTCCTTTATATCGCAGGAAATATCACGCAGATTATCAGGCTTCCCCTGTGTCAAACTTGGCAGATTATCAAGACTTCTTGTTAGTCTTCTTAGTCAAGCTTTCCATATTCCTGGTATGAGCTGTGTATAGTATACTACATCTTATGGAAAACAAAGGATGAGATACATAGATACACACACACACACACACACAATGTTTTTTCCCATGATTTTTCCACATTTAGACTATGTTTATAAGTTTACCTAAAAAGCTCATGAGCATGGTTGCCTCTGAGTAGGAACCTAAGGGCTAGAGGTGAAAAGAGAATCACTTTGCATTACCTTCTTTTTTTAATATTTAAAGCTTTTAATTATGGATGTGGGTTCCTTATTCAAAACAAAAAAAAACTATTAAAAAAAAGCAAACAGAAAAACAGACTATGTTCCCACGTCTATATTACACTCTGATATTTCTAAATTGAGTCTTGTGAATGAATGGTTGTTTCTGAATGTGATTAATTCTGAGAGCATTTATGATAGGTTGGAGGCTGTTTATGTTTCAGTGTAGAGAAGCAGATTGATGGAAGACCCTTGGAGGTGAGGAGGATGGAAATGCTCTAAGGGAGGTAAATTTCTCCAGCCTCAGCCAGGAGAGGCCAGATTAACCACTAGGGAGTGATGAGTGTCAGTAAATTCCAGTAAATCAGGTAAGAAATAAGATAGACTCTTCATCTTGACACCTGGCTGAACTGGAATATCTAGGAGTATTGGGAGATTTGAACTGAATTTAGGGAGGTTTTTTTTTTTTTTTTTTTTTTTTAAGATAAGATGACTGTGTTCACCAGACATTTGTTTCCATGGCCACATAACTGAGATGCAGACTTTAAAAGGACTAGCTGACTTTGTTCAGTAACCGGAATATAGTAGAACAGTGAGTAGTCATTTTGCTAGTCTCATCACATTCAACCTTTAAAGAATCCTATCAAGTAATATCCCATTTTACGTGTACAAAAATTAGGACCCCAAAGAGTTAGGAGTTGATCAACTGGCCCAAGATGTCACAGATAATATGGCAGAGTCACAGTATGACATTAAGCACTCTGATTCCAAACCCTTAGCTCTACCCAACACTGACTGGAAGAAAAGGAGCCAGGGCTTAATTATCCACAAGAAACTGGCAAATAATTGTCCTAAGGTAGTGGCTGTCAGACCCTAGCTACATCAGAATCTCCTACAAAGCTTGTTAAAATACCTACCCCCATGGTTTGGATTCAGTAGGTTTGGGCTAGGGCCTGGGAATTTGCATTTCTAACAAATTCTCAGAAGATGCTGATACTCTGGTCTGTGGGCTCCACTTTGAGAACTAATAAAGTAAAGAGATTAGAATAGGGGCTCTTAAATCTTATTTGGTGCTTTTAGGGTCCAATATAGGAACAAGGCAATTACATGCTATTTATTTCTAGTATGTTTGTTTTATTTTTATTTTTTTAGATTTTGATAAAATACTTTTCGGAAGCATCCACTATCTCATTTATTTTCGGGGAGAAAACAGAAATGACTTTGTGTTTACAGGCAAATCAGAGGGTAAGGGGGATCAGGCACCTTAAGGTGTACAGTTCAGAAGTAGCCAGAGGACTCCCCAGAGAAAAGGCCAGTCACTAGTCAGGACTCTTCTGGTCACAAATGACAAAAATCTAACTTAAATCATTTGAGGTTTTATTTGGCTGTGTGTAATAGAAGCTCACTTTACACAGGTGTCTTGGAACCAAGTTTCTGATTTTGTTGTACAATAACCCTTCTGGAGTTAGATGGTCACTGGCATTGCTTTAGAAGCTCAATAGTATAAGGTCTGACATCTCTTTTTTATTTTAGTTTTTACTCGAGGCTCATTCACTCTCTCTCTCTCTCTTTTTTTTTTTTTTACTTATTCACTCAAAGTGGCTGCTATGGCTCCAGTCATCACACATGTGTTCTAGTAAGAAAGAAGGTAGAAAGTGGAAGAGGTGTGGTCCATCTTATTAATTGGTAATATCTTTAAGGTTTCAACTGTGGCACATGACCATATATAGCTGCAAGAGAAATGGAGAGAGTGAGTAGTTAGTTGCATACATTGCATCCCTACACAAAATTAGGATTTTGTAGTCAAAGGAAAAGGAGTGATTGGCAATTAGGAAGGCACTTAATCCTACACAGCAAATTGGACAAAATGGGGAATATATTGCCTTTATGAGAAAAGCAAGGATAAAGTGCCTTCAAGAAGGCTGTATGAGTCAGCTTCATCTTCATAACAAGCCACTTCAAAACCTAGTGACTTTTAAGTTTAAATTCAGACAAATATTTACTTGATGATGAATCTGTGGATTGGTGACTTGGGCTGGGTTCATCTGAGAAACTCATCTCTGCTCCATGTGGTGTCACCTGGGCGTAGTGTTACTGCTGTGACCTTAGCTAGATGGCTGGGATGTTTGGAACACCTGGAATTTTCTTTTACCTTCCATCATGGCATGACTGGGACCAAATGGTTTATGATGATCTTTTTCATGTCTGGCAACTGTTGCTGACTACTGGCTGGGTCATCTAGCTCCAGCAGGCCGGAAGACCAAGCTCTGAAAGCAGCAAGAGAAAGTGTAGGTCCCAACGTGCAAGTGCTTTCCAAGCCTGTGCTTGCATTGCGTTTGCTGATGTCCTATGGCCAAAGCAAGTCTCTTGGCCAAGACCCGACCAAGTTAATGTGGATGGGGACTGTGCAAGGTTGTGTGTCCCAGGAGGCATGGCTTATGGGGCCCATTATGTATCAATCTACCGAATATACCCGAGACCAAGGACCAGAATGTCTCCTTATCATGTCTTTGCCTTTCTCTGCAGGTCACCTTCATTCCTTTACACAAAGCACTTGACCATATCTGGAATCCAGGGATTACTTCTTCAGCTTCCTACCCATAGGGAACAGATGTTTCCTCTTTAATTGTATTCTGAAAATCACTGGGAAGAATTTTAATTGGTCTGCTGTGGGTCAGATGCTAAACCCAGGGTTATCCAATTGGGATATGATAATTTGTGGTTCCCAGTGGAACCTCAAATTTGGCCAGAGGTTGCAGAAGGGACAATTTTTAGAGACGCCATTCTAAAAGTGAATTGAGATCCCTTCTGGAATAATGGAGATATACTGACCAGAAAAGACATATAGATGTGCAGTGTTGGGAGGAACCATCGAACAGAAAACCTCACAGACTCTCTTTTTTGGATTTTTAAAAAATATTTATTTGTTTTGTTAGTTGGTTGGGAGAGTCTGGATTTAGTAAAAACTTAAGCTAATTTAAAACTTAATTTCTATTGTTTTCCAAAACATTACCTTATTAAACCAATCTACATATTTTCTTCGAAAAAAATGCAGATCAACACCCACCACTGGCCCCCATGGGAAGATTTATGAGTGTTCTTTGTGGCAAACATACAACAGAGTTTATATTACTTGTCACTCACCTCCCCCTGTGATTGTGTTGGGAAAACAATACAAAAAGTGAAAGACTTGTGTCCTTAATTGGCATATCGGTCACATCAATGAGGGTCTATTTTTTCCCTCCAATCCTGTTAGGAATTTAAGAGCATGCTGACAAAGTTCCATATCTGGATTTGTGAATATACGTCATTTCTGGCAAAGTGAAAATTCTGGGATCACCTGTCCAGCAGGGTGTCTGATGGAGGCATTGCTGGTGAGTGTCACCAAGGATCCCAAGCATGAGTGGAGTGTGAGGGTGCCCTCTTGCTCTTTAACTGGAGTGAGGGACAGTTAAGAGAGGTGACCACTGGAAGTGTTGGAGAGCAGAGAGATGCTGGCCTTTGAGGGAAAGCTCCCACAAATAGTAGAGATTCCTGAAGGGCTTTGAGAGAGGATCTGCTGGTAGCCGTGGTGATGCTGGGTTTCTCGCGTCCCCGCTGCCAGAGAGTGAGTTTGTTCCCAGTTCCCAGGGGCCTTAGCTGGTGCAGCCGTGGCTTCTTTCAGAAACTTTCTAGACAGAACTCCTGCTCAGAAGCACTTCATTAATTGGTGGAACTTGCTCCTCACTCTCTCGATGCCCTGCGGCGTTTCACAGGCACCCCCCTTCTGCCCAGCAAACCTTTGCCTGTAATTGTGGTGTCACCACTTGCAGTTAACACGCTCTGGTTTGCCTTCAAGGGGTTGTTCAGTTCTCCTTTGGATTCTTTGCTGGCAATGAGGGTATGTTTATCAGCAGGACTGCTGAGGAGTCTCTGGGCTGTGACTTTGAATATGAAAACTGTCTGGTATCATGCATATCCAGTTCAAAATTCATGCTCCTTTCTCTCTGCATTCCTTAGTCTGATCTCCCCTACCACTGGTCCTGAATGGGAATTTATGAAAGATACTTGGGCCCTTACAGTGATTTCTCACTGAAGGTAGTGGACAAGCCATTAAGAGAAAAGCTTCAATCTGGGAAACTGTGTAGAGGTCCATGAGAAACTGCAAGAAGACTCCAACTTCAGGGCTGGGCTACAGAGCCAGGAGCTAGCTTAAACTGTCCAGGGCACATTCATGGTGCCAGGAGTGAGAGTGAGAGCTGGGGCAGTAGGAAAAACAGGAGATAGTCTTCAAATCACTGCCTAGAACAATAGGAATTTTTTCATAGTGCAGGAGGGCAAGAGTTAATGAAGCTTTATTTCTTATTTGTTACATCTCTATTACCATTTTTTCCCTGCAAAACATGTTTTGAGCAGTCATGATGCTCCAAACATAGGTGGTACAAAATTAAATGAAATATGGTGTCTGCCTTTGTGTGTGATGCTGATGAGTCAATATATAATTGGCTAATACTCTGATGACGGTCTTGCAGGATGCTTGGGGGGCATCCATGTGTCTCTTCATCTCACAATATTTATTGAGTGCCTGCTGTGTTCCAGGTGTTGTGGTGGGCTGGGAACATGGAAATGAAAGAGGCACATGGTCTGCCTACAAGGACCTCACTTGCTGGTGCAGGGGTGACCTGTAAACACAACTCAGTGCAGCGAGGGCTGAAATGCAGACCAGAGGTAATTTTACAGAACCCCTTGAAAGAAAACATACTTGAGAGTCTTTGCTTAAACTTTTTTTTTGTTTGTTTGTTTGTTTTGCTTTAGGCAGAGGAACTAGACATCTTATTTTATCATAAAACAATTTATGGAAATGTGTATACGTAACTAAGTTTAAAAATTCTCTCCATTTAATCTGAAATCTGAGATGATGAATCACTTCCCCTGCAGAAGAAGTCTCAGTGATGCAGCCCTGGATACAGATCTTTGAGCTTCCCTAGGTGGAAGACAGAAGCCAGTACCCAGAGGGCTGTCCTGCTTAGATGCAAGTGTCATCCTCAGTGAGTCCCCCCTATACGTTCTCCTGGGGTCTAGTGAATGAATCAGATGTTCAACGGCAAAAAGAGCTCTGTTTTTCCTTTTGAACAAAGATTCCATTATTGCCTGTCCTGGACTGGTTGGCTGTTTTAAGTAAGCCTCTGCCCCTCGGGAAGCCTTTCATGGTTCAGCTGGGATGGTTAAAGAAAGGCCAAAGGAGCCCTGGAGTGGGACTCCTAGCCAGAATTTGAATGTAAGTGAGATCTGACAGCCCTTCCCAGCCTCTCTGCACCAGGAGATGTTTTCTGCCCAGTATCAATGGGTGATTCTAGGTTGAGGAGTCCCAAGGAGGATGTTCATCTTTCACCCCAAATTCATGTGCCTTAGCTCCCTGTGTGATGAAGAGGTTGGCTGATAAGCAACCTGTCTGCACTGTGTAAGTCCACCCACTGCACGTTTCCATCAGGAGTTGCTCCAGACTGCATCTCCCAGGCTTCCCAGCTTACCTGCCTTGTCCAGAACTATTTGTCCCTGCTACAGTGCAGCAGTTATGAAAGTGGGCTCTGGATTTAGACAGGTTTGGTTATGAAATCCAGTTCTGCCACTGACTAGCTGTGAGGCCTTGGATGAGTTGCTTTACCCCTCTAGATCATTCTGTAAAATGAGTATAATAATAGCTATGCATCAGGATCCCAGCAGGAAATAGGTGCTGCTGTATTCAGATGAGGATCATTCAAACAGGCCTTGTTCACGAAAGGAGAAATTACAGGTGTGTGAAAGGCTTTGGAAATCACCCTGGCTCATAAGGGAACCCAGGTTAGTAGTAGAGAGCTGCAGCCACTCCTAAGCCAGTAGGAAAGTTGGGAGAAAGAAGGAACAGGAACCAAAATGGGGAAGAGGTTGTTGAAAAAGGTCTCTGAGAAAAGTCATGACCTTAGTCCACCACAAATGACTTTATGGAAGGCAGGGGGCAAACTGACTTTCCCTCCTGTCTCCAGATTCCTGCTCTTCTGAGGCTCCCCATTGTCCCAACCCAATTAGAAGTTGGAGGCCATGAGAGGACGCAGCATAATCAGTACAGACTAACCTCCCAGGGCAGGGCGCAAAGTGGAGGAGGGTGGGGATGGCTATGTGGCACACACATCCCGCAGGAACACATTCACAGAATGGCTGAGCTGATCGAATGATGAAATGGCATTAAGGGCTAACGCAGTTCTTGGCACCAAATTTTCAATGAAAGTTAGTTAAGATTATTAGTATTTCTCTGTTCTAGGTCAAAGTGAGAGAGTTGTTAGTGATTTCGGGCTGAGCCCATGAAGTAGGGCCTGTCAGAAGCAATGGGGGGTTAAGGAATGATGAGTCTTTGGTATAAAAGGAAAATTAAGCTTTGTTTCTCCTTTCCTGAAGAATGTTCAGATACTTCTTGCAACCTGTCCCTATCAGCTTTTCTCTGACATTTTTGGTAGCATGTGAACATGTTATTTTGAAGACAGTATGATTTAAACTACTAGTCACTTTAATAATGGTTCTTGAAAGAATAAAGAGTTTTGGGGGTTATTGGAGGGGCAGGAAATAGAGCCTCCATTTGCCAGTTAGGCTGTCTTTTCTGTGGATAGCATCCAAGATTTAATACCAGCAAACATTTGCAAAGAATTCCTAGATTCCAGATATAGTTTTTTTATGCATCCTACTTGCATCTTAATAAATCCTCATAGCCGCCTTATGAGACATTGTTAGCTCCGCTTTACAGGTGAAGAAACTGAGGCACCAAAAGTTTCCACTTTTTAACCTACAGTTCTCAAAGTTCGGAACGGCAGAGCCAGAATTTGAATCCAGTCTGACTGCAGAGTCTCTCTTCTTCTCTACCCTGGCTGTGTAGGCATTCCTAGCTCTGAGTGTAACATCTGCTCCATAATATGATGTGTTCAGTTAACTGGAGTAAACATACAGAACTATAAAAGTTTTAACTCCTTGAACTATAGCCCCTTATTTGAAAGAAGGGCCAGCATAATGAATTTATATCCATGAGGCACAGGAAAAAGCCAGATTTAACATATTAAAAAAACCCAACAACTTTTATTATTTTATGTTGGAGTATAGCTGATTAACAACACGGCGATAGTTTCAGGTGGGCAGGAAAGGGACGCAGCCATGCATACGCGTGTATCCATCCTCCCCCAAACTCCCCTCCCATCCAGCTCGCCGCATAACACTGGTCAGCGTTCCCTGTGCTACGCAGTGGTATGTGTTAACTCTCCCTTCAGTTTAAAGTCGAATTGTTTTAGATATAAACTAGTTTATATAGGGTCCATTTTTGCTCACGGGCTATTACCTAACATGGTATAAAAAGACTCACACACAAACTACCCATCCCATACCTTTCCCAGGTAGTGACAAGTTGGAATAAGAGAATAAGATTCCAACAGATTTCTTTGTGTCTTCATTTCAGAATGTTGCCTTTGGTGGGAAGCAGCTCATGGCTGCACAGAAAGACAAAT
Organism: Ovis aries; assembly: GCF_016772045.2. NCBI lineage: Eukaryota > Metazoa > Chordata > Mammalia > Artiodactyla > Bovidae > Ovis > Ovis aries. Next base: position 26,906,675 of record NC_056062.1, on the reverse strand, counting down.
GTTATCAAGGCCTTTGGGACTGACTGTAGTTTAACCCCAAGGTCACTGGGAGGCCAGAGCCGAATGACTGGCAAGAATGTTGGCCCCTGAGCCAACCGAGCCTCCGGGCACACTGGCCTCCCTCTGCAGGCCTGCCCGTCAGCGCTGTGACAGTCTGTACCAGCCCTTAGCAGCGCAGCAGCCGCATTCTCCCCACAGGAAGGGGACCCCCCCCCCCAACCCCAGGCAGGAAAGAAGGGCACCTCCTTGGCTGGCCCTCCTTCCTTCTTGCCCACACAGCCCATCTCCCCGCTCACACAAAAGACTCTTTCAGCAACCAGTTACCTAGATTTGAACTTTTCAACAAGGCTTTTTGTTTTGATTTAGTTTTTTTTTTTCCTTTAAGCTCCACAGCTAAAATACCAGATCCTGCTGTTGCTAAGATTAAGGATTTTCTCCTCGTTTTCTCCCTCAGCTCAGTTTCCGTTGACTGAGAAGGACCAAGAGATGGATTACTGTTCCCTTGCCAAATGCGCAGAGGGTACTTGAGCTCTGGGGGGGCTTACACTGGGATTTGACATTACTCAGCCTTGTGCTAATCATTCTTAGTTACTCCTCAACATTCTCCTCAAAGTCTCAGGCGTTTGTGTCAGTAACTAAGGCCTCCTGAAACCACTCAGCCCTAAGTGTACACAAGAGAACCATGGAGTTGGAGTAAAAAGCAATTTAACATGAATATTTATATACTGTACAGAGCATGTGCCATGATTCACTCAGCTAATTTTCATTTTATGCATTTTCTTCCCATTTGTAGTGTTTATTTATTGCAAAGTTGAGGCTGTTAGCAAAATAATACCTCGGAGTAGGTTTTCTTTTTCCTTTAGAAATATTTTTTTCCCCCTGCTTTCTACTTTATCTCTGGGACAGTATGGCAATTTAACAGCAAAACTGGTCACTGCTGCAAACCCCGAGAGACTGATGGTGTATTGTTCTGAGCCAAAGCTTTTGCCACTGAGGCCTGAGCACGGTGCTGTGTGAGCCCTGTGGTCATTGGGCTGTGGCAGCTCCCATCAGTCATCATCTGGGGGCAGGAATCACCCAGTCCTCTGACTTTTGATGTGAGACTGCAGGTGCCAAGTGGGCTCGACTCCAATATGACAGGTGTCCTTATAAGAAGACACACAAACACATATAGAGAAGACGGTCATGTGACAATGGAGGCAGGGGTTGAATTGCTACAGCAGGCAGTCATGAACCACCCAAAGTTGCCAGAAAACCACCAGAAGCTTGCAAGAGTTGAGGAAGGCTCCCCCCTACACGAGACTTCAGAGACAGCACGGTCCTCCCACCATCTTGATTTCAGACTCTGGACTCCAAAACTAGGAGATAATGTATTTCTATTGTTGTAAGTTACCCAGAGTGTGGTACTTGGTCATGGCAGCCTGGGGAAACAAATGTACTCTTTATGGCCAGCCCAACTCTCAGAAATGGTCAAAGCTGACAGAGCTGTCAAAACAGCAGAGAACCTACAGTATTCTAATCCCTTACATCGACCAGGGAGTAAGCAGCTGGTCAGGTTGGAGCCCTGATTTAAAGGGTTTCCTTTAGATTAAAACCAGAATGGACCAGGGATGGGAAATTGCAAGCTTTATGACCTAACACTGACTCCTTCCAGGGTTATGAGGGAAAGAAACAGATCAATGGTATCTGAAAGATCTTCTTGGCAGCTCCAGACTATATATATCATCCTTTTTCTGGGACAAAGCCCCTCCCACATTTTACTCAGCTATCCTGATAAGGTGAAGGTAACTAGACACATGTGAGCATCAGCACCCATAGATTCACCAGTTACTTCATTTGCATGCACTTTTCTCATTTAAACATCATTACAGTAAGGTGGGGATCCTATTGCCAGGGCAACTGTAATATAAAAAGCAGCAGTGTCGTTTTGACAGAGATTCTTACTCCACTTTGACTGATTCCTACTGTGTCCCTGGGTACCCTCTCATTTGCTGTTAAAAAGATACGGCCATTTTTCTCCCCTCATTTCTGCCTTTTCCTCACCTCACTTTGCTTTTCTCTTTGCCAAAGTTCTCATGGCTTCCCCTGAAGTTTGACCTGAACTTTAGACTTTCTACTGAAATTGCTACTTTAGCTCCTTCCATTCTTCCAACTGAATTTGATGATATTTCCCCTTCTGTTCAAGAGCCTCACCTTCTGATCAACACACCACTCACTGGTTTCCATGACTGGGTTCTCAAGTCCTGACACCCAGTCTTATGACCTACATTATATTATAACTTGTCCTAAGTGTCAACCTCAGCTGGACTGTGAACCAGCTCCATGAGATAAATTCTTCAATAATTCGTGGCAGCAGGTTCCTCATCTGTAAAATGAGATGTTCTACTTTGTGAGAATTAAATAAGATAATGTATGTGGCGCCTGATGCATATAGGCTTTGTATTAGCTATCTAATGCTGTGTAACTTCATGGCTTAGAGCAGCAATAATTATTATCCTTCACCGTTTCCATTTCTTAGGAATGCAGGAATAGCTTGGCTGGGCTGTTCTGGCTTGGCTGTCCTCATGAGGTTGCAATATGATGCTAGCTGGAACTGTAGATATGTAAAGGCTTGACTATGGCAGGAGAATCCACTTTGAAGGTGGATGTCTCACATGGGCCTCTTACCTAGGTGCTGGCTACTGATGGGGAGCATCACTCCCTCTCCATGTGGGTGTCTTCACAGGGCTGCTTGAAAAGCCTATTGGTATGGTGGCTGTCATCCCCCAGTCAGAACAATAGGGGTGGAGGGCCATAAGGTATATAGTTTTTATGATCTAACCTCTGAAATAGCATCACCTACACCACATTTTTCCAGTAGTCATGTACAGATATGAGAGTTGCACTTTAAAGAAAGCTGAGCACTGAAGAATTGATGCTTTTGAACTATACTGTTGGAGAAGACTCTAACTGCAAGGAGATCAAACCAGTCAATCCTAAAGGAAATCAGTCCTGAATATTCTTTGGAAGGACTGATGCTGAAACTGGAGCTCCAATACTTTGGCCACCTGATGCAAAGAACTGACTCATTGGAAAAGACCCTGATGCTGGGAAAGATTGAAGGCGGGAGGAGAAGGGGACAACGGAGGATGAGATGGTTGGATGGCATCACCGACTTGATGGACATGAGTTTGACCAAGCTCTGAGAGTTGGTGATAGACAGGGAAGCCTGGCATACTGCAGTTCATGGGGTGCAAAGAGTTGGACACAACTGAGCAGCTGAACTGAACTGATACTGATACACCACATTTATTTGTTGAAAACAAGTCACTAAGTCCAGCCCATATTCAAGATGAAGGAATTTAGACTGCACTGTTTGAATGGAAGAGTGCTAGTGAACTTACATATTTTAAATACATGATAGACTTATAATGAATGTCAACTTCTATTATAATTTTAATTATATGAATGTTTCTTTTATGGGCTTCCGTGGTGGCTCCATGGTAAAGAATTCCCCTACACTGTGGGTTCAATCCCTGAGTGGGGAAGATTCCCTGGAGGAGGAAATAGCAACTCGCTGCAGTGTTCTTGCCTGAGAAATCCCATGGACAGAGGAACCTGGCAGGCTACAGTCCATAGGGCTGCAAAAGAGTCGGACACAGCTTAGCAGCTGAACAATAACAACAACATATTTCAACTACAAATATTTTTATTCATACAAACTATGATCACATGCTACTTTCTCATCCTTGCGAGATCTCCACCCTTGCTCTTCAAAACCTCAACTTTATAGAGAGGTTTTAACAATTCAAAGGGTCTCAACGTCACCCCAGTCTCTCAAAACTGCCTCCTTGAAAATGACTCCAACTGTGGGAAGAACCTGTGGGTGTATATTTCAAGGCCAGAGGAAGGCAAGGAGACTCACTGTCTGGTCCAGTCCCAGGGTCAACCTTCAGTCATGCCCTCTGGATGTTCCCAAGAAATTGACAGTCTGCCCGAGACCTATATCATTTCTGCTGAGGTTTTGCTGTGTCCTCTGGCCCCTGGCCACAGGTTGTTCCCTCTGCAATGTGGACTATGACAATAGCCCCTGTCACAGATTGCTCTTTACTGATTTTCCACTCAGGCCCTCAAAGACCTGCCAGACTGTGGACTGGAACAAGGCCTCAGGAGCACTTCCCAAGGAACTTCTTGCTTGGAAGATTAGCAGTTTCTTCCCAAGCATCGCTTTCAACTTGCTAAACACGTTGAAACAGTCCCAGCAGGATGGGTCTCCCTCAGATCCCAGGGTAGGTAGGTGCTTCTGCGCGTCCAGCCCTTCTGCCCCAGACCATGTGGTCCTCACCCACCTGGCACGTACTGTGTATATTACCTATATTTGTGTGCATATGTAAGTGTGCATATGTATATGTGCATACCTATGTTTACCTGTCTGTGGTTAAAAAACACATGTTGTTTGTAGAATTTACCATAACTACTGATGTGTGTGTGTACCCCCCAAAAGTCATAGGTTGAAATCCTAACTGCATATTATATATATGCATATATATATTATATATATAAAATATAATATATAAAATATATATTATATATATTTACATGAAAGTGAAAGTTGCTCAGTCGTGTCCACCTCTTTGCAACCCCATGGACTGTAGCTTGCCGGTCTCCTATGTCCATGGAATTCTCTAGGCAAGAATACTGGACTGGGTACCCATTCCTTTATCTAGGTGATCTTCCCCACCCAGGGACTGGACCCAGGTCTCTCACATTGCAGGCAGATTCTTTACCATCTGAGCCACCAGGGAAGCCCATATATACACAGAATGCATATACGATAGTGAAGCTCGGCATGCTGTAGCCCACAGGGCTGCAAAGAATCAGAGAGGACTTAGCGACTGAACAACAACAACAACGCATGTGTGTGTGTGTGTATGTATATATGCATATATATGTTTATATATCTGTGGTTAAAAAAAAGCTTTGTTTCTAGGATTCACCATATAGTTGATGCCTGTGGCCCCTCAAATTCTTCTGTTGAAATCCTAACTGCACATAATATATTTGTGATTTTTAAAGTGTTTCTAGAATTTACCATAACTACTGATGCTTGTGTCCCCCCTAGATTCATATGTTGAAATCCTAATGGGCCTGGTGATGGTTTTAGGAGGTGGGGCCTTTGGAAAGTGATTAGGCCATGATGGCAGGGCCCTCATGAATGGATTAGTCTGTTATAAACAGACCCCAGAAATCTCCCTCATCCCTTCCACCGGGGGAGGATGCAGTGAGGTGTCTTCCCAGCATCAGGAGCCAGGCTTTCAACAGATACTGAATCTTCTGGAGCCATAGGATGGACTCCCCAGCCTCTAGAACTGTGAGAGTTACGTTTTAGCTGTTTAGAAACCAACCAGTCTATGGTATTCTGTGATAACAGCCTGAACTGTCTGAAACAGCTGGGGTAGAGTTGTCCAGCTAAACTTTGGTAATAGAAAAGATCAATCTCTTTCCTTTTGGAACAGTCTCCTCAACCTCTTTCAGATAAATAAGCCCTGAACTGAAAGCTCAAACTCCCTTCAGGTCTGGTGATTTCCCTCTTAGTAAGTCTTTGCTTTCTTCCTGGAGAACCCTTACCTACTCACCGTTTTTGGATCTGCTCCTCTGCCTGACACTCTTTACCTACCTACCTACATCTTAGTCTTAGCTTGGCCCTCATCCCTCATCGTGCTTCTTTGTCTTCTCAGTTGTAGTTATCTTTCATTGTCCAGCAAAATGGAAACACAAAATATGTTTTCCCTAAAACTATTGGCCACCATAGTTTGGCCCCAGGTAAATAAGGTGGAAACACAGTCCCATCCATCAACAGAAAATTGGATTAAAGATTTACTGAGTGAGCATGGGCCCGCCCATCAGAAAGTGTAGTGAAAGTGAAAGTCCCTCAGTCCCACTCTTTGTGACCCCATGAACTATAAATCCATAGAATTCTCCAGGCCAAAATACTGGAGTGGAGAGCCCTTCCCTCCTCCAGGGGATCTTCCCAACCCAAGGATTGATCCCAGGTCTCCCACATTGCAGACTGAGTCTTTACCAGCTGAGCCACAAACTGAGCATGGCCCCGCCCATCAGAATAAGACCCAAGTTCCCCCTCTGTCAGTCTTTCCCATCAGGAAGCTTCCGTAAGCCTCTTATCCTTCTCCATCAGATGGCAGACAGACTGAAAACCACAATCACAGAAGACTAACCACTCTGATCACATGGACCACAGCCTTATCTAATTCAATGAAACTATGAGCCATGCCATGTAGGGCCACCCAAGATGGGCAGATCATGGTGGAGAGCTCTGACAAAATGTGGCCCACTGGAGAAGGGAATGGCAAACCATTTCAGTATTCTTGCCTCGAGAACCCCATGAACAGGATGAAAAGGCAAAAAGATAAGATACTGAAAGATGAACTCCCCAGGTTGGTAGGTACCCAATATGCTACTGGAGATCAGTGGAGCAATACCTCCAGAAAGAATGAAGAGATGGTGCCAAAGCACAAACAACACCCAGTTGTGGATGTGACTGGTGATGGAAGTAAAGTCTGATGCTGTAAAGAACAATATTGCATAGGAACTTGGAATGTTAGGTCCATGAATCAAGGCAAATTGGAAGTGGTCAAACAGGAGATGGCAAGAGTGAACACTGACATTTTAGGAATCAGCGAAGTAAAATGGACTGGAATGGGTGAACTCAACTCAGATAACCGTCATATCTACTACTCTGGGCAAGAATCCCTCAGAAGAAATGGAGTAGCCATCACAGTCAACAAAAGAGTCCAAAATGCAGTACTTGGATGCAATCTCATAAACAACAGAATGATCTCTGTTCGTTTCCAAGGCAAACCATTCAATATCACAGTAATCCAAGTCTATGCCCTGATCAGTAATGATGAAGAAACTGAAGATGAACAGTTCTATGAAGACCTACCTACAAGACCTTCTAGAACTAACACCAAAAAAAGATGTACATTTCATTATAGGGGACTGGAATGCAAAAGTAGGAAGTCAAGAAATACCTGGAGTAACAGGCAAATTTGGCCTTGGAGTACAGAATAAAGCAGGGCAAAGGCTAATAGAGTTTTGCCAAGAGAACACACTGGTCATAGCAAACACCCTCTTCCAACAACACAAGAGAAGACTCTACACAGGGACATCACCAGATGGTCAATAACGAAGTCAGATTGATTATATTCTTTGCAGCTAAAGATGGAGAAGCTCTACACAGTCAGCAAAAACAAGACCAGAATCTACTGTGGCTCAGATCATGAACTCCTTATTGAAAAATTCAGACTTAAATTGAAGAAACTAAGGAAAACCACTAGACCAATCAGGTATGACCTAAATCAAATCCCTTTCGATTATACAGTGGAAGTGACAAATAGATTCAAGGAATTAGATCTGATAGACAGAGTGCCTGAAGAACTATGGACAGAGGTTACTGACATTGTGTAAGAGGCAAGGATCAAGACCATCCCCAAGGAAAAAAAGTGCAAAAAGGCAAGATGATTGTCTGAGGGGGCCTTACAAACAGCTGAGAAAAGAGGAGAAGCAAAAGGCAAAGGAGAAAAGGAAAGATATAAGCATTTGAATGCAGAGTTCCAAAGAATAGCAAGGAGAGATAAGAAAGCCCTCCTCAGTGATCAGTGCAAAGAAACAGAGGAAAACAATAGAATGGGAAAGACTAGAGATCTTTTCAAGAAAATTAGAGATACCAAGGGAACATTTCATGCAAAGATGAGCACAATAAAGGACAGAAATGGTATGGACCTAACAGAAGAAGATATTAAGAAGAGGAGGCAAGAATACACAGAAGAACTATACAAAAAAGATCTTCATGACCCAAATAACCACAGTGGTGTGATCACTCAACTAGAGCCAAACATCCTTGAATGCAAAGTCAAGTGGGCCTTAGGAAGCATCACTGTGAACAAACTAGTGCAGGTGATGGAATTCCAGTTGAGCTGTTTCAAATCCCGAAAGATGATGCTGTGAAAGTGCTCCACTCAGTATGCCAGCAACTTTGGAAAGTGGCCACAGGACTGGAAAAGATCAGTTTTCATTCCAATTCCAAAGAAAGGCAATGCCAAAGAATGCTCAAACTACTGCACAATTGCACTCATCTCACACACTAGTAAAGTAATGCTCAAAATTCTCCAAGTACTTCTGGAGATTTAATGTACTGCTTCAACAGTACGTGAACAGAGAATTTCCAGATATTCAAGCTGAATTTAGAAAAGGCAGAGGAAAAAAAAAAAAAAAAGAAAAAAAGAAAAGGCAGAGGAACCAGACATCAAATTGCAAACATCTGCTGGATCATCAAAAAAGCAAGAGCATTCCGGAAAAACATCTACTTCTGCTTTATTGACTATGCCAAAGCCTTTGCGTGTATGGATCACAACAAACTGTGGAAAATTCTTCAAGAGATGGGAATACCAGACCACCTGACATGCCTCCTGAGAGATCTGTATGCGGGTCAGGAAGCAATAGTTAGACTTGGACATGGAACAACAGATTGGTTCCAAATTGGGAAAGGCGTACGTTAAGACTGTATACTGTCATCCTGCTTATTTAACTTATATGCAGAGTACCTCATGAGAAACACTGGGCTGGATGAAGCACAAGCTGGAATCAAGATTGCCAGGAAAAATAGCAATAATCTCAGACATGCAGATGACGCCACCCTTATGGCAGAAAGTGAAGAAGAACCGAAGAGCTTCTTGATGAAAGAGGAGAGTGAAAAAGTTGGCTTAAAACTCAGCATTCAGAAAACTCAGATCATGGTGTCTGGTCCCATTACTTCATGGGAAATAGATGGGGAAACAGTGGAAACAGTGTCAGACTTGATTTTTGGGGGGCTCCAAAATCACTGTAGATGGTGACTGCAGCCATGGAATTAAAAGATGCTTGCTCATTGGAAGAAAAGTTATGACCAACTTCAGTTCAGTTCAGTTCAGTCGCTCAGTTGTGTCCGACTCTTTGCGACCCCATGAATCGCAGCACGCCAGGCCTCCCTGTCCATCACCAACTCCTGGAGTTCACTCAAACTCACGTCCATCAAGTCAGTGATGCCATCCAGCCATCTCATCCTTGGTCGTCCCCTTCTCCTCCTGCCCCCAATCCCTCCCAGCATCAGAGTCTTTCCAATGACTCAACTCTTCGCGTGAGGTGGCCAAAGTACTGGAGTTTCAGCTTTAGCATCATTCCCTCCAAAGAAATCCCAGGGCTGATCTCCTTCAGAATGGACTGGTTGGATTTCCTTGCAGTCCAAGGGACTCTCAAGAGTCTTCTCCAACACCACAGTTTAAAAGCATCAATTCTTCAGTGCTCAGCCTTCTTCACAGTTCAACTCTCACATCCATACACGACCACAGGAAAACCATAGCCTTGACTAGATGGACCTTTGTTGGCAAAGTAATGTCTCTGCTTTTCAATATGTTATCTAGATTGGTCATAACTTTTCTTCCAAGGAGTAAGTATCTTTTAATTTCAACTTAGACAAACATAAGTTGACCAACTTAGACAACATATTAAAAATCAGAGACATTACTTTGCCAACAAAGTTCTGTCTAGTCAAAGCTATGGTTTTTCCAGTAGCCATGTATGGATGTGAGAGTTGGACTGTATAGAAACCTGAGCACTGAAGAATTGATGCTTCTGAACCGTCCCTTGGACATCAAGGAGATCCAACCAGTCCATCCTAAAGGAAGTAAATCTTGGATATTCATTGGAAGGACTGATGCTGAAGCTGAAACTCCAATACTTTGGCCACCTGATGCAAAAAACTGACTCATTTGAAAAGACCCTGATGCTCGGTTGAAGATTGAAGGCCGAAGGAGAAGGGGATGATAGAGGAACAGATGGTTCTATGGCATCACCAACTCAATGGACGCGAGTTTGAGTAAACTCCGGGAGTTGATGGACAGAGAGGCCTGGCGTGCTACATTCCATGGTGTTGCAAAGAGTCAGACAGGACTGAGTGACTGAATTGAAAACTATTGAGATAAGCTATATTTAGATTTCTGGGCTAGTTGTCAAAGGCTCATTTTTTTCAACAATGTAACTGATAACTTGCAATATAGATTTTGGAAAAGTGATGTTACTGAATGAATAACCAAATAAAACAAAATAATATTTATGCATGATTTATGTAACTACTTCCACAATCAGGATACAGAATGGTTATAGTCACCCCAAAACTTCTTTGTGATATCCCTTTAAAACAACACCCTCATCCCTAGCCCTGATAAGCACTGATCTATTTTTTTTCTTCATCACTGTAATTATGTCACTTTGAGATTGTTATATAAATGGCATCTTTGGGTTTTGTTTTTTTTTTTTGAGATCTATCCATGTTGTTGCGTGTATCAATCATTTGTTTCTTTTTAATTTTATGTAGTATTTCATTGTTGTCAATATGCTATAGTTTGCTTATGCAACTGCCAGTTGAAGGGCATTTGGGTTGTTTCCAGTTTCGGGCAGTTGAGAATTAGCATTCACATATAGATTTTCCTGTAAACACAAGTTATTATTTCTCAAGGGAGTAGAACTACTGAGTCAGATGATATATATATGCTTAAATTTATGAGAAACTGCCAAACAGTTTTCCAAAGTGCATGTACCTTTTTCTGTCCTCCAGCAATTTGCAAGAGTTTCAGTTGCTCCACATACTCACAAGTGCTTCATACTATCAGTATTAAAAAAAAAGTTATTTTAGCCATTCCAGACCATTTAGGTTCGGAGTGGCATTTTATATTTTAAATTTGCATTTCCCTATTGGCTATTATGTTGAACACCTTTTTCATATGCATATTTGCCACACCTGTATCTTTAAGGAAGTATCTGTTCTTTTGTCCAGTTTTTTAAATTGTGTTTTTGTTTGTTTATTTATTGCTGCTTTTTTTTTAGAGAGTTCTTTACATCTATATCTATATACCTTCTTGTCAGATATCTAATTTGAAAATACTTTCTTCTAGTTTGTAGCTTGTCTCTTCAATCACTGAATAATGTCTTTTGCAGAGCAAGAGTTTTCAATTTTAATGAAGTTCAGCTTATAATTTTTTAATGAGTCATGCTTTTTGTATCATGTCTAAGAACTCCTGTTCTTCTATGTTCTATGGTTTCTGATGAGAAATCTGTCATTTGAATTATTCTCCTGTAGGTAAGACATTAGGCATTATTCCTCTTTGGCTGCATTAAAGATTTTTTTGTTTGTTTGTTAAGTTTGATTCTGATGTGCCTGTGTGTGGGTTTCTTTGAGTTTCTCCTGTAAGAGATTTGCTTAGTTTCTTGAATCTGTAGTTTTAAGTCTTTTGTTAAACTTGGGGATTTTTAAACCATTATTTCCCCCAATATTTTTTAGCACCATTCTCCTTCTCCTCTATTTTTGGGACTCAAGTGACCTTAATTTTAGGAATTTTAATTTTTTTTTTTTTTTTACTTTTGCCTTCCAGGTCCCTGTGACTCTGTTAACTTTTGTTCAATCACTTTTCTCTTTGTTGTTTAGACTGGATGAGTTCTGTTGACCTATTTTTCAGTTCACTGATTTATTTTCCCTGTCATCTCAGTGTCCATCTAGTGATTATATATATATATATATATATATATATATGTGTGTTTATTGTACTTTATATTTCTAAAATTTCTATTTCATTCCTTTTTATTCCTTTGCTGAGATTTCCTATTTTTCAAGTTGTTTCTAGAATATTTGCTATTGCTTATTGTGACATTTTAAAAATAGCTGTTTCTTTTTTTTACAGTCTTGGGCTAGAAAATTACAATCAGCGTGTGTGACTTTGCTTAGTTTACTCTAACAAAATAGCATAGACTGGGTGGTTTAAACAACATAAATTAATTTTCTCACTGTTCTGGATGCTGGAAGTCCAGGGTTAAGGCACTAGCTGGCAGGTTTGGTGTCTCCTTGGCTTGCAGACAGCTGCTTTCTTACTGAGTCTCATGTGGTGTTTCTCTGTACATAGGCATCCCTTGTGTCTCTCTGTGTGAATTTTCTCTTCCTTATATGGACACTGGAGAAGGCAGTGGCACCCCACTCCAGTACTCTTGCCTGGAAAATCCCATGGACAGAGGAGCCTGGTGGGCTGCAGTCCATGGGGTCGCGAAGAGTCGGACACGACTGAGCACCTTCACTTTCACTTTTCACTTTCATGCATTGGAGAAGGAAATGGCAACCCACTCCAGTGTTCTTGCCTGGAGAATCCCAGGGACGGGGGAGCCTGGTGGGCTGCCGTCTATGGGGTCGCACAGAGTCAGACACGACTGAACCGACTTAGCAGCAGCAGCAGCATAAGGACACCAAGTAGATTGAATTAGAGCCAACCCCAATAGCCTTATTTTTAACTTAATCTCCTTTGTGAAGACTCTGTCTCCAAACAGGGCTTACCAGGTAGCTCAGATGGTAAAAATCTGCGTGCAATGCAGGAGACCTGGGTTCTACCCCTGGGTTGGGAAGAACCCCTGGAGAAGGGCATGGCAACCCACTCCAGTATTCTTTCCTGGGAAATCCCACGGACAGAGGAGCCTGGCCGGCTATATATCCCCCATTATAGTCACATCCGGAGATACTGGTGGTTGGGACTTCAGTGCATGAGTTTTAGGGGCACGCAATGCAGCTTATAACCCTGTGTCATCTTGAGGTTGCTGTCTGTTGATGGTCTTTTCCTAGTGAATTGAGGATTTCCTGGGTCTTCATAAGCTGAGTAATCTTGAATTGTACAATATCCTGCACATTTCATATGTTATATTGGGAGGTTCTCGACCTCACTCAAATCTTGTGAAAACATAGATATTCTTGTTTTATCAGGCAAGTGAGCTGGTTAGCTTCAGGCTACAAGTTCCAATCTCCTTTCTGTGGTCTGTAGTTTCAGAGTCAGCTCAGATTTTAGGCTTTGGAGTTCCAATGAACCCTGTTACATGTGCGCCCCCCAGGGGTCAGCCTGCCACTTTAGCAGCGGCCTGCCTCTCGGTTCCCTTCTTAAATTCTTTAAATGCTGATTAAGATCACATCCAGGCACGGACAGACTGGGGTGACACATAGGAGTTCATGAGTAACTTTACAGGGTCACATTTTGGTCTCCTTCCTCTGCCATCTATGGATTCTTATTTCCTGGGTGTTCCTCTTTTGCTCCCTTAGCTAGAAAACTGAAGCTTTTCATTAATCCTGCCCTGCTGCACATATTCATGCCTATATCCACATCCAGGGCCAACTGCTGAGAGAGCAGAGAGAGAGTTAAAATCAAGGGAAGTCACGCCACCCTCTCGGAATTACAGTTCTATCCATCAGAGAAGGACTCCCAACACTCTGCCCACTCAGTGGGCTCCCAAAGATGCTGATGCTACCCTGGCATTGCTTGGGGTCTGGGGCATGAAAAAACCCAGAAAAGAAATAATAATGAGGAAAAATTACACACTCTCTTATTTCAGTGTTAGACTTCTCTTTTCACTCCTTGAGGCCGATCTAAGGGCTTCTTCTGGAGTTCTCTGTTCATGCTGATTCTAATTTCTGGGTTTCAGGCTGTACTGCATTCAGGCTGGTTGATACTGGAGGAAAAAAGAATGAATAAATTGCCACGTGGTAACTTTTGCCTTGGTGGTACTTCAAATGTTCTTTGCCAATCTTCCTATTACTATTTATTTCTCAGGGTACTCAAGTAGCTGTTTCACACATTCTGTCCAGGTATTACAGGTGCGTTTAGTGGGAGAGGAAGAGTGGATTGTGCTTACTCCATCTTGCCAGGAACCAGAATATACAGAAACAGAATGATATCAAAGTTGAATAGGAAAAAGATGGAAAAACATCTCTTGAAAGTTAATCTTTAAGGCAAACAGATACCAATTAGGAGACGATGAAGAAGTGGGTAGAAGTTTAAAGGAAAAAGAGAAATTCTGAAGGAGCCATTTAAAAATCTACAAAAGCTTTTGGAATTGAGAATAGAGGTATTTACTGTTTACTTTTGGGGCTCCTCCGGTGGCTCAGATGATAAACAATCCACCTGCACTGTCCTTCTTGAGAGGGGAGGATTCCCCTGGAGAAGGAAATGACAACTTACTGCAGTATTCTTGCCTGGAGAATTCCATGGAGATGAGCCTGGCAGGCTACATACAGTCCATGGGGTCACAAAGAGCCAGAAACGACTAGGCGACTAACACATTCATTTTCACTTTTCATTGTGTAATTTTAGATGAAAATGGATAGTTTCTCTCTCTGGCATATGACTAATGACTATCTTTATCTTTATGAGGAATGATTAATTTTTCAGTTCAGTTCAGTCACTCAGCCGTGTCCTACTCTTTGTGACCCCATGGACTACAGCACACCAGGCTTCCCTGTTCAAAACCAACTCCTGGAGCTTGCTCAGACTCATATCCATCAAGTTGGTGATGATATTGAACCATTTCATCTTCTGTCGTCCCCTTCTCTTCCTTCCTTCAGGCTTCCTCAGCATCAGGTCTTTTCTAATGAATCAGCTCTTCGCATCGGGTGGCCAAATTATTGGAGTTTCAGTTTCAACATCAGTCCTTCCAATGAATAGGCAGCACTGATTTCCTTTAGGGTTGACAGGTTGGATCTCTTTGCAGCCCAAGGGACTCTCAAGAGTCTTCTCCAACACCACAGTTCAAAAGCATCAGTTCTTCGATGCTTAGCTTTCTTTATGGTCCAACTGTCACATCCATACATGACTACTGGAAAAACCATAGCTTTGACTAGATGAACTATTGTTGGCAAAGTAATGATTCTGCTTTTTAACTCGGAGAAGGCAATGGCACCCCACTCCAGTACTCTTGCCTGGAAAATCCCATGGGTGGAGGAGCCTGGTAGGCTGCAGTCCATGGGGTTGCTAAGAGTCGGACATGACTGAGCGACTTCACTTTCACTTTTCACTTTCATGCATTGGAGAGGGAAATGGAAACCCACTCCAGTGGTCTTGCCTGGAGAATCCCAGGGACGGGGGAGCCTGGTGGGCTGCCGCCTATGGGGTCGCACAGAGTCGGACACGACTGAAGCAACTTAGCAGCAGCAGCAGCAGCATGTTGGTCATAGATTTTTCTTCCAAGGACCAAACATCTTTTAATTTCAGGGCTGCAGTCACCATCTTCAGTGATTTTTGGAGTTCATAAATAAAGTCACTGTTTCCGTTGTTTCCCATCTCTCTGCAAGTGATGGGACCAGATGCCATGACCTTAGTTTTATGAATGTTGAGATTTAAGCCAGCTTTTTCACTCTCCTTTTTCATGTTCATCAAGAGGCTCTTTAGTTCCTCTGACTTTCTGCCATTATAGTGGTATCATCTGCATATCTGAGGTTATTGATATTTCTCCTGCCTATCTTGATTACAGCTTGTGCTTCATCCAGCCCTGCATTTCACAAGATGTACTCTGCATATAAGTTAAATAAGCAGGGTGACAATATGCAGCCTTGACATACTTCTTTCCCAATTTGGAACCAGTCCGTTGTTTCATGTCAGGTCTAACTGTTGCTTCTTGGTCTGCATACAGATTTATCAGGAGGCAGGTCAGGTTGTTTGGTATTCCTACCTCTTGAAGAATTTTCCACAGTTTGTTGTGATCCACACATGCAAAGCCCTTGGCCTAGTCAATAAAGTGGGAGTAGATGTTTTTCTGGAATTCTCCTGCTTTTGCTACGATCCAGTGGATGTTGGCAATTTGATCTCTGGTTCCTCTGCCTTTTCTAAACCCAGCTTGAACATCTGGACGTTCTCAGTTCACGTACTATTGAAGCATGGTTTGGAGAATTTTGAGCATTGCTTTGCTACTGTGTGAGATGAGTGTACTTCTGCCATAAGTTTGAACATTTTTTGGCATTGCTTTTCTTTGGGATTGGAATGAAAACTGACTTTTTCCCAGTCCTGTGGCCACTCTGAGTTTTCCAAATTGCTGGACTATTGAGTACAGCACTTTCACAGCATCACCTTTTAGGATTTGAAATAGCTCAACTGGAATTCCATCACCTCCACTAGCTTTGTTCATAGTAATGCTTCCTAAGGCCCACTTGACTTTGCATTCCAGGATGTCTAGCTCTAGGTGAGTGATCATGCCATCATGGTTTTCTGGGTCATTAAGACCTTTTTTATACAATTTTTTCTGTGTATTCTTGCCACCTCTTCTTAATATCTTCTCCTTCTTTTAGGTCCATATCATTTCTGTCCTTTATTGTGCCCATCTTTGCATGAAATGTTCCTTGGTATCTCTAATTTTCTTGAAGAGATCTCTGGTCTTTCCCATTCTATTGTTTTCCTTTATTTCTTGCATTGATCACCGAGAAAGGCTTTTTTATAATCTCTCCTTGCTATAGCTTCCCTTTTCTCCTTTGCCTTTCGTTTCTTCTTTTCTCAGCTATTTGTAAGACCTCCTCGGACAAACATTTTGCCTTTTTGCATTTCTTTTTCTTGAGGATGATCTTGATCCCTGCCTCCTATACAATGTCATGAACCTCTGTCTGTAGTTCTTCAGGCACTCTGTCTATCGGATCTAATCCCTTGAATCTATTTGTCACTTCCACTGTATAATTTTAAGGGATTTGATTTAGGTCATACCTGAATAGTCTAGTTGTTTTCCCTACTTTCTTCAATTTAAGTCTGAATTTTTCAATAAGGAGTTCATGATCTGAGCCACAGTCAGCTCCCGGTCTTATTTTTGCTGACTTTATAGAGCTTCTCCATCTTTGGGTGAAAAAAATATATAATCCATCTGATTTCATTATTGACCACTTGGTGATGTCCCTGTGTAGAGTTGTCTCTTGTGTTGTTGGAAGAGGGTGTTTATCAGTGCATTCTCTTGGCAAAACTCTTATAGCCTTTGCCCTGCTTAATTTTGAACTCCAAGGAC
The DNA here is from genome assembly GCF_016772045.2 of Ovis aries. Taxonomy (NCBI): domain Eukaryota; kingdom Metazoa; phylum Chordata; class Mammalia; order Artiodactyla; family Bovidae; genus Ovis; species Ovis aries. Next base: position 26,889,800 of record NC_056062.1, on the reverse strand, counting down.
AAACTTGCCTATTACTCCAGGTATCTCTTGACTTCCTATTTTGCTTTCCAGTCCCGTATGATGAAATGGAGATCTTTTTTTGGTGTTAGTTCTATAAGGTCTTGTTGATTATCATAGAACCGTTCAACTTCAGCTTCTTTGACATTAGTGGTCGGAGCATAGCCTTGGATTACTGTGATATTGAATGGTTTGCCGTGGAAAAGATTCATTGAAAAAGACCCTGATCCTGGGAAAGATCGAAGGCAGGAGGAGAAAGGGACAACAGTGGATGAGATGGTTGGATGGCATCACCGACTGGATGAACATGAGTTTGAGCAAGCTTCAGAAGTTGGGGATGGACAGGGAAGCCTGGCGTGCTGCAGTCCATGGGGTTACAAATAGTCAGACACGACTGAACTAAAATAAACTTGCTTTGGAAACGAACAGAGATAATTCTGTCATTTTTGAGATTGCACGAAAGTACTGCATTTTGGACTCTTTTGTTGACTATAAGGGCTACTCCATTTCATCTAAGGAATTCTAACCCACAGTAGTAGGTATAATGGTCATCTGAATTAAATTTGCCCATTCTAGTCCATTTTAGTTCATTGATTCCTAAAATGCTGATATTCACTCTTGCCATCTCCTGTTTAACCACTTCCAATTTTGCTTTGATTCACGGACCTGACATTCCAGGTTCCTATGCAATATTGTTCTTTACAGCATCGGACTTAACTTCCATCACCAGTCACATCCACAAATGGGCATTTTCTTTCACCTTGGATGTGTCTTTTCATTCTTTCTGGAGTTATTTCTCCACTCTTCCAGTAGCATATTGGGCACCTACCGACCTGGGGAGTTCATCTTTCAGTGTCGTATCTTTTCGCCTTTTCATACTGTTCATGGGGTTCTCAAGGCAAGAATTCAGAAGTGGTTTGCCATTCACTTCTCCAGTGGAAGTCGTTTTGTCAGAACTCTCCACTACAACCCATCCATCTTGGGTGGCTGTGCATGGCATGGCTCATAGTTTCATTGAGTTAGACAAGGCTGTGGTCCATGTGATCAGTTCGGTAATTTTTCAGTTCACAGAAAAAGAAAAAAAAGGTGGAAAAGAGGAACATTCATGGGGGATGGGGAGAGATATGAGTGAAACAAGAGAGAAATGGAGTTTAAAAGTGTGTGTGTGTTAATATATTTGAGTTTGATACTAAGGATAGTGAAGAACAGAAAGAAGAAAGCTGTGAGTGCTTGAGTCTCCTTAAAGGGAAGAATAAAAATCTGAGGAAAAAAATAAAATGAATCCTGTTATTCTTTGGTGACCATGTGGTGTCACTGTTGCCATGAGACAGCTACGTACTGTCATTTCCAAAATAAAGTTGTACGTTCTAGGGATGTGCAAGGCTGTCCTTTAAGGTGCCTGAAGAAAATATTTTGTTATTGTTGTTTAATTGTTAAGTCAGGTCTGACTCTTTGTAACCCCATGGACTATAGGCCGCCAGGCTCCTCTGTCCCTGGGATTTCCCAGGCAAGAATACTGGAGTTGCTTGTGATTTTCTTCTCCAGGGGATCTTGTTCATCAAGGGATCAAACTGGTGTCTCCTGCATTGGTAAACAGATTTTTTTTTTTTTTAAGCCACCGAACCACTAGTTATTAGAACTTTAATTTCTATTTAGTTTTTCATCTTGAGAAAATAGAAATACACTAAACTTTGCTAGTATTGAATATATGATTGATACTGGCTCCATCACTCAATCACTAGGGTGGATGATTTTGGGTCACATGGTCTGCAAGAGGAATGGGAGCTCTGTAACTCAGAGTTGGTGGTGGCTATCTCATTCTGAACATACAGTGACATGTTGTAGATTATATGTTCTTGGTGAAATGGATTTCTACACTATATTATTGATTATGATAAATTAACACTCTTAAAATGTACACGTGACTTAATATATTTTCTGCAAAGAAACTGCTGGTCAAGATGATCCTAAAAATTCAAGCCAATAATAACAATGAAAAAATGGAAAACCAATATGCCCCCTCCTGGTTTGAACTCTTTCTCAGCTGTATCATGAGCTATAAACAAAGGCTACTGGTGATATGTTATCTAGCAGCATTTTTTTTTTTTTTGACAATAGATACCCACTTTGCCAATCTTTTTGAATGAAAGTGATATTTTTGATAATAAATGAGGAAATAATGGCCTTTGAAGAAAATTCATGGTTTGGAGAAAGAATTTTGAAAGCATATATTTAAAAACACTTCCATCACTATGTGATTTTTTTTTCCTGAGATTAAGACTGATTTATTTTACCCGTAAAACTCTCATATTTCAATATTAATAATACTTTGAAAATAGATTTTCTAATTTGTTAAAAAAACTGTCCACGTGAAGACTTTAGGTAGGTTTTAAGATCATCTGTAAAAATATAAGTATTATACCTTCTTTTAATTTGTAAAAAAGAGATTACCATTATAGAAGATGGAATGTATTGATCAAAAATAAGACTTGTATATGAATAAGCTTTTTCTTAAGGACCTGTGTTTCTTTGTGAAGTGTATTTTTCAATGGGGCTGTCATTAAAATAAAAACCAAAATAAATTTTGGCCATCAAAATCATCAAAATCACCAGGCCATCAAATCACTGTATCACAAAATGTTATATTCAGACTTTAAAAAGCATGGTATATGTTCATACTTCTTGCTAAAATTAGTGATATTAGTAATACTTTTACATAAAGCAGAAAATTTTATATCATTAATCAATACACTAAAATAAAATTTATTTAGCTCATATTTTCTCATTTTTAAGGTTTATTTTTATATATTTTCTTATAGACACAATCATAATTATAATTGATGTTTTATACATTTTATTGTGTACCCTGTACCATTACAAATGTTCTACTTATATTAATTAAACTCTCACAACAGCTTATATATATGCTATTGTTCCCATTTAAAGAATTAGGAAGCTCAAGCAGAGATAGAATAAGAAACTGGCTTAGGAACAATTAGTTAATATATGACAGACTGAAGATTTATTAGTATAGTAATGCATATACATGAGCTATTAGATTTTAAGACCAATGAACAGACCAATAGACATATAGGATTAAAATTTAGAGACTATATGTCTAATGTTAATAGGCATGGTGGTGACATAAGGGTATGCTCACAGGAAATTCAATCCAACATCAGTATAGCGTATTAGCATTTATAAAACATATGCATGGTCTTATTTAATTCCCGTAGGAACCTTTTAAGATAGTTGTGTTGATCTCAAGAGCACAAGCATATAAAATAATGTTTGATGGAGTCTAACAGACCTGGGTATAAAGTTGAACATTACCACTTAACCATATCTGTGACTGAAAATATTTCCTGTCTTCTTTGGATTTCATTTTGTTAATTTTCATGGTGGGCAAGCTAATATATATCTTTGTGGGTTAGTATAGGATTAAATGACACGTTATAATTTAACACGGGGTAGTGGTCAAGAATGTGGATTGAGAAGCTGGACTGTCTGGGTTTGAATTCTAGCCCTGCCCATTATTACTTGCAACTTTCTTTGTTAAGCTGTATGTTTTCTCTCTATCTTAGTTTCCTCATCTGGAAAAAATGGGCTAGTAATCCTGCCTACCTTACAGAACTTTTAAGTGGACTCATTCATGTAATGTGTTTAGGATATAGCACATAAGAAAAACTCAACAAATGGTTGCTATTATTAGTAAATAAAAAGTGTTAAGTAGGTATTCGATAAATAACAACTGTTTGTTGTCATTATATGCACTGAACACATTAGATATGATTGTACAATTAAGAAGTATCCTGGTTGCCTACTTCTGGGTTTACATGCATGGAAAATTGCCTTCTGAGGGATGTAGGCAAACATGTGTTCCTGGGGAGAGAACACTTAGTCTTGAGCTCATCAAGAAAGGCAGCATTGTGTTCTGAATAGGATTTATAGAGTTAGAAAACATGGAGGAGGCAATGAAGTAAAAGCCAAGAGATAGGAAAAGGAAAAATGTTTGTAGAGAATGAATATAGTGTTTTGGCTGAAGAAGAGCTGCATGAGAGAACTCTTCAAGAAAATTAGAGACCAAGGGAAAATTTCATGCAAAGATGGGCACAATTAAGGACAGAAATGATGTGGACCTAACAGAAGCAGAATATTAAGAAGAAGTGGCAAGAATACACAGAAAGGCTATATAAAAAATGTCTCAATGATCCAGATAACAATGGTGTGATGACTCACCTAGAGCCAGATATCCTTGACTGTGAAGTCAAGTGGGCCATAGGAAGCATCACTACGAACAAAGCTAGTGGAGGTGATGGAATTCCACTGAGCTATTTCAAATCCTGAAAGATGATGCTGTGAAAGTGCTGCACTCAATATGCCAGCAAATTTGAAAAACTCAGAGTGGCCATAGGACTGGAAAAAGTCAGTATTCATTTCAATCCCAGAGAAAGGCAATGCCAAAGAATATTCAAACTACTGCACAATTGCACTCATCTTACACACTAGCCTTTTCATACAGTTCATGGGGTTCTCAAGGCAAGAATACTGAAGTGATTTGCCATTCCCTTCTCCAGTGGACTACATTTTGTCAGAACTTTCCACCACGACCCATCCGTCTTGGGTGGCCCTACATGGCACGGCTCATAGTTTCATTGAATTAGACAAGGCTGTGGTCCGTGAGATCAGATTGGTTAGCTTTCTGTGACTATGATTTTTAGTCTGTCTACCCTCTGATGGAGAAGGATAAGAGGCTTATGGAAGCTTCCTGATGGGAGAGACTGACTGAGGGGGAAACTGGATCTTGTTCTAATGGGTGGGGCCATGTTCAGTAAATCTTTAATCCAAAAAATTGATGCTCTTGAACTGTGGTGTTGGAGGAGACTCTTGAGAGTCCCTTGGACTGAAAAGACATCCAGCCAGTCAATCCTAAAGGAAATAAGTCCTGAATATTCTTTGGAGGGCCTGATGCTGAACTGAAACTGAAGCTCCAATACTTTGGCTACCTGATATGAAGAACTGACTTATTGGAAAAGACCCTGATGCTGGGAAAGATTGAAGGCAGAAGGAGAAGGGGACAACCGAGGATAAGATAGTTGGCTGGCATCACCAACTCAATGGACCTGAGTTTGAGCAAACTCCAGGAGTGGATATTCCCTGTGATGGACAGGGAAGCCTGGCATGCTGCACTCCATGGGGTCACAAAGAGTTGGACTAGACTGAGTGACTGAACTAACTGAGCTGCACTAAAAGATTTTAGTGTTGGGGATTTACCTGGTGGTCCAGTGGTTAAGACTCTGAGCTTCCATTGCAAAGGGCATGCGTTCGATCCCTGGTCAGGGAACTAAGATCACACATGCTGTGTGACATTGCCAAAAAACAAAAACAAAAACACCCACATAAACAACAACAACTGTGAAGATTAATAGGGGTGTATTTGGGTAGACTTAGAACAGGAAAAAATTGAATAAGTGAGGAGGCAAAAGAGAAGTTTATTATGCTCACCTAGGCATAAGAGGTAAGGGCCAGAAGGAGTGAAACTTGGAGAGAAGAAAAAGGAGTGCAGATGAAAGATAGCCTTCAAAAGACAAGTCAGCAGGGCTTGGACACATTAAATGACAGGTGAGCAAATGGAAGACAGAATGACACCAGTATTTTCATTTAAGTTGGTGTAGTGTATACGATGACATTGAGAAATGGGAAAGTAATATTTAGAAGGGCCACGATAGGTTTGACATTTTCATGTTGAATTTGAATTAATAGAGAGTTTTAAGTAAAAATGTCGGAGGGCATTTGGAAAACTTAGATTCAGTTCAGTACAGTTAAGTTCAGTCACTCAGTCAAGTCCGACTCTTTGTGACCCCATGAATCGCAGCACTCCAGGCCTCCCTGTCCATCACCAACTCCCGGAGTTCACTCAAACTCTCACGTCCATCGAGTCAGTGATGCCATCTAGCCATCTCATCCTCTGTTGTCCCCTTCTCCTCCTGCCCCCAATCCTTCCCAGCATCACAGTCTTGTCCAATGAGTGAACTCTTCTCGTGAGGTGGCCAAAGTACTGGAGTTTCAGCTTTAGCATCATTCCTTCCAAAGAAATCCCAGGGCTGATCTCCTTCAGAATGGACTGGTTGGATCTCCTTGCAGTCCAAGGGACACTCAAGAGTCTTCTCCAACACCACAGTTCAAAAGCATCAATTCTTTGGTGCTCAGCTTTCTTCACAGTCCAACTCTCACATCCATATATGACCACAGGAAAACCATAGCCTTGACTAGATGGACCTTTGTTGGCAAAGTAATGTCTCTGCTTTTGAATATGCTATCTAGGTTGGTCATAACTTTTCTTCCAAGGAGTAAGCACCTTTTAATTTCATGGCTGCAGTCACCATCTTCAGTGATTTTGGAGCCCCCAAAATAAAGTCTGACACTGTTTCCACTGTTTCCCCATCTATTTGCCATGAAGTGATGGGACCAGATGCCATGATCTTTGTTTTCTGAATGTTGAGATTTAAGCCAACTTTTTCACTCTCCACTTTCACCAAGAGGCTTTTTAGTTCCTCTTCACTTTCTGCCATAAGGGTGGTGTCATCTGCATATCTGAGGTTATTGATATTTCTCCCAGCAATCTTGATTCCAGCTTGTGCTTCTTCCAGTCCAGCGTTTCTAATGACGTACTCTGCATATAAGTTAAATAAGCAGGGTGACAATATACAGCGTTGACATACTCCTTTTCCTATTTGGAACCAGTCTCTTGTTCCATGTCCAGTTCTAACTGTTGCTTCCTGACCTGCATATAGGTTTCTCCAGAGGCAGGTCAGGTGGTCTGGTATTCCCATTTCTTTCAGAACTTTCCACAGTTGATTGTGATCCACACAGTCAAAGGCTTTGGCATAGTCAATAAAGCAAAAATAGGTATTTTTCTGGAACTCTTTTGCTTTTTTGATGATCCAGCGGATGTTGGCAATTTGATCTCTGGCTCCTCTCCCTTTTGTAAAACCAGCTTGAACATCTGGAAGTTCACGGTTCCCATGTTGCTGAAGCCTGGCTTGGAGAATTTTGAGCATTACTTTACTAGTGTGTGAGATGAGTGCAATTGTGCAGTATTTTGAGCATTGTTTGGCATTGCCTTTCTTTAGGATTGGCATGAAAACTGACCTTTTCCAGTCCTGAAGCCACTGCTGAGTTTTCGAAAGTTGCTGGCTTATTGAGTGCAGCACTTTCACAGCATCATCTTTCAGGATTTGAAATAGCTCAACTGGAATTCCATCACCTCCACTAGCTTTGTTCCTAGCGATGCCAAGGCCCACTTGACTTCACATTCCCCGACATATGCTTTAAATACGGCGACGGCGTGCCGGGCGGGCGCCGGCGGCGGCGACGGCACGCGGCGAGAGGAGCTACCCCACGCCCGAGGCCAGGGGCAGCGGCCCATAAGCCAGACTGTGGGGGCGCAGGAACGGCCAAGAGGAGCTACCCCATGTCCGAGGTCAGGGGCAGCGGCCAAGAGTGCCAGGCTGTGACAGCACAGGAGCAGCTGAGAGGAGCTACCCCACTCCCAAGGCCAGGGGCAGCAGCGGGGAGGAGCAACCCCACGCCTAGGGAGCAGTGGCTGTGCGGGCGCAGGAGGGCCTAGAGGAGCTGTTCAAGGTCAAGAGGGGCAGCGGTGAGGAGATACCCCTCGTCCAAGGTAAGAGAAACCCAAGTAAACTTAGATTACTCTGGTCCAAAGATGGAGTTGAAAGTAATCTGTACACAGGACATAACTGAAGGTCTTTATTATTTAGAGCTTTATAGTGAAAAGATAATTTAGATAACTTCATAGAGAACAATACCACTATTTACCAGTAAATAGTGAAAAACTAGAAGACAATGGCACCCCAGTCCAGTGCTCTTGCCTGGAAAATCCCATGGACGGAGGAGCCTGGAAGGCTGAAGCCCATGGGGTCGCTGAGGGTTGGACAGGACTGAGCACCCTCACTTTCACTTTTCACTTTCATGCATTGGAGAAGGCAATGGCAACCCACCCCAGTGTTCTTGCCTGGAGAATCCCAGGGATGGGGAAGCCTGCTGGGCTGCCGTCTATGGGGTTGCACAGAGTCGGACATGACTTAAATGACTTAGCAGCAGCAGCAGTGAAAAACTTAAAAGGAAATAAGTAATTACAGTTATCTGTATCTTATATTTAAAGCAATTTATAGTCCAATTCCAACTGGCCACTAATTCTTAGAATAAACAGAATTTCTTGTTGTGGCTGTTACCATATACCCAGTGAATCTGTGCACTAGTCTCTGAGAATCTATAGTCTGTCTTACTTTCTGAAAAACTATAAATGCATATTTATTTTCTAATCTTTTAGTTATCACAAAGTTTTATTATTATTATTTTTTTAACAAATCATTGGTATATTGATTTGAATTTTGTCTGGTCTTTTATGCACAAACCTAACACATAGTAAAGTCTGTCTTGGACTCTTTATAGTGAAGTGAAACTTTAAAGACTCTTTTGGCAAGCAATCTGCATGCAAGGTCATTTAGATTTCTGTCATTATTTCCCTTGAACTATCTTTTTGATATTTAAAAAACTTGTGGTAAAATACACATAATGTAAAATGTATTAATATCATCTAAATCATTGTCAAGTGTGCAGTTCAATAGTATTAACTATATTTACATTTTTGTGCAACCAATCTCCAGAATTTTTTAATCTTGCAAAGTGAAACTCTATAACCATTAAACAATGCTCCATGTCTACTTCTTTTTAGTTCCTAGAAACCACCATTTCTTTTTTCTTTTTCACTTTTTGACCCTGCTACAAGGCATGTGGGATCTTAATTCCCTGACCAGGGGTTAAATCTGTGCTCCCTGTAGTGGAAGGGCAGAGTCTTAACAGTTGAACTGCTAGGGAAGTCCCCATTGTATTATATTTTCTATTTCTCTGAGTTTGAGTACCTAGATACTTAGATTTCGTGGTGCTAATAGATGTATACATGTGCTAACCAGTGTATGCTGCCTCAGTTGTCTCAGTACATTAGGAGATCTGTGTGTTAAGTAGGGAGGGATCTTAAATGTAGACTAATTGTTATACATTGTCAATTGTGTAGTGAATCTTTTTTACAGAATTAACCTCTGTGAGTTTGGGGTTTCTGATGGTAAGTACTCAAATAAAGATAAGTTGTCATTGTTGAGGCTATGAGAATGGATATGTTCTTGAGAATAAAGTGCTTTGAGAGAGCTGGAAAGAAAACCAAAGTGCTCACGAGTCCACTGACTTTTAGAGAGTTGAGGGCAAAAGCATTGAGCATTCATTCCTGGGGGGTGAGTTCTCAAGGAATTATGACAAGAATTTGACTAATTAAATAAAAACTGGTATTAAATAAAGAATTTCAGATTAGTTTCTTGGGAAGAATGATTACCGAGGGAAGAGAAATATGGGATGTGGTGTAATTCTGTAAGAAAGAGGAAAAAAGGATGATAGATGGAAAAGGACCTTGGGTTTCAGTTTCTTTTAGAATAAAATGGAGGTAAGAGATGTGTCTCACATTGGGCTCCCATTATCACACGTTATTTTTATGCACAGATTTTTTGCAGTGATACAATTAGAGACCATGCAGAGCTTCCCAGTTTTGAGTCTGTATTGAACACTACTGTCTCTCCACGTTTCCTGTCCCGTGAGCTCCTCCTGCAGGGCTTTTATCACAGCTGGCATCCACCACCTTGACATCAGTAACAGCTGAGAGTACTTCCCCTCAGAGCTACCTGCAGTTTAATGAGGGATCCTAGACATTTAGTAGAACCATATACAAGACAAAAGTTATAAATAAATATGGAGGCATTCCAAGCATATGTATAAAGTCATATTGTTGAGGGTGTTTATTGAGTTTTGTGCTCATCACAGTATTAGACTGAGAACACGAAAATTAACCAGTCCTTAAGAAGTTTGCTATCTAAGTTCTCAACCAGGAGGCATAATCGTACTCTCTCCATGTTTGAACATATCTGGGGACAGTTTGGTTTGTTCCAATGACTTGGGGGACGTTACTGGTATTTAGTGGGCAGAAACACTCTAGGAAGATTTGCATAGAGCAGAATTATCCAGCCCTAAGCACTGGTGTCTCCATTGATAAACAAATGCTAGAAAAAGTATAACACTAGCAGCAATGATTTATTATATCGTACTGTGTTAAGCTTCCCTTACCTGCCTTGTTTAATTTAACTTCACCTTGACACTTTGGGCTTCCCTTATGGCTCAGCTGGTCAAGAATCTGCCTGCAATGCGGGAGACCTGGGTTCAATCCCTGGGTTGGGAAAATCCCTGGGGAAGGGAATGGCTACCCACTGCAGTATTCTGGCCTAGAGAGTTCATGGACACGACTCAGTTGGACACAACTGAGTGACTTTCACTTTCACTTGACACTTTGGAGTAAATACTGTCTTCACTGTTTTGAATAGCTGAAGGGATGAGCAAGTCTTTCATGGTTATGCTACTAAGTAGATGGCAGAGTCAGATTTTAAAGAAGTGTTCTAGATTAGACCCCAGGACCTATAATTTTAATGACAATTAAATAACTTTTTATTAATTTAATAACAATTTTAATAACTGGCACATAGAGCTTCTTAAGGTAGAGGTAAACAGAACATGGAGGTCTGCATGCATGAGCATGCGAACATGCGTGAGCAAACCCAGAGGGCACAGACTGCGACTCAGTCATCGCTCTTCCTTACGCCTCGTACAAGGACTGCCAGAATTCCTCTCCTCTATCTGTCACTTTATTTAGTTCAATAGACTTTAAAAATGATCCACATCAAAAAGATTTTAAAAACACCATGCATCAAGGTCCCTCCCCATAGGGGAAGGAGAGAGCCCTGCTCCTGCAGGATATTCAGGAAAGACATCCGCACAGGGACCTGACCACACCACACACTGGCTGGTTCACAGGACTTATTATCCTATCCCAGACGTCCAGGTCCTATTAGCCCTAGTTGCAGGGACCAGAAGTTTCCTTTGCCTCTTCTGAAAATATTAGGTAATGTCAGTGCAGGGGGATAATACACTCTTTCTGCATGTCTGCCTTGCAGTGTGGGGCAGCAGTTTTTGCTCTTGGGAATGATAGCACTAATTCTTAGGTCATTAACTCTAAGTACTACCTGACTACACACTTCTAAACCAGAGAGAATGCAAAGCAGTGCCATAGATCTTTCTGGAGCATAAAGATTACTAAGACAGAACCAAGAGAAGAACCAAGGTTTGGCAGTAACTATCCCCTCCCCCACCAACATGAAAGACAGAAGTGGGGGGGTGGGGGTCATGCCCCAGGGGACAGTTCAGTCTCTGAAGTTTCACCCACAGGGCAGGAGGGCCAGCCAGGCCAGGGTGGTGCCTCTTCTGGTTGCCCAGACCACTCCAGAGCATCCTCTGAGCTTGCCAGGGTTGTAGAGAGGGGGGCTTTCCTGAAGGCGGTGGAGGTGCTGAATTTGAATCTCATCATCCAGGTCGGAGCATGACGAGGTCCCAAGAAACTTGGCAGGTCATCTACTGTCTCTGGTGTCACTTTATCATTAGCCCTCTTTCTGGCAGCCCACAACAAAGTTATTTATATAGACATGTCCAGATACTGCATCCCCTTCGGTTTCTGGGTGAGGCCAGAGGCAGCGACTGGGGACTTGTTGTCGGGTTGCCCAACAAGGGTGGAGCTTCAAGGCATCAGGCACATCCGGGAGGCAGTGCGTTCCTTCTGGGACTTTACCGCTGATGTCCTGGGTGCCGTTAGTGTGGCAGGCGTCACATGTGATGTGGTCGTTCTGTGTGCCATGGATTCTGTGGGTGTCGTGGGCGATGTGGGAGCCACGGGTAACACGGGTGTCCTGGGTGCCCCTGGTGTCACGTGTATCACAGTTGCCGTGGGTGCCATCGGTGTCCTGGGCACCCCAGACATCACAGGTGCCACCGGTCTCATGAGTGCCTGTGCTGTCCCGGGTGCTACAGGCATCACAGGTGAGGCTGGTACCTCTGGTATCGCAGCTGTCGCAGGTGCTGCTGGTGTCACAGGTGCCTCTGGGGTCACGGGTAAGGCAGGTGTCACTGGTGACACTGGTGTCACAGGTATCGCGGGTGCCACGGGTGTCATCTACGTTGCAGGCCTCAGTGGGGTCCTGGGTGCTCAGGGCGTTGTGGGTGAGGCTGATGTCATAGGTGTGGCTGGTGTCACGGGTGCCCCTTGTGTCACAGGTGCCACAGGCGGCGTGGGTGAGGTTGGTGCTGCTGGTATCATAGCTATCATGGGTTCACTGGCGTCACGGGCATCACTGAAGTCATGGATGATGCTGGTGTCATGGGTGAAGCAGGTGTTACGGTTGACACTGGTGTCACGGGTATTGTGGGTGCCACGGGTACCATCTGTGTTGCAGGCACCTGCGCTGTCCCAGGTGCTTAGGGCATCGCAGGTGAGGTTGGTGTCACGGGTGTGGCTGGTGACACGGAAGCCCCTGGCGTCACGGGTGCCGCCGGTCTCATGAGTGCCTGTGCTGTCCCGGGTGCTGCAGGCGTCACAGGTGAGGCTGGTACCTCTGGTATCGCAGCTGTCGCAGGTGCCGCTGGTGTCACGTGTGCCTCTGGTGTCACGTGTGCCTCTGGTGTCAGGGGTGATGGTGGCATGATTATCATAGGTGGCGAGGTCACCACTGGTCTCACGGGTGAGGCAGCTGTCACTGGTAACCCTGGTGTCCCAGGTATCGCAGGGGCCACAGGTGTCATCTACGTTGCAGGCCCCAGTGGGGTCCTGGGTGCTTGGGGCATCATAAGTGAGGCTGGGATCACAGGTGTGGCTGGTGTCCCGGGGGCTACAGGCGTCACTTGTGAGGCTGGTTCCTCTGGGACCACAGCTGTCGCAGGTGCTGATGGTGTCACAGGCGTCTCTGGTGTCACGGGTAAGGGGAGTATCACGGGTGTGGCTGCTGTCATGCCTGCCACAGTTGCCGCAGGTGAGCCTGGTCCCGCACGTGGCGGTCACCTGCGTGATCGGCGACTCGGGCGCCGCTGTCTCCGCGGGTGTTGCAGGTGGAGGGGCCTGGGCTGGGGGTGACGGTCCTCGTCTCCGGGCCGGGTGGGGAAGTGGCAGGCTCTCTGGTCTTCTCCCTTGACTCCTGGTTCTCCTGGTGCTGAGTGGTCTCTCAAAGCCACTTGGTAATCAGCATGGACTCTTCAGGGCTGGCGGGAGGCGTATGTGTCTGGCTGCTGAGGTCGGAGGAAATGGCCGGCCTCACAATGATGGTGCGGGCCCTCACCTTGGGTCCATTCACGTGCACGCTGTCACTACCACTGGGGACTTCTAAGCCCTTGATCTGGTCCCTCCACCAGCCCAGTAGCATCTCACGTTTTCTGGTATAGAATATATCAGTTGGGGAGACCTGTCTACCCCCTTGGAGGCCAAAGGCCGCACGACAGAGGCGGAGGCCCGAGACCCAGGAGGTATCATGGCTGGGAGTGCTCTTCACAGGCTGGCGGGAGTGGCGCCTCCTGGCCCATGTTACCCGTGCATGCAGCCCAACATCATCTAAAGCGCCTCTGTTGGTTCGTTGAGCGTTACATTCTGTCTAGTAAGTCTATTATTTCCTTAGATATTTGGGCACATGGTACTGCCCTCTAAGCACATGCTGCCACAGCTCCCAGAAATCTTGTCCCCCGAAGGGGAGGGATCCAGTACCGTGATGTACAGGACAAGGCTGAGGCTCCACACATCCAGCTCTGAGCCTGTGTAGGGCATCCCCAGGAAGAGTTCTGGAGCCATGAACGCGGGACTGAGGCAGAAAGTGTCTAGCTTCTTTCCTGGGTGCCACTGGTCTCTAAGGCCGAAGTCGGAGATCTTGGCCTTGTTGTAGGCGTCGAGGAGGAGGTGGCCCAGCTCCAAGTCCCGGCGCACCTCTGCCCCCTGGTGGCCGTGCTGCAGAGCCGAGACCAGCCGGCGGAACGGGCCACGGGCCTCGGGCCTCGGGCCTCCCCATCGGTCTCGCCGCCTTGGGCCTCCAAGTGGGGGAACACGTCTCCCCCGCTGAGCTAGTGCGATGCTATAAACAGAGTCTCCTCAGAGTCAGTCACTTCAAGGAGTCTGACAATGTTCTCAGGCTATGAACCTCTCAAACCAGTTCCTGGAGGCTGGAGAAGCTCTGATTTGTCTTGTCAGTGGCCTTGATGGCTGCCAATCCGGTGGGCAGAACATGCGGGACCAGCTTCACTTTGGCAGAGGGCCTTTACCAATTGTGTGAGGGATCTCAAAATGTTGAACAGGAGCCACCTTTGTAGCAGAGGTGGCCATGAGGTTGAGGTCCTGCATCCCTAACTATGGCACCCCACTCCAGTACTCTTGCCTGGAAAATCCCATGGACGGAGGAGCCTGGCAGGCTGCAGTCCATGGGGTTGCAAAGAGTCGGACACGGCTGAGCGACTTCTTCCACTTCTCACTTTCATGCACTGGAGAAGGAAATGGCAACCCACTTCAGTGTTCTTGCCTGGAGAATCCCAGGGACGGGGGAGCCTGGTTGGCTGCCGTCTCTGGGGTCGCACAGGCTCGGTCACGACTGAAGCGACTTAGCAGCATTCCCTCCCGCACCAACATGAAAGACAGAAGTGTGGGGAATGGGGGTCATGCCCCAGGGACTGTCCAGTCTCTGAGGTTTCACCCAGCAGGGCAGGAGGGCCAGCCAGGCCAGGGCGGCGCCTCTTCTGGTCGCCCAGACCACTCCAGAGCATCCTCCGAGCTGGCCGGGGTTTTGGATACGAGGCTTTGCTGAAGGCGGTGGAGGTGCTGGATTTGAATCCCATCGTGCAGGTGGGAACGTGACCAGTTCCCAGGGAGCTTGGCAGGTGATCCACTGTCTGTCTCTGGTGTCACCTTATCGTTAGCCTCTTGCTGGGCAGCCCACAGTAAAGAGATTTAATTATACGTCTCCATATTCTCCCAGCCACCCGCTTCGGTTTCTGGGTGAGGCCAGAGGCAGTGACTGGGGACGAGTTGTCGGGCTGCCCAACAAGGGTGGAGCTTCAAGGCATCAGGCACATCCGGGAGGCAGTGCGTTCCTTCTGGGACTTTACCGCTGATGTCTTGGGTGCCGTTAGTGTGGCAGGCGTCACAGGTGATGTGGTTGTCCTGTGTGCCATGGGTTCTGTGGGTGTCGCGGGCGACGTGGGGAGCCACGGGTGACACTGGTGTCCTGGGTGCCCCTGGTGTCACGCGTATCACAGTTGCCGTGGGTTCCATCCGTATCCCGGGTGCCCTGGCTTCACAGATGAAGCTGGTATCACGGGTGTGGCAGCTGTCACTTCTGCCGCAGGTGCCGCAGGTGAGCCGGGTCCCGCACGTGGCGTGGCGGTCACCGGCGTGATCGGTGGCCAGGGCGCCGCTGTCACCACGAGTGTTGCGAGTGGAGGGGGCTGGGCTGAGGGTGACGGTCCTCGCCTCTGGGCAGGGTTGGGGAGTGGTAGGCGCTCTGGGCTTCTCCCTTGACTCCTGGTTCTCCTGGTGCTGAATGGTCTCCCAAAGCCAGGCGGGAACAAGCATGGACTCTTCAGGGCTGTCGGGAGGCCTATGTTCTTGGCTGCTGAGGTCGGAGGTAACGGCAGGCCCCACAGTGATGGTGCAGGCCCTCACTTTGGGTTCATGCATGTGCATGCTGTCACTACCACTGAGGACTTCTAAGCCCTTGATCTCTGGTCCCTCCACCAGCCCAGTAGCATCTCACTGTTTCTGGTAGAGAATATATCAGCTGGGGAGACTCTTCTACCTCTTCGAGGCCAAAGGCCGCACGACGGAGGCGGAGGTCCGAGGCCCAGGAGGTATCGGGGTGGGAGTGCTCTTCACAGGCTGGCGGGAGTGGCGCCTCCTGGCCCGTGTTCACCCATGCACGCTGCCCAACATCATCTAAAGCGTCTCTGTTGGTGCGATGAGCGTTACATTCTGTCTATTAAGTCTGTTATCTCATAGGATATTTGGGCTCATGGTACTGCCGTCCTCCTGTGTGAAGGATCTCAATATGCTTAATATGAGCCACCTTTTTGCAGAGATGGCCATGAGGTCCTGCATCCTAACTCTAGTACCAGCCCTCACTAAGAGTGCTAACTGTACTAACAGTGATGAGGATGCTAAGAATACTATAGAACCGTCAGGTTGGTTTATTTTTTTTTCTCGTTTCTTGGTTTGTCGCAACAAAGTTTTGGAGTGATGACCCAAAAGGTGTGGAACAGCAGACAAGTTACAGCTCAGTTCAACTCAAGCAGACAGATCTCTTCTTAGTCCAGCACCCCCAAAGGAGTCCTCCTCGCCCTGTTGACCCTCTTGGCTTCCCCTTTTTACACTTCCTTTTGATTATGCCCAGGTGAAATAGGGCTTGTACCCACCACCAGTCAATGAAAGGGAATGCAAATGGGCATATGGTCAAGGCTGATTGAGAATTAGAAGTTGTCTAACAGCTGCCTGTGTTTACGTCTTCCCATAATTCTGTCTGTCCGATGTAGAATATTCACGAGTCCCCTGTGTTCTTTTGTATCCACGGTGTGCCTAGGGCGCATGTGCAGGAGTTGCAAAGTCTCTGTGGTTATTTTGTAATATATCTGTGCGCGTTCCTGGGTGTGTCTGGGATGGCGTTTAGAGATGAGTTTACATCCCTTTCAGCCAGGCCTCCCTTCAAGTTGCTCATGTTTAACTTCCTACATAACAGTCCCCCTCACGTGCATGGACCCCAATTCATTGGGGAAATGGGTGTCATTCATTCTGGCTACTGCCTGCTGAGCTGGGGCAGTGAGGGCCTTGGGTGTCCATCACTTGCTAGCTGTCAATGAGGAGGGCCAGTAAGGGCTGCTGATGTCTATCCAAGGGGGAGTGGCTTGAGGAAGTCAACAGAGGGATTGGGGTGGATATCCAGGTTGTCTCAGAAGTTGAGCCTGTATTTTGTTGAGCTGCTGCTGCTTGCTGCTGCTAAGTTGCGTCAGTCGTGTCCGACTCTGTGCGCCCCCACAGATGGTAGCCCACCAGGCTCCTCTGTCCCTGGGATTCTCCAGGCAAGAATACTGGAGTGGGTTGCCATTTTCTTCTCCATTGTTGATCTGAGAAGAAGTAAATTAAGTAAGTTGAGGAAAGGGGGAGCAAACAGAATTTTAGGCCAGACGCATGGTAGGACTGTATCCTTGACTGACTGAAACCAGGCTGCTGTGGTGACCTTGTCCAGGATTTGATTAGTTTTGAATAAGTTTTTGGTGCTCAGTCCTGACCTATTGGTATAAGTCAGCTTTTTAAGAATTGGGTTAGAACATACCACAGCTAGTCTTACGGAGCGTGCCGCAGATGTCGCAGGTGCGCTTGGTCCCGCACGTGTCGTGGCGGTCACCGGCGTGATCGGCGGCTCGGGCGCTGCTGGCATCGCGGGCGGGTGGAGGGGCCTGGGCTGGGGTGACGGTCCTCACCTCTGGGCAGGTTTGGGGAGTGGAAGGTTCTCTGTTCTTCTCCTTGACTCCTGGTTCTCCTGGTGCTGAATGGTCTCTCAAAGCCTGTTGGTAATCAGCACGGAGTCTTCAGGGCTGGCGGGAGGCGTATGTTCTTGTCTGCTGAGGTCGGAGGTAACGGCCGGGCTCACAGTGATGGTGCGGGCCCTCACCTTGGGTTCATTCACGTGCGTGCCGTCACTACCACTGAGGACTTCTAAGTCCTGGATCTGGTCCCTCCACCAGCCCAGTATCATCTCCACTCTTCCTGGTATAGAATAGATCAGTTGGGAGACCTGTCTACCCCCTCGGAGGCCAAGGCCGCACGACGGAGGTGGTTGTCCGAGGCCCAGGAGGTATCACGGGTGGGAGTGCTCTTCATCCAGGTGGGAACATGACCAGGTCCCAGGAGCTTGGCAGGTCATCCATTTGCTGTTTCTGGTGTTACTTTAGTAGCCCTCTTGCTAGGCAGCCCACCGCAAATATATTTATATAGACATGTCCAGATTCTCCTAGCCGCCCCCTTCGTTTTCTGGGTGAGGCCAGAGGGAGTGACTGGGGACATGTTGTCGGGCTGCCCAACAAGGGTGGAGCTTCCGCATCAGGCACATCCGGGAGGCAGTGCGTTCCTTGCCACTGATGTTATGAGTACAGTCATACTGCAGGCGTCACGGGTGCTGTGGTTGTCGTGTGTGCCGTGGGTTCTGTGAGAGTTGTGGGCGACGCGGGTCCACGGGTGACACCGGTGTCATGGTGCCCCTGGTGTCACGTGTATCACAGTTGCCGTGGGTAGCATCTGTGTCGAGGGCGCCCCTGGTGTCACGGGTCACGTTTGTAGCATGAGTATCGTGGGTGCTGTGGTCACCACTGGTGCCACGGGTGCCCCTGGTGTCATGGGTGAGGCAGCTGTCACTGGTGACGCTGGTG
Source organism: Ovis aries (assembly GCF_016772045.2). Lineage (NCBI taxonomy): Eukaryota > Metazoa > Chordata > Mammalia > Artiodactyla > Bovidae > Ovis > Ovis aries. Next base: position 26,871,413 of record NC_056062.1, on the reverse strand, counting down.
TCACAGGTACCGTGGGTGCCATGGGTGTCCTGTATGTTGCAGGCCCCAGTGGGGTCCCGGGTGCTCAGGGCGTCATGGGTGAGGCTGATGTCACGGGTGCCGCTGGTGTCATGAGTGCCTGTGCTGTCCCGGCTGCTGCAGGCGTCACAGGTGAGGCTGGTACCACTGGTATCGCAGCTGTCGCAGGTGCTGCTGGTGTCACAGGTGCCTCTGGGGTCACGGGTGAGGCAGGTGTCACGGGTGAGGCAGGTGTCGCAGGTATCGCGGGTGCCACAGGTGTCATCTACGTTGCAGGCCTCAGTGGGGTCCTGGGTGCTCAGGGCGTTGTGGGTGAGGCTGATGTCATAGGTGTGGCTGGCGTCACGGGTGCCCCTTGTGTCACAGGTGCCACAGGCGGCGTGGGTGAGGTTGGTGCTGCTGGTATCATAGCTATCATGGGTTCACTGGCGTCACGGGCATCACTGAAGTCATGGATGATGCTGGTGTCATGGGTGAGGCAGGTGTTACGGTTGACACTGGTGTCACGGGTATTGTGGGTGCCACGGGTACCATCTGTGTTGCAGGCACCTGCGCTGTCCCAGGTGCTTAGGGCATCGCAGGTGAGGTTGGTGTCATGGGTGTGGCTGGTGACACGGAAGCCCCTGGCGTCACGGGTGCCGCCAGTCTCATGAGTGCCTGTGCTGTCCCGGGTGCTGCAGGCGTCACAGGTGAGGCTGGTACCTCTGGTATCGCAGCTGTCGCAGGTGCCGCTGGTGTCACGTGTGCCTCTGGTGTCACGTGTGCCTCTGGTGTCAGGGGTGATGGTGGCATGATTATCATAGGTGGCGAGGTCACCACTGGTCTCACGGGTGAGGCAGCTGTCACTGGTAACCCTGGTGTCCCAGGTATCGCAGGGGCCACGGGTGTCATCTACGTTGCAGGCCCCAGTGGGTCCTGGGTGCTTGGGGTATCATAAGTGAGGCTGGGATCACAGGTGTGGCTGGTGTCCCGGGGGCTACAGGCGTCACTTGTGAGGCTGGTTCCTCTGGGACCACAGCTGTCGCAGGTGCTGATGGTGTCACAGGCGTCTCTGGTGTCACGGGTAAGGGGAGTATCACGGGTGTGGCTGCTGTCATGCCTGCCACAGTTGCCGCAGGTGAGCCTGGTCCCGCACGTGGCGGTCACCTGCGTGATCGGCGACTCGGGCGCCGCTGTCTCCGCGGGTGTTGCAGGTGGAGGGCCTGGGCTGGGGTGACGGTCCTCGTCTCCGGGCCGGGTGGGAAGTGGCAGGCTCTCTGGTCTTCTCCCTTGACTCCTGGTTCTCCTGGTGCTGAGTGGTCTCTCAAAGCCACTTGGTAATCAGCATGGACTCTTCAGGGGCTGGCGGGAGGCGTATGTGTCTGGCTGCTGAGGTCGGAGGAAATGGCCGGCCTCACAATGATGGTGCGGGCCCTCACCTTGGGTCCATTCACGTGCACGCTGTCACTACCACTGGGGACTTCTAAGCCCTTGATCTGGTCCCTCCACCAGCCCAGTAGCATCTCACGTTTTCTGGTATAGAATATATCAGTTGGGGAGACCTGTCTACCCCCTTGGAGGCCAAAGGCCGCACGACAGAGGCGGAGGCCCGAGACCCAGGAGGTATCATGGCTGGGAGTGCTCTTCACAGGCTGGCGGGAGTGGCGCCTCCTGGCCCATGTTACCCGTGCATGCAGCCCAACATCATCTAAAGCGCCTCTGTTGGTTCGTTGAGCGTTACATTCTGTCTAGTAAGTCTATTATTTCCTTAGATATTTGGGCACATGGTACTGCCCTCTAAGCACATGCTGCCACAGCTCCCAGAAATCTTGTCCCCCGAAGGGAGGGATCCAGTACCGTGATGTACAGGACAAGGCTGAGGCTCCACACATCCAGCTCTGAGCCTGTGTAGGGCATCCCCAGGAAGAGTTCTGGAGCCATGAACGCGGGACTGAGGCAGAAAGTGTCTAGCTTCTTTCCTGGGTGCCACTGGTCTCTAAGGCCGAAGTCGGAGATCTTGGCCTTGTTGTAGGCGTCGAGGAGGAGGTGGCCCAGCTCCAAGTCCCGCGCACCTCTGCCCCTGGTGGCCGTGCTGCAGAGCCGAGACCAGCCGGCGGAACGGGCCACGGGCCTCGGGCCTCGGGCCTCCCCATCGGTCTCGCCGCCTTGGGCCTCCAAGTGGGGAACACGTCTCCCCGCTGAGCTAGTGCGATGCTATAAACAGAGTCTCCTCAGAGTCAGTCACTTCAAGGAGTCTGACAATGTTCTCAGGCTATGAACCTCTCAAACCAGTTCCTGGAGGCTGGAGAAGCTCTGATTTGTCTTGTCAGTGGCCTTGATGGCTGCCAATCCGGTGGGCAGAACATGCGGGACCAGCTTCACTTTGGCAGAGGGGCCTTTACCAATTGTGTGAGGGATCTCAAAATGTTGAACAGGAGCCACCTTTGTAGCAGAGGTGGCCATGAGGTTGAGGTCCTGCATCCCTAACTATGGCACCCCACTCCAGTACTCTTGCCTGGAAAATCCCATGGACGGAGGAGCCTGGCAGGCTGCAGTCCATGGGGTTGCAAAGAGTCGGACACGGCTGAGCGACTTCTTCCACTTCTCACTTTCATGCACTGGAGAAGGAAATGGCAACCCACTTCAGTGTTCTCGCCTGGAGAATCCCAGGGACGGGGGGAGCCTGGTTGGCTGCCGTCTCTGGGGTCGCACAGGCTCGGTCACGACTGAAGCGACTTAGCAGCATTCCCTCCCGCACCAACATGAAAGACAGAAGTGTGGGGAATGGGGGTCATGCCCCAGGGGACTGTCCAGTCTCTGAGGTTTCACCCAGCAGGGCAGGAGGGCCAGCCAGGCCAGGGCGGCGCCTCTTCTGGTCGCCCAGACCACTCCAGAGCATCCTCCGAGCTGGCCGGGGTTTTGGATACGAGGCTTTGCTGAAGGCGGTGGAGGTGCTGGATTTGAATCCCATCGTGCAGGTGGGAACGTGACCAGTTCCCAGGGAGCTTGGCAGGTGATCCACTGTCTGTCTCTGGTGTCACCTTATCGTTAGCCTCTTGCTGGGCAGCCCACAGTAAAGAGATTTAAATATACGTCTCCATATTCTCCCAGCCACCCGCTTCGGTTTCTGGGTGAGGCCAGAGGCAGTGACTGGGGACGAGTTGTCGGGCTGCCCAACAAGGGTGGAGCTTCAAGGCATCAGGCACATCCGGGAGGCAGTGCGTTCCTTCTGGGACTTTACCGCTGATGTCTTGGGTGCCGTTAGTGTGGCAGGCGTCACAGGTGATGTGGTTGTCCTGTGTGCCATGGGTTCTGTGGGTGTCGCGGGCGACGTGGGGAGCCACGGGTGACACTGGTGTCCTGGGTGCCCCTGGTGTCACGCGTATCACAGTTGCCGTGGGTTCCATCCGTATCCCGGGTGCCCCTGGCTTCACAGATGAAGCTGGTATCACGGGTGTGGCAGCTGTCACTTCTGCCGCAGGTGCCGCAGGTGAGCCGGGTCCCGCACGTGGCGTGGCGGTCACCGGCGTGATCGGGTGGCCAGGGCGCCGCTGTCACCACGAGTGTTGCGAGTGGAGGGGCTGGGCTGAGGGTGACGGTCCTCGCCTCTGGGCAGGGTTGGGGAGTGGTAGGCGCTCTGGGCTTCTCCCTTGACTCCTGGTTCTCCTGGTGCTGAATGGTCTCCCAAAGCCAGGCGGGAACAAGCATGGACTCTTCAGGGCTGTCGGGAGGCCTATGTTCTTGGCTGCTGAGGTCGGAGGTAACGGCAGGCCCCACAGTGATGGTGCAGGCCCTCACTTTGGGTTCATGCATGTGCATGCTGTCACTACCACTGAGGACTTCTAAGCCCTTGATCTCTGGTCCCTCCACCAGCCCAGTAGCATCTCACTGTTTCTGGTAGAGAATATATCAGCTGGGGAGACTCTTCTACCCTCTTCGAGGCCAAAGGCCGCACGACGGAGGCGGAGGTCCGAGGCCCAGGAGGTATCGGGGTGGGAGTGCTCTTCACAGGCTGGCGGGAGTGGCGCCTCCTGGCCCGTGTTCACCCATGCACGCTGCCCAACATCATCTAAAGCGTCTCTGTTGGTGCGATGAGCGTTACATTCTGTCTATTAAGTCTGTTATCTCATAGGATATTTGGGCTCATGGTACTGCCGTCCTCCTGTGTGAAGGATCTCAATATGCTTAATATGAGCCACCTTTTGCAGAGATGGCCATGAGGTCCTGCATCCTAACTCTAGTACCAGCCCTCACTAAGAGTGCTAACTGTACTAACAGTGATGAGGATGCTAAGAATACTATAGAACCGTCAGGTTGGTTTATTTTTTTCTCGTTTCTTGGTTTGTCGCAACAAAGTTTTGGAGTGATGACCCAAAAGGTGTGGAACAGCAGACAAGTTACAGCTCAGTTCAACTCAAGCAGACAGATCTCTTCTTAGTCCAGCACCCCAAAGGAGTCCTCCTCGCCCTGTTGACCCTCTTGGCTTCCCCTTTTTACACTTCCTTTTGATTATGCCCAGGTGAAATAGGGCTTGTACCCACCACCAGTCAATGAAAGGGAATGCAAATGGGCATATGGTCAAGGCTGATTGAGAATTAGAAGTTGTCTAACAGCTGCCTGTGTTTACGTCTTCCCATAATTCTGTCTGTCCGATGTAGAATATTCACGAGTCCCCCTGTGTTCTTTTTGTATCCACGGTGTGCCTAGGGCGCATGTGCAGGAGTTGCAAAGTCTCTGTGGTTATTTTGTAATATATCTGTGCGCGTTCCTGGGTGTGTCTGGGATGGCGTTTAGAGATGAGTTTACATCCCTTTCAGCCAGGCCTCCCTTCAAGTTGCTCATGTTTAACTTCCTACATAACAGTCCCCCCTCACGTGCATGGACCCCAATTCATTGGGGAAATGGGTGTCATTCATTCTGGCTACTGCCTGCTGAGCTGGGGCAGTGAGGGGCCTTGGGTGTCCATCACTTGCTAGCTGTCAATGAGGAGGGCCAGTAAGGGCTGCTGATGTCTATCCAAGGGGGAGTGGCTTGAGGAAGTCAACAGAGGGATTGGGGGTGGATATCCAGGTTGTCTCAGAAGTTGAGCCTGTATTTTGTTGAGCTGCTGCTGCTTGCTGCTGCTAAGTTGCGTCAGTCGTGTCCGACTCTGTGCGCCCCCACAGATGGTAGCCCACCAGGCTCCTCTGTCCCTGGGATTCTCCAGGCAAGAATACTGGAGTGGGTTGCCATTTTCTTCTCCATTGTTGATCTGAGAAGAAGTAAATTAAGTAAGTTGAGGAAAGGGGGAGCAAACAGAATTTTAGGCCAGACGCATGGTAGGACTGTATCCTTGACTGACTGAAACCAGGCTGCTGTGGTGACCTTGTCCAGGATTTGATTAGTTTTGAATAAGTTTTTGGTGCTCAGTCCTGACCTATTGGTATAAGTCAGCTTTTTAAGAATTGGGTTAGAACATACCACAGCTAGTCTTACGGAGCGTGCCGCAGATGTCGCAGGTGCGCTTGGTCCCGCACGTGTCGTGGCGGTCACCGGCGTGATCGGCGGCTCGGGCGCTGCTGGCATCGCGGGCGTTGCGGGTGGAGGGGCCTGGGCTGGGGGTGACGGTCCTCACCTCTGGGCAGGTTTGGGGAGTGGAAGGTTCTCTGTTCTTCTCCCTTGACTCCTGGTTCTCCTGGTGCTGAATGGTCTCTCAAAGCCTGTTGGTAATCAGCACGGAGTCTTCAGGGCTGGCGGGAGGCGTATGTTCTTGTCTGCTGAGGTCGGAGGTAACGGCCGGGCTCACAGTGATGGTGCGGGCCCTCACCTTGGGTTCATTCACGTGCGTGCCGTCACTACCACTGAGGACTTCTAAGTCCTGGATCTGGTCCCTCCACCAGCCCAGTATCATCTCCACTCTTCCTGGTATAGAATAGATCAGTTGGGGAGACCTGTCTACCCCTCGGAGGCCAAGGCCGCACGACGGAGGTGGTTGTCCGAGGCCCAGGAGGTATCACGGGTGGGAGTGCTCTTCATCCAGGTGGGAACATGACCAGGTCCCAGGGAGCTTGGCAGGTCATCCATTTGCTGTTTCTGGTGTTACTTTAGTAGCCCTCTTGCTAGGCAGCCCACCGCAAATATATTTATATAGACATGTCCAGATTCTCCTAGCCGCCCCCTTCGTTTTCTGGGTGAGGCCAGAGGGAGTGACTGGGGACATGTTGTCGGGCTGCCCAACAAGGGTGGAGCTTCCCGCATCAGGCACATCCGGGAGGCAGTGCGTTCCTTGCCACTGATGTTATGAGTACAGTCATACTGCAGGCGTCACGGGTGCTGTGGTTGTCGTGTGTGCCGTGGGTTCTGTGAGAGTTGTGGGCGACGCGGGTCCACGGGTGACACCGGTGTCATGGTGCCCCTGGTGTCACGTGTATCACAGTTGCCGTGGGTAGCATCTGTGTCGAGGGCGCCCCTGGTGTCACGGGTCACGTTTGTAGCATGAGTATCGTGGGTGCTGTGGTCACCACTGGTGCCACGGGTGCCCCTGGTGTCATGGGTGAGGCAGCTGTCACTGGTGACGCTGGTGTCACAGGTACCGTGGGGTGCCATGGGTGTCCTGTATGTTGCAGGCCCCAGTGGGGTCCCGGGTGCTCAGGGCGTCATGGGTGAGGCTGATGTCACGGGTGCCGCTGGTGTCATGAGTGCCTGTGCTGTCCCGGCTGCTGCAGGCGTCACAGGTGAGGCTGGTACCACTGGTATCGCAGCTGTCGCAGGTGCTGCTGGTGTCACAGGTGCCTCTGGGGTCACGGGTGAGGCAGGTGTCACGGGTGAGGCAGGTGTCGCAGGTATCGCGGGTGCCACAGGTGTCATCTACGTTGCAGGCCTCAGTGGGGTCCTGGGTGCTCAGGGCGTTGTGGGTGAGGCTGATGTCATAGGTGTGGCTGGCGTCACGGGTGCCCCTTGTGTCACAGGTGCCACAGGCGGCGTGGGTGAGGTTGGTGCTGCTGGTATCATAGCTATCATGGGTTCACTGGCGTCACGGGCATCACTGAAGTCATGGATGATGCTGGTGTCATGGGTGAGGCAGGTGTTACGGTTGACACTGGTGTCACGGGTATTGTGGGTGCCACGGGTACCATCTGTGTTGCAGGCACCTGCGCTGTCCCAGGTGCTTAGGGCATCGCAGGTGAGGTTGGTGTCACGGGTGTGGCTGGTGACACGGAAGCCCCTGGCGTCACGGGTGCCGCCGGTCTCATGAGTGCCTGTGCTGTCCCGGGTGCTGCAGGCGTCACAGGTGAGGCTGGTACCTCTGGTATCGCAGCTGTCGCAGGTGCCGCTGGTGTCACGTGTGCCTCTGGTGTCACGTGTGCCTCTGGTGTCAGGGGTGATGGTGGCATGATTATCATAGGTGGCGAGGTCACCACTGGTCTCACGGGTGAGGCAGCTGTCACTGGTAACCCTGGTGTCCCAGGTATCGCAGGGGCCACGGGTGTCATCTACGTTGCAGGCCCCAGTGGGGTCCTGGGTGCTTGGGGCATCATAAGTGAGGCTGGGATCACAGGTGTGGCTGGTGTCCCGGGGGCTACAGGCGTCACTTGTGAGGCTGGTTCCTCTGGGACCACAGCTGTCGCAGGTGCTGATGGTGTCACAGGCGTCTCTGGTGTCACGGGTAAGGGTAGTATCACGGGTGTGGCTGCTGTCATGCCTGCCACAGTTGCCGCAGGTGAGCCTGGTCCCGCACGTGGCGGTCACCTGCGTGATCGGCGACTCGGGCGCCGCTGTCTCCGCGGGTGTTGCAGGTGGAGGGGCCTGGGCTGGGGTGACGGTCCTCGTCTCCGGGCCGGGTGGGGAAGTGGCAGGCTCTCTGGTCTTCTCCCTTGACTCCTGGTTCTCCTGGTGCTGAGTGGTCTCTCAAAGCCACTTGGTAATCAGCATGGACTCTTCAGGGCTGGCGGGAGGCGTATGTGTCTGGCTGCTGAGGTCGGAGGAAATGGCCGGCCTCACAATGATGGTGCGGGCCCTCACCTTGGGTCCATTCACGTGCACGCTGTCACTACCACTGGGGACTTCTAAGCCCTTGATCTGGTCCCTCCACCAGCCCAGTAGCATCTCACGTTTTCTGGTATAGAATATATCAGTTGGGAGACCTGTCTACCCCCTTGGAGGCCAAAGGCCGCACGACAGAGGCGGAGGCCCGAGACCCAGGAGGTATCATGGCTGGGAGTGCTCTTCACAGGCTGGCGGGAGTGGCGCCTCCTGGCCCATGTTACCCGTGCATGCAGCCCAACATCATCTAAAGCGCCTCTGTTGGTTCGTTGAGCGTTACATTCTGTCTAGTAAGTCTATTATTTCCTTAGATATTTGGGCACATGGTACTGCCCTCTAAGCACATGCTGCCACAGCTCCCAGAAATCTTGTCCCCCGAAGGGGAGGGATCCAGTACCGTGATGTACAGGACAAGGCTGAGGCTCCACACATCCAGCTCTGAGCCTGTGTAGGGCATCCCCAGGAAGAGTTCTGGAGCCATGAACGCGGGACTGAGGCAGAAAGTGTCTAGCTTCTTTCCTGGGTGCCACTGGTCTCTAAGGCCGAAGTCGGAGATCTTGGCCTTGTTGTAGGCGTCGAGGAGGAGGTGGCCCAGCTCCAAGTCCCGGCGCACCTCTGCCCCTGGTGGCCGTGCTGCAGAGCCGAGACCAGCCGGCGGAACGGGCCACGGGCCTCGGGCCTCGGGCCTCCCCATCGGTCTCGCCGCCTTGGGCCTCCAAGTGGGGGAACACGTCTCCCCCGCTGAGCTAGTGCGATGCTATAAACAGAGTCTCCTCAGAGTCAGTCACTTCAAGGAGTCTGACAATGTTCTCAGGCTATGAACCTCTCAAACCAGTTCCTGGAGGCTGGAGAAGCTCTGATTTGTCTTGTCAGTGGCCTTGATGGCTGCCAATCCGGTGGGCAGAACATGCGGGACCAGCTTCACTTTGGCAGAGGGGTCTTTACCAATTGTGAGAGGGATCTCAAAATGTTGAACAGGAGCCACCTTTGTAGCAGAGGTGGCCATGAGGTTGAGGTCCTGCATCCCTAACTATGGCACCCCACTCCAGTACTCTTGCCTGGAAAATCCCATGGACGGAGGAGCCTGGCAGGCTGCAGTCCATGGGGTTGCAAAGAGTCGGACACGGCTGAGCGACTTCTTCCACTTCTCACTTTCATGCACTGGAGAAGGAAATGGCAACCCACTTCAGTGTTCTTGCCTGGAGAATCCCAGGGACGGGGGGAGCCTGGTTGGCTGCCGTCTCTGGGGTCGCACAGGCTCGGTCACGACTGAAGCGACTTAGCAGCATTCCCTCCCGCACCAACATGAAAGACAGAAGTGTGGGGAATGGGGGTCATGCCCCAGGGGACTGTCCAGTCTCTGAGGTTTCACCCAGCAGGGCAGGAGGGCCAGCCAGGCCAGGGCGGCGCCTCTTCTGGTCGCCCAGACCACTCCAGAGCATCCTCCGAGCTGGCCGGGGTTTTGGATACGAGGCTTTGCTGAAGGCGGTGGAGGTGCTGGATTTGAATCCCATCGTGCAGGTGGGAACGTGACCAGTTCCCAGGGAGCTTGGCAGGTGATCCACTGTCTGTCTCTGGTGTCACCTTATCGTTAGCCTCTTGCTGGGCAGCCCACAGTAAAGAGATTTAATTATACGTCTCCATATTCTCCCAGCCACCCGCTTCGGTTTCTGGGTGAGGCCAGAGGCAGTGACTGGGGACGAGTTGTCGGGCTGCCCAACAAGGGTGGAGCTTCAAGGCATCAGGCACATCCGGGAGGCAGTGCGTTCCTTCTGGGACTTTACCGCTGATGTCTTGGGTGCCGTTAGTGTGGCAGGCGTCACAGGTGATGTGGTTGTCCTGTGTGCCATGGGTTCTGTGGGTGTCGCGGGCGACGTGGGAGCCACGGGTGACACTGGTGTCCTGGGTGCCCCTGGTGTCACGCGTATCACAGTTGCCGTGGGTTCCATCCGTATCCCGGGTGCCCCTGGCTTCACAGATGAAGCTGGTATCACGGGTGTGGCAGCTGTCACTTCTGCCGCAGGTGCCGCAGGTGAGCCGGGTCCCGCACGTGGCGTGGCGGTCACCGGCGTGATCGGTGGCCAGGGCGCCGCTGTCACCACGAGTGTTGCGAGTGGAGGGGGCTGGGCTGAGGGTGACGGTCCTCGCCTCTGGGCAGGGTTGGGGAGTGGTAGGCGCTCTGGGCTTCTCCCTTGACTCCTGGTTCTCCTGGTGCTGAATGGTCTCCCAAAGCCAGGCGGGAACAAGCATGGACTCTTCAGGGCTGTCGGGAGGCCTATGTTCTTGGCTGCTGAGGTCGGAGGTAACGGCAGGCCCCACAGTGATGGTGCAGGCCCTCACTTTGGGTTCATGCATGTGCATGCTGTCACTACCACTGAGGACTTCTAAGCCCTTGATCTCTGGTCCCTCCACCAGCCCAGTAGCATCTCACTGTTTCTGGTAGAGAATATATCAGCTGGGGAGACTCTTCTACCCTCTTCGAGGCCAAAGGCCGCACGACGGAGGCGGAGGTCCGAGGCCCAGGAGGTATCGGGGGTGGGAGTGCTCTTCACAGGCTGGCGGGAGTGGCGCCTCCTGGCCCGTGTTCACCCATGCACGCTGCCCAACATCATCTAAAGCGTCTCTGTTGGTGCGATGAGCGTTACATTCTGTCTATTAAGTCTGTTATCTCATAGGATATTTGGGCTCATGGTACTGCCGTCCTCCCGTGTGAAGGATCTCAATATGCTTAATATGAGCCACCTTTTTGCAGAGATGGCCATGAGGTCCTGCATCCTAACTCTAGTACCAGCCCTCACTAAGAGTGCTAACTGTACTAACAGTGATGAGGATGCTAAGAATACTATAGAACCGTCAGGTTGGTTTATTTTTTTTTCTCGTTTCTTGGTTTGTCGCAACAAAGTTTTGGAGTGATGACCCAAAAGGTGTGGAACAGCAGACAAGTTACAGCTCAGTTCAACTCAAGCAGACAGATCTCTTCTTAGTCCAGCACCCCCAAAGGAGTCCTCCTCGCCCTGTTGACCCTCTTGGCTTCCCCTTTTACACTTCCTTTTGATTATGCCCAGGTGAAATAGGGCTTGTACCCACCACCAGTCAATGAAAGGGAATGCAAATGGGCATATGGTCAAGGCTGATTGAGAATTAGAAGTTGTCTAACAGCTGCCTGTGTTTACGTCTTCCCATAATTCTGTCTGTCCGATGTAGAATATTCACGAGTCCCCCTGTGTTCTTTTTGTATCCACGGTGTGCCTAGGGCGCATGTGCAGGAGTTGCAAAGTCTCTGTGGTTATTTTGTAATATATCTGTGCGCGTTCCTGGGTGTGTCTGGGATGGCGTTTAGAGATGAGTTTACATCCCTTTCAGCCAGGCCTCCTTCAAGTTGCTCATGTTTAACTTCCTACATAACAGTCCCCCTCACGTGCATGGACCCCAATTCATTGGGGAAATGGGTGTCATTCATTCTGGCTACTGCCTGCTGAGCTGGGGCAGTGAGGGGCCTTGGGTGTCCATCACTTGCTAGCTGTCAATGAGGAGGGCCAGTAAGGGCTGCTGATGTCTATCCAAGGGGGAGTGGCTTGAGGAAGTCAACAGAGGGATTGGGGGTGGATATCCAGGTTGTCTCAGAAGTTGAGCCTGTATTTTGTTGAGCTGCTGCTGCTTGCTGCTGCTAAGTTGCGTCAGTCGTGTCCGACTCTGTGCGCCCCCACAGATGGTAGCCCACCAGGCTCCTCTGTCCCTGGGATTCTCCAGGCAAGAATACTGGAGTGGGTTGCCATTTTCTTCTCCATTGTTGATCTGAGAAGAAGTAAATTAAGTAAGTTGAGGAAAGGGGGAGCAAACAGAATTTTAGGCCAGACGCATGGTAGGACTGTATCCTTGACTGACTGAAACCAGGCTGCTGTGGTGACCTTGTCCAGGATTTGATTAGTTTTGAATAAGTTTTTGGTGCTCAGTCCTGACCTATTGGTATAAGTCAGCTTTTTAAGAATTGGGTTAGAACATACCACAGCTAGTCTTACGGAGCGTGCCGCAGATGTCGCAGGTGCGCCTGGTCCCGCACGTGTCGTGGCGGTCACCGGCGTGATCGGCGGCTCGGGCGCTGCTGGCATCGCGGGCGTTGCGGGTGGAGGGGCCTGGGCTGGGGGTGACGGTCCTCACCTCTGGGCAGGTTTGGGGAGTGAAGGTTCTCTGTTCTTCTCCTTGACTCCTGGTTCTCCTGGTGCTGAATGGTCTCTCAAAGCCTGTTGGTAATCAGCACGGAGTCTTCAGGGCTGGCGGGAGGCGTATGTTCTTGTCTGCTGAGGTCGGAGGTAACGGGCCGGGCTCACAGTGATGGTGCGGGCCCTCACCTTGGGTTCATTCACGTGCGTGCCGTCACTACCACTGAGGACTTCTAAGTCCTGGATCTGGTCCCTCCACCAGCCCAGTATCATCTCCACTCTTCCTGGTATAGAATAGATCAGTTGGGGAGACCTGTCTACCCCCTCGGAGGCCAAGGCCGCACGACGGAGGTGGTTGTCCGAGGCCCAGGAGGTATCACGGGTGGGAGTGCTCTTCATCCAGGTGGGAACATGACCAGGTCCCAGGGAGCTTGGCAGGTCATCCATTTGCTGTTTCTGGTGTTACTTTAGTAGCCCTCTTGCTAGGCAGCCCACCGCAAATATATTTATATAGACATGTCCAGATTCTCCTAGCCGCCCCCTTCGTTTTCTGGGTGAGGCCAGAGGGAGTGACTGGGGACATGTTGTCGGGCTGCCCAACAAGGGTGGAGCTTCCCGCATCAGGCACATCCGGGAGGCAGTGCGTTCCTTGCCACTGATGTTATGAGTACAGTCATACTGCAGGCGTCACGGGTGCTGTGGTTGTCGTGTGTGCCGTGGGTTCTGTGAGAGTTGTGGGCGACGTGGGTCCACGGGTGACACCGGTGTCATGGTGCCCCTGGTGTCACGTGTATCACAGTTGCCGTGGGTAGCATCTGTGTCGAGGGCGCCCCCTGGTGTCACGGGTCACGTTTGTAGCATGAGTATCGTGGGTGCTGTGGTCACCACTGGTGCCACGGGTGCCCCTGGTGTCATGGGTGAGGCAGCTGTCACTGGTGACGCTGGTGTCACAGGTACCGTGGGTGCCATGGGTGTCCTGTATGTTGCAGGCCCCAGTGGGGTCCCGGGTGCTCAGGGCGTCATGGGTGAGGCTGATGTCACGGGTGCCGCTGGTGTCATGAGTGCCTGTGCTGTCCCGGCTGCTGCAGGCGTCACAGGTGAGGCTGGTACCACTGGTATCGCAGCTGTCGCAGGTGCTGCTGGTGTCACAGGTGCCTCTGGGGTCACGGGTGAGGCAGGTGTCACGGGTGAGGCAGGTGTCGCAGGTATCGCGGGTGCCACGGGTTTCATCTACGTTGCAGGCCTCAGTGGGGTCCTGGGTGCTCAGGGCGTTGTGGGTGAGGCTGATGTCATAGGTGTGGCTGGCGTCATGGGTGCCCCTTGTGTCACAGGTGCCACAGGCGGCGTGGGTGAGGTTGGTGCTGCTGGTATCATAGCTATCATGGGTTCACTGGCGTCACGGGCATCACTGAAGTCATGGATGATGCTGGTGTCATGGGTGAGGCAGGTGTTACGGTTGACACTGGTGTCACGGGTATTGTGGGTGCCACGGGTACCATCTGTGTTGCAGGCACCTGCGCTGTCCCAGGTGCTTAGGGCATCGCAGGTGAGGTTGGTGTCACGGGTGTGGCTGGTGACACGGAAGCCCCTGGCGTCACGGGTGCCGCCGGTCTCATGAGTGCCTGTGCTGTCCCGGGTGCTGCAGGCGTCACAGGTGAGGCTGGTACCTCTGGTATCGCAGCTGTCGCTGGTGTCACGTGTGCCTCTGGTGTCAGGGGTGATGGTGGCATGATTATCATAGGTGGCGAGGTCACCACTGGTCTCACGGGTGAGGCAGCTGTCACTGGTAACCCTGGTTCGTATCGCAGGGGCCATGGGTGTCATCTACGTTGCAGGCCCCAGTGGGTCCTGGGTGCTTGGGGTATCATAAGTGAGGCTGGGATCACAGGTGTGGCTGGTGTCCCGGGGGCTACAGGCGTCACTTGTGAGGCTGGTTCCTCTGGGACCACAGCTGTCGCAGGTGCTGTTGGTGTCACAGGCATCTCTGGTGTCACGGGTAAGGGTGGTATCACGGGTGTGGCCGCTGTCATGCCTGCCGCAGGTGCCGCAGGTGCCACAGGTGAGCCTGGTCCCGCACGTGGCGTGGAGGTCACCGGCGTGATCGCTGGCCAGGGCGCCGCTGTCTCCGCGGGTGTTGCAAGTGGAGGGGGCTGGGCTGGGGGTGACGGTCCTCGCCTCTGGGCAGGGTTGGGTAGTGGAAAGCTTCTGGTCTTCTCCCTTGACTCCTGGTTGTCCTGTTACTCAATGTTCTCCCAAAGCCAGACAGGAATAAGCATGGACTCCTGAGGGCTGGATGTTGTCTTATGCTCTTGGCTGCTGAGGTCGGAGGTATCGGCCGGTCCCACAGTGATGGTGCAGGCCCTCACCTTGGGTTCATTCATGTCACTGCTGCTGCTTATGTCTCAGCTGTGGATTTGGGCTCCAGTATTCTGCAGCCTGGGAAACTGCATGGGCAGAGGAGCCTGGTGGGCTACACAGGCTATGGGTTCACAAGGAGTCAGACATGATTTAATGACTAAACAACAGCAATAAGACCATTTGGGGATTTTGGATATGTATGTAATTCCCTTCTTATTTTGAAAGAATGCAGGACTTACAGAAACTGGAAAAATAATACAAAATTCTCACATGCCTTCAGCCAGCTTCCACTACTGTGACTATCTTATACATTACAGTGATTAAAATCAGGAAATTAGCACTGATGCAGTAGTTATTATAGACCACATTTGAATTTTATCAGTTGTTCCACTAGACTGGACCAGTCCTTTTTCCAGTCTAGGATCCAGTTTAGACTTCTGGATTAACTTGGTTATCTGTCTTTTTAGTGTCTCCAATCTGTGAAATCTTTGGTCTTTGTTACTTTTCTCCCTTTCCTTTCTTCCCTGCTCCTTCCTTCTTTCTCTCCTTTTTCACGATGAGCTAGACACTTTTTAGAAATACTATCTAGTGGTTATTGGGCTTCCCTGCTGGCTCAGTTGGAGAAGGCAATGGCACCCCACTGCAGTACTCTTGCCTGGGAAATCCCATGGGTGGTGGAGGCTGGTGGGCTGCCATCCATGGGTCGCGAAGAGTCGGACATGACTGAGCGACTTCCCTTTCCCTTTACACTTTCAGGCAGTGGAGAAGGAAATGGCAGCCCGCTCCAGTGATCTTACCTGGAGAATCCCAGGGACAGGGCAGCCTGGTGGGCTGCCGTCTATGGGGTCGCACAGCATCGGACACGACTGAAGCGACTGAGCAGTAATAGGTGCAGAAAAGTCTCAGAACCTGAATTCCAGATACTGCCTTGAATAATATTACAGTAAAAAATATCTGGGAAATATTAAGAAATGTGTAGGGCCTTGTATTTGTAAATCTGTGTGCATATGTGCCATGTCACTTCAGTTATGTCCAACTCTTTGCAACGCTTTGGACTGTAGCCTTCCAGGCTCCTCTGTCCATGGGATTCTCCAGGGAAAACTGCTGGAGTAGGTTGCCATGCCCTCCCTCCAGGGTTTCTTCCCAGCCCAGGAACTGAACCAGCATCTCTTGTGTCTCCTGCGTTGGCAGGCAGGTGCTTTTCCACTAGCGCCACCTACTAAGCCCTAATAGTCTGCAGGGAACCGTCACAGAAAGCACACCTTTGTGCCTGAAACAGCAGACATTTATAGGTTTTCACAGTTCTAGAGGGCTGAAGTCCAGAATCAAGATTTCATCAGGGTTGGTTTGGATCAGACTTCTCTTACTGCCTTGTAGACAGCCACCTTCTATTGTTGTTGAGTCGCTGAGCCAGGTCGGACTCCTCTGCAACCCCAGGCACAGGACTGTAGCCCCCCAGGCTCCTCTGTCACGTCCTCACATAGCCTCTTCTCTGTGTACACACAAAGACAGAGTGTTCTGGGGTCTCTTCCTCTTCTTATGAGGACACTTCCTATCGGATGGAGGCCCCACCCTTTGGCCTCGTTTAACTACTAACTTCCTTATAGACCCTGTCTCCAAATACAGTCAAATTAGTGGCTAGGGCTTCAGTATATACATTTTGAGTGGAAACGGTTTGGTCTATACATTCCATCTTGTGCCCACCCCCGCCCACATTCATGTGCTTGTCATGTGCTATTAAACTACACTCACCTCATCTCGACATCCCTAGAAGCTTTAAGCCATTCCAACATCGATGGCAAGTCCAAAGTCTCATTGAAGTGTCACCTGATCAGGTATGGGTGAGAAGTGATGCATAAAATTAACCCTCACAGAATCCATAAAGAAAAATATAACACATTGTTGAAACACAAATAACAGGAAAGTTGAACAAGTAAAGGTATTCTCGGTGCTATAAAGGAGTCCAGTCCCTTAAATGAACCGGAACGTGTACCTCCAATTCAAATTGCTGTGGAATTCTTTGTTTCAGAACTTAAGAGAATTTTGACATTCATGTGGGAGAATGAGTGAGGACAAGAGATTTTGAGAAAAACGAATTATTAGAAGTATAGGAAGACTTTCCTTATCTGATTTCAAAGTGTCCTGCAAACCTGTGGTAAGTAAACTAGTGCAGCATCAGTGCAGAATAGACATGGGTCGTGGAGTGTAATTAGATACAGAAACAGATCCATGTTAAATGAGTAAAGTTAAGAAGCAGTTAATCATAGAGGCAAGAAGAGTTTTAAAGAAAGGAACAGTAGGGAGGAGAGGAAGATAAGGAGGAATAGGACGGAAGACCACTTTCTCCCTCACAAATTCCTCAAAAGAACATTTCAACGCTGAGCAACCTTCACAAAACAACTTCTGTAGGCTGGCAGAGGACATCAGGCAACCAGAAAAGCAGACCATTGTCTTCAAAAACAGGTAGGAAAAAATATAAAAGACAAAAAAGGAGACAAAGGAGGTGGGGAGGGAGCTCCGTCCCGGGAAGGGAAGCCCGTCCTGGTAAGGGAATTTTAAGAAGAGAGGTTTCCAAACACCAGGAAACACTCTCCCTGCCGAGTCTGTGGCGAGCCTTGGAAACACAGAGGGCAACATAACAGGAAGGAAAAATCGATAAATAATTAAAACCAACAGATTACAAGCCCAACAGTAACTCCCCCAGCGGAAAAGCAGCACAGACACCTGCATCCGCCATTGGGAAGTGGGGGCAGGGCAGGGGCGTGCGGGAGGCGCGGGCTGCAGAGCTTTGTAAGAATCGGGCAGGAACGCCCCTCGCGCAACCAGAACGATCTAACTTGGGCTAGCAAATCAGACTGTGGAATAGCTACCACGCGAAAAGCTCGAACATAAGACACCGCCAGGACCAAGCACAGAACAAAGGACGGAACGGAAAAAGCCGGCTGCAGACCATCCCCCGCCGGGGACAGGCAGCCAGAGCCGTAAGGTCTGGAAAGGGGCAATTGCAGACCCGGAGAGACTTTACTTACCTAACTGCAAGCAGGCTCCTTTGCTAAGACTTCTGGGGGTGCTGGACAGTCACAATCTGCCTCACGGGGGGCGCCAGCGGTCCACCCAGAAAGCTGAGCAGCAGCGGCAGAAAAGGTGACAAGCCGCGGCGATCGCGCTCGCCAAACTCCTGAGCTACTCGGACCTGGGAAGGGCACAAAGCGCAGTTCCAGCCGAATCTGTGCCTCTGAGGGCTGCCTGAGCGCCGAACCTGAGCGGCTTGGACCAGGGAAGTGCACGCAGCCTAGGGCCGGCCCCAGACGGTTCCCGCCTGAGCATCCTAGAGCCGGAGCGGTTTGTGCGCCACGAGAAAGGACAGGTCAAGCGGGGCAGAGATACTGTGTGCACACGACAGTGCTATTTGTTTGCAGCATCCCCCTCCCCACATCGCGACTGAACTAGTGAGCCTAAAAACCAGCAAACATAAGAAGTTAAACAGAGGGAACCACCTTGGAAGTGATCCCACACGGCCCATAACACCAGAAAGG
Source organism: Ovis aries (assembly GCF_016772045.2). Classification (NCBI taxonomy): domain Eukaryota; kingdom Metazoa; phylum Chordata; class Mammalia; order Artiodactyla; family Bovidae; genus Ovis; species Ovis aries. The sequence goes on along the minus strand of NC_056062.1, from coordinate 26,853,340 downwards.
GCAAGAAATATTTTTAATATTTTTAAAATCATTCCTTTTTTTTTTTGCTTTTTTTCTAACTTTTTTAAATTGTTAAGTCTTCTATTTCTCCTCCAATTTTTATTTCTATAACCTATTATTACTATTTTTTTTTAAAGACTTTTTTTTTTTTTTGAAGGCAAACACCATATACAGTCTTTGGATGGTTGTTGATGTTTTTTTTTTTTTGATTGTTTGTTTGTTTTTTAATAATTCTTTTTCTTTCTTTTTTTTTCTTTCTTCCTTTTTCCTTCTGCTTCTCTTTAATATTGTATCTTTGAAAATCCAACCTCTACTCTAGATTTTTAATCATTGCTCTTAGGTTTTTGTTGTCAATTTTGTACATTTAAAAACCCAAACTTCACTACCCCAGTTTACCTGAGAGTGAGATTACTGGCTTGACCACTCTCTCCTCCTCTGGACTCTCCTTTTTCTCCACCAGGTGGCCTCTGTCTCTTTTCTCACCCATCTCTCCTCTATCCAACTCTGTGAATCTCTGTGTGTTCCAGACGGTGGAGAACACCTAAGGAACAGGTTACTGGCAGGATTTGTCTCTCTCCTACTCATTCCTCTCTCTGATCCTCCTGGTCACCTCTGTCTACTTCCTCCCTCTCCTCTTCCCCGTATAACTCTGTAAATACCTCTGAGCGGTCCAGAGTATAGAGCGCACATAAGGAAGTGACTACTGGCTAGCTTGCTCTCTTCTCTTTTGATCTCACCGCATCTCATTCCAGTTACCTCTAACTACCTCCTCCATTTTCTCTTCTCCTTATAACTCAGTGAACCTCTCTGAGTGTCCCTCAATGTGGAGAAACTTTTCATCTTTAACCTAGATGTTTTATCATCGGTGCTGTATAGATGGAGAAGTCTAGAGGCTACTGTAAAAATAAAACTGAAAACCAGAAGCAGGAGGCTTAAATCCAAAGCCTGAAAACATTAGAGAACTCTTGAATTCAGGGAACATTAAGCAATAGGAGCCCATCTAATGCCTTCATACCTACACCGAAACCAAGCTCCACCCAAGGGCCAACAAGTTCCAAAACAGACATACCACTCAAATTCTCCAGCAACACAGGAACACTCCCTGAGCTTCAATATACAGGCAGCTCAAAATTATCCCAAAACCTTTGATGTCTCGTAACCCATTACGGGTCACTCCACTGAACTCCAGAGAGAAGAAACCCACTCCACCCACCAAAACTCCAACACAAGCCTCCCTAACCAGGAAACCTTGACAAGCCACTGATACAACCCCACCCAAAGTGAGGAAGCTCCATAATAAAGAGAATTCCACAAATTACCAGAATATAAAAAGGCCACCCCAAACGCAGCAATATAACCAAGATGAAGAGACAGAGGAATACACAGCAGGTAAAGGAACAGGAGAGTTGCCCACCAAACCAAACAAAAGAGGAAGAAGTAGGGAATCTACCGGAGAAGGAATTCCAAATATTGATAGTGAAAATGATCCAAAATCTTGAAATCAAAATGGAATCACAGATAAATAGGCTAGAGACAAGGATTGAGAAGATGCAAGAAAGGTTTAACAAGGACCTAGAAGAAATAAAAAAGAGTCAAAATATAATGAATAACGCAATAAATGAGATCAGAAACACTCTGGAGGCAACAAATAGTAGAATAACGGAGGCAGAAGATAGGATTAGTGAAATAGAAGATAGAATGGGAGAAATAAATGAATCAGAGAGGAAACAAGAAAAACGAATTAAAAGAAACGAGGACAATCTCAGAGACCTCCAGGACAATATGAAACGCTCCAACATTCGAATTATAGGAGTCCCAGAAGAAGAAGACAGAAAGAAAGATCATGAGAAAATCCTTGAGGAGATAATAGTTGAAAACTTCCCTAAAATGGGGAAGGAAATAATCACCCAAGTCCAAGAAACACAGAGAATTCCAAATAGGACAAACCCAAGGCGAAACACCCCAAGACACATATTAATCAAATTAACAAAGATCAAACACAAAGAACAAATATTAAAAGCAGCAAGGGAAAAACAACAAATAACACACAAGGGGATTCCCATAAGGATAACAGCTGATCTGTCAATAGAAACTCTTCAGGCCAGGAGGGAATGGCAAGACATACTTAAAGTGATGAAAGACAATAACCTACAGCCCAGATTACTGTACCCAGCAAGGATCTCATTCAAATATGAAGGAGAAATCAAAAGCTTTACAGACAAGCAAAAGCTGAGAGAATTCAGCACTACCAAACCAGCTCTCCAACAAATGCTAAAGGATATTCTCTAGACAGGAAACACAAAAAGGGTGTATAAACCCGAACCCCAAACAATAAAGTAAATGGTAACGGGATCATACTTATCAATAATTACCTTAAACGTAAATGGGTTGAACGCCCCAACCAAAAGACAAAGACTTGCTGAATGGATACAAAAACAAGACCCCTCTATATGCTGCTTACAAGAGACCCACCTCAAAACAAGGGACACATACAGACTGAAAGTGAAGGGCTGGAAAAAGATATACCACGCAAGTAGAGACCAAAAGAAAGCAGGAGTGGCAATACTCATATCCGATAAAATAGACTTTAAAACAAAGGCTGTGAAAAGAGACAAAGAAGGCCACTACACAATGATCAAAGGAACAATCCAAGAAGAAGATATAACAATTATAAATATATATGCACCCAATATAAGAGCACTGCAATATGTAAGACAAATGCTAACAAGTAGGAAAGGGGAAATCAATAATAACACAATAATAGTGGGAGACTTTAATACCCCACTCACACCGATGGACAGATCAACTAAACAGAAAATTAACAAAGAAACGCAAACTTTAAATGATACATTAGATCAGTTAGACCTAATTGATATCTATAGGACATTTCACCCCAAAACAATGAATTTTACCTTTTTTTCAAGTGCTCATGGAACCTTCTCCAGGACAGATCACATCCTGGGCCATAAATCTAAAATTGATAAATTCAAAAAAATCGAAATCATTCCAAGCATCTTTTCTGACCATAATGCATTAAGATTAGATCTCAATTACAGGAGAAAAACTAGTAAAAATTCCAACATATGGAGGTTGAACAACACACTTCTGAATAACCAACAAATCACAGAAGAAATCAAAAAAGAAATCAAAACATGCATAGAAACTAATGAAAATGAAAACACAACAACCCAAAACCTGTGGGACACTATAAAAGCAGTGCTAAGAGGAAAGTTCATAGCAATACAGGCATACCTCAAGAAACAAGAAAAAAGTCAAATAAATAACCTAACTCTGCAACTAAAGCAACTAGAAAAGGAAGAGTTGGAGAACCCCAGAGTTAGTAGAAGGAAAGAAATCTTAAAAATTAGGGCAGAAATAAATGCAAAAGAAACAAAAGAGACCATAGCAAAAATCAAAGCCAAAAGCTGGTTCTTTGAAAGGATAAATAAAATTGACAAACCATTAGCCAGACTCATCAAGAAGCAAAGAGAGAAAATCAAATCAATAAAATTAGAAATGAAAATGGAGAGATCACAACAGACAACACAGAAATACAAAAGATCATAAGAGACTACTATCAGCAGTTGTATGCCAATAAAATGGACAACGTGGAAGAAATGGACAAATTCTTAGATAAGTACAATTTTCCAAAACTGAACCAGGAAGAAATAGAAAATCTTAACAGACCCATCACAAGCACAGAAATTGAAACTGTAATCAGAAACCTTCCAGCAAACAAAAGCCCAGGTCCAGACGGCTTCACAGCTGAATTCTACCAAAAATTTCGAGAAGAGCTAACACCTATCCTCCTCAAACTCTTCCAGAAATTGCAGAGGAAGGTAAACTTCCAAACTCATTCTATGAGGCCACCATCACCCTAATACCAAAACCTGACAAAGATGTCACAAAAAGAAAACTACAGGCCAATATCACTGATGAACATAGATGCAAAAATCCTCAACAAAATTCTAGCAATCAGAATCCAACAACACATTAAAAGATCATACACCATGACCAAGTGGGCTTTATCCCAGGGATGCAAGGATTCTTCAATATCCGCAAATCAATCAATGTAATTCACCACATTAACAAATTGAAAAATAAAAACCATATGATTATCTCAATAGATGCAGAGAAGGCCTTTGACAAAATTCAACATCCATTTATGATAAAAACTCTCCAGAAAGCAGGAATAGAAGGAACATACCTCAACATAATAAAAGCTATATATGACAAACCCACAGCAAACATTATCCTCAATGGTGAAAAATTGAAAGCATTTCCCTAAAGTCAGGAATAAGACAAGGGTGCCCACTTTCACCGCTACTATTCAACATAGTTCTGGAAGTTTTGGCCACAGCAATCAGAGCAGAAAAAGAAATAAAAGGAATCCAAATTGGAAATGAAGAAGTAAAACTCTCACTGTTTGCAGATGACATGATCCTCTACATGGAAAACCCTAAAGACTCCACCAGAAAATTACTAGAGCTCATCAATGAATATAGTAAAGTTTCAGGATATAAAATCAACACACAGAAATGCCTTGCATTCCTATACACAAATAATGAGAAAGTAGAAAAGAAATTAAGGAAACAATTCCATTCACCATTGCAACGAAAAGAATAAAATACTTAGGAATATATCTACCTAAAGAAACTAAAGACCTATATAGAAAACTATAAAACACTGATGAAAGAAATCAAAGAGGACACTAATAGATGGAGAAATATACCATGTTCATGGATCGGAAGAATCAATATAGTGAAAATGAGTATACTACCCAAAGCAATTTACAAATTCAATGCAATCCCTGTCAAGCTACCAGCCACATTTTTCACAGAACTAGAACAAATAATTTCAAGATTTGTATGGAAATACAAAAAACCTCGAATAGCCAAAGCAATCTTGAGAAAGAAGAATGGAACTGGAGGAATCAACTTGCCTGACTTCAGGCTCTACTACAAAGCCACAGTCATCAAGACAGTATGGTACTGGCACAAAGACAGACATATAGATCAATGGAACAAAATAGAAAGCCCAGAGATAAATCCACACACATATGGACACCTTATCTTTGACAAAGGAGGCAAGAATATACAATGGAGTAAAGACAATCTCTTTAACAAGTGGTGCTGGGAAAACTGGTCAACCACTTGTAAAAGAATGAAACTAGATCACTTCCTAACACCGCACACAAAAATAAACTCAAAATGGATTAAAGATCTAAATGTAAGATCAGAAACTATAAAACTCCTAGAGGAGAACATAGGCAAAACACTCTCAGACATAAATCACAGCAGGATCCTCTCTGATCCACCTCCCAGAATTCTGGAAATAAAAGCAAAAATAAACAAATGGGATCTAATTAAAATTAAAAGCTTCTGCACAACAAAGGAAAATTTAAGCAAGGTGAAGAGACAGCCTTCAGAATGGGAGAAAATAATAGCAAATGAAGCAACTGACAAACAACTAATCTCAAAAATATACAAGCAACTTATGCAGCTCTATTCCAGAAAAATAAACGACCCAATCAAAAAATGGGCCAAAGAACTAAATAGACATTTCTCCAAAGAAGACATACGGATGGCTAACAAACACATGAAAAGATGCTCAACATCATTCATTATTAGAGAAATGCAAATCAAAACCACAATGAGGTACCACTTCACACCAGTCAGAATGGCTGTGATCCAAAAATCTGCAAGCAATAAATGCTGGAGAGGGTGTGGAGAAAAGGGAACCCTCCTACACTGTTGGTGGGAATGCAAACTAGTACAGCCACTATGGAGAACAGTGTGGAGATTCCTTAAAAAATTGCAAATAGAACTACCTTATGACCCAGCAATCCCACTGCTGGGCATACACACCGAGGAAACCAGAATTGATAGAGACACTTGTACCCCAATGTTCATCGCAGCACTGTTTATAATAGCCAGGACATGGAAACAACCTAGATGTCCATCAGCAGATGAATGGATAGGAAAGCAGTGGTACATATACACAATGGAGTATTACTCAGCCGTTAAAAAGAATTCATTTGAATCAGTTCTGATGAGATGGATGAAACTGGAGCCAATTGTACAGAGTGAAGTAAGCCAGAAAGAAAAACACCAATACAGTATAGTAACACATATATATGGAATTTAGGAAGATGGCAATGACGACCCTGTATGCAAGACAGGAAAAAAGACACAGATATGTATAATGGACTTTTGGACTCAGAGGGAGAGGGTGGGAAGATTTGGGAGAATGGGAATTCTAACATGTATACTATCACGTAAGAATTGAATCGCCAGTCCATGTCTGACGTAGGGTGCAGCATGCTTGGGGCTGGTGCATGGGGATGACCCAGAGAGATGTTGTGGGGAGGGAGGTGGGAGGGGGGGTCATGTTTGGGAACGCATGTAAGAATTAAAGATTTTAAAATTAAAAAAAAAAGGAACAGTAGGAAAGCACAGAAGGGTTTTCTATAGACATTAAAGAAGACCTAAATAAATGAAAAGGCATCATATATTGAAGATCACAAACTTAGTATTATTCACATGACAGCAAATTGATCTACAGATTCAACACAATCACAGCATCTTTGCAGAAATTGAAGAGCTGCTCCTAACGTTCTTATGGAAATATAGAGACCCAGGATAGCCAAAACAATTTAGAAAAAGAACAAAGTTGGAGGACTGAGACTTCTCAATTTCAAATATTCTGCTGCTGCTGCTTTGCAGCTGCTAATCCTTTGTCGCTTCAGTCGTGTCCGACTCTGTGCGACCACAGAGACGGAAGCTCACCAGGCTCTCCTGTCCCCGGGATTCTCCAGGGAAGAACACTGGAGTGGGTTGCCATTTCCTTCTCCAAAGCGTGAAAGTGAACAGTGAAAGTGAAGGCACTCAGTTGTGTCCAACTCTGTGCGACCCCATAGATGGCAGCCCACCAGGCTTCCCCACCCATGGGATTTTCCAGGCAAGAGTACTGGAGTGGGGTGCCATTGCCTTCTCCGTCAAATATACTACAAAGCTGTAAAAACCAGAACAGTATGGTACTAACATGGGCTTCCCTGGTGGCTCAGTGGTAAAGAACCCAGCTGCCAATGCAGGAGATATGGGTTTGATCCCTAGGTTGGGAAGATTCTTGGAGCAGAAAATGGCACCCCACTCCAGTATTCTCCAGCCTGGGAAACTGCATGGGCAGAGGAGCCTGGTGGGCTACACAGGCTATGGGTTCACAAAGAGTCGGACATGACTTAATGACTAAACAACAGCAATAAGACCATTTGGGGATTTTGGATATGTATGTAATTCCCTTCTTATGTTGAAAGAATGTAGGACTTATAGAAACTGGAAAAGTAATACAAAATTCTCACATGCCTTCAGACAGCTTCTACTACTGTGACTATCTTATACATTACAGTGATTAAAATCAGGAAATTAGCACTGATGCGGTAGTTAGACCACATTTGAATTTTATCAGTTGTTCCACTAGACTGGACCACTCCTTTTTCAGTCTAGGATCCAGTTTAGACTTCTGGATTAACTTGGTTATCTGTGTTTTTAGTGTTTCCAATCTGTGAAATCTTTGGTCTTTTGTTACTTTCTTTTCTCCCTTTCCTTTCTTCCCTGCTCCTTCCTTCTTTCTCTCCTTTTTCACGATGACACTTTTTAGAAATGTTATCAAGTGGTTATTGGGCTTCCCTGCTGGCTCAGTTGGAGAAGGCAATGGCACCCCACTGCAGTACTCTTGCTTGGGAAATCCCATGGGCAGTGGAGGCTGGTGGGCTGCAGTCCATGGGGTCGCGAAGAGTCGGACACGACTGAGCGACTTCCCTTTCACTTTTCACTTTCACGCATCTAGAAGAAAATGGCAGCCCACTCTAGTGTTCTTGCCTGGAGAATCCCAGGAACAGGGGAACCTGGTGGGCATTCGTCTATGGGGTCACACAGAGTCAGACACGACTGAAGCGACTGAGCTGTAATAGGTGCAGAAAAGTCTCAGAACCTGAATTCCAGATACTGCCTTGAATAATATTACAGTAAAAAATATCTGGGAAATATTAAGAAATGTGTAGGGCCTTGTATTTGTAAATCTGTGTGCATATGTGCCATGTCACTTCAGTCATGTCCAACTCTTTGCAACGCTTTGGACTGTAGCCTTCCAGGCTCCTCTGTCCATGGGATTCTCCAGGGAAGACTGCTGGAGTAGGTTTCCATGCCCTCCCTCCAGGGTATCTTTCCAGCCCAGGAACTGAACCAGCATCTCTTGTGTCTCCTGCGTTGGCAGGCAGGTGCTTTTCCACTAGCGCCACCTACTAAGCCCTAATAGTCTGCAGGGAACCGTCACAGAAAAGCACACCCTTTGTGCCTGAAACAGCAGACATTTATAGGTTTTCACAGTTCTAGAGGGCTGAAGTCCAGAAGCAAGATTTCGTCAGGGTTGGTTTGGGTCAGAATTCTATTACTGCCTTGTAGACAGCCACCTTCTATTGTTGTTGTTGAGTCGCTGAGCCAGGTCGGACTCCTCTGCAACCCCAGGCACAGGACTGTAGCCCCCCAGGCTCCTCTGTCACGTCCTCACATAGCCTCTTCTCTGTGTACACACAAAGACAGAGTGTTCTGGGGTCTCTTCCTCTTCTTATGAGGACACTTCCTATCGGATGGAGGCCCCACCCTTTGGCCTCGTTTAACTACTAACTTCCTTATAGACCCTGTCTCCAAATACAGTCAAATTAGTGGCTAGGGCTTCAGTATATACATTTTGAGTGGAAACGGTTTGGTCTATACATTCCATCTTGTGCCCACCCCCGCCCACATTCATGTGCTTGTCATGTGCTATTAAACTACACTCACCTCATCTCGACATCCCTAGAAGCTTTAAGCCATTCCAACATCGATGGCAAGTCCAAAGTCTCATTGAAGTGTCACCTGATCAGGTATGGGTGAGAAGTGATGCATAAAATTAACCCTCACAGAATCCATAAAGAAAAATATAACACATTGTTGAAACACAAATAACAGGAAAGTTGAACAAGTAAAGGTATTCTCGGTGCTATAAAGGAGTCCAGTCCCTTAAATGAACCGGAACGTGTACCTCCAATTCAAATTGCTGTGGGATTCTTTGTTTCAGAACTTAAGAGAATTTTGACATTCATGTGGGAGAATGAGTGAGGACAAGAGATTTTGAGAAAAACGAATTATTAGAAGTATAGGAAGACTTTCCTTATCTGATTTCAAAGTGTCCTGCAAACCTGTGGTAAGTAAACTAGTGTAGCATCAGTGCAGAATAGACATAGGTCGTGGAGTGTAATTAGATACAGAAACAGATCCTAGTTAAGTGAGTAAAGTTAAGAAGCAGTTAATCATAGAGGCAAGAAGAGTTTTAAAAAAGGAACAGTAGTAAAGCACAGAAGGGTTTTCTATAGACATTAAAGAAGACCTAAATAAATGAAAAGGCATCATATATTGATAGAGCACAAACTTAGTATTATTCACATGACAGCAAATTGATCTACAGATTCAACACAATCACAGCATCTTTGCAGAAATTGAAGAGCTGCTCCTAACGTTCTTATGGAAATATAGAGACCCAGGATAGCCAAAACAATTTAGAAAAAGAACAAAGTTGGAGGCCTGAGACTTCTCAACTTCAAATATACTGCTGCTGCTGCTGCTGCTGCTGCTTCGTCGTTTCAGTCGTGTCCGACTCTGTGCGACCACAGAGATGGAAGCCCACCAGGCTCCCCTGTCCCTGGGATTCTCCAGGGAAGAACACTGGAGTGGGTTGCCATTTCCTTCTCCAAAGCGTGAAAGTGAATAGTGAAAATGAAGGCACTGAGTCGTGTCCGATTCTGTGCGACCCCATAGATGGCAGCCCACCAGGCTTCCCCACCCATGGGATTTTCCAGGCAAGAGTACTGGAGTGGGGTGCCATTGCCTTCTCCATCAAATATACTACAAAGCTGTAAAAACCAGAACAGTATGGTACTAACGTGGGCTTCCCTGGTGGCTCAGTGGTAAAGAACCCAGTCGCCAATGCAGGAGATATGGGTTTGATCCCTAGGTTGGGAAGATTCTTGGAGCAGAAAATGGCACCCCACTCCAGTATTCTCCAGCCTGGGAAACTGCATGGGCAGAGGAGCCTGGTGGGCTACACAGGCTATGGGTTCACAAAGAGTCGAACACGACTTAATGACTAAACAACAGCAATAAGACCATTTGGGGATTTTGGATATGTATGTATTTCACTTCTTATGTTGAAAGAATGTAGGACTTATAGAAACTGGAAAAGTAATACAAAATTCTCACATGCCTTCAGCCAGCTTCTACTACTGTGACTATATCTTATACATTACAGTGATTAAAATCAGGAAATTAGCACTGATGTGGTAGTTATTATAGACCGCATTTGAATTTTATCAGTTGTTCTACTAGACTGGACCAGTCCTTTTTCCAGTCTAGGATCCAGTTTAGACTTCTGGATTAACTTGGTTATCTGTCTTTTTAGTGTCTCCAATCTGTGAAATCTTTGGTCTTTTGTTACTTTCTTTCCCCCCTTTCCTTTCTTCCCTGCTCCTTCCTTCTTTCTTTCCTTTTTCATGATGAGTTGGACACTGTTTAGAAATACTATCTAGTGGTCATTGGGCTTCCCTGCTGGCTCATTTGGAGAAGGCAATGGCACCCCACTGTAGTACTCTTGCCTGGGAAATCTCATGGGCAGAGGAGCCTGGTGGGCTGCAGTCCATGTGGTCATTTAGATTCAACACTACTGAAGTGACTTAGCAGCTGCTGGATTAGAAATGAAATTGCTGAATCAAAATGTCAGTGTGTATGAAATTTTGTTAACTATCTCCAAATTCCCTTTCAGATGGAGCATACCAGTTTCCATTTTCACCAGCAATGTATTAAGGAAACTATCTCCTTTGGGTATTTTTTTAATGGTCCACAACTAGGCCACATATATGTCTGGAATTAAGACATTTTAAAATTCTATTTAATATTTGTGAAAATACTCTGTTTTGCTCTTCTGTATGTGTAAGCCAGTGGTTTATTAACTGTGACTTTGGGCAAGGCACTTAAATAATACAACTTGGCTTTATTGTTGATAAATATGTAAAATAATTAAACTTTTTCTTTAAAAGCTTTTTAAGATAGTAAATGAGATTATGTATGTAGGGGAGTGTATTACAGTGTCTGTCTTATTAATGAGAATTTGGGATGAGTGAAGTGCTTCATAAATACATAGTGAAATAAAGTATTTAAATTTCTCCTGGTATCTTTGCACAGCACAAGTGCCTGAATAATGTGGCCGTTTTCACAGTAGTTCATCTATGTCTGTGCTGGGAGATATTAGCATCCGTCCTTTCCTTTAATTGTTGGGCCCTCAATGGTAGCACAGCGTCATGTTCAAGTATTTCTTCGGGAATGTGGTACATCTTGATTTAGCTATTGGTCCAAAATATCTCCCAAACCCACCATCTCTTCTCTATCCCTAAAGACACTGCCCTAATCCAGGGCCCCATCTGTGACCTGGTCTCGGGTCTTCTAACAGCTCTCCTGACTCTGGACTCGCTCCTCCACCTCCTTCTCTACACGGTTCTGGAGGATTCCACTGTAATCTCTTGTGTAATTTCCATGGTTAAAAGCCTTTCTTTGACTCCACATGATTTAGGGATTTTAAAGCCCATAGGTATATTTGCCTTTTCCTCGATAATCTTTGGGCTTTCCCACCAGTAAGCTTTTGGACATATTATTCCATTGGCCTGGAATTCCCTGCCTGATCTTTCAGCCTGGTGAAATCCTTGTGAAATTTTAGTTTTGAGGTATCCCTGCTTGCTTGCTACTACCAATGGCACTTTGAATGAAATCTCCACCCTAGCTCTTAACAGCTGTTCTGCCCCACCTGCTTAGACCTTAAGTACAAAATCTAGGTTTTCATTATCCTTGTTTCATGTACCAGGTTATATTGCCTTAATCTTTCTTGTTCTCTAACCGTCTCCTCAGTCAGACTTCCAGCTACTTGAGAGTAACAGTGATGGTTTAATCACCTTCCTATTTGTAAAACCTCACACAGAACCTGGTCCAGAGTGAGGGGTCAATAATGCATGATGCTGAGTGTGTTTGCGGTGGGCCGTGGGGTCAGGGAAGAGAGACTCCCATTTTCAAAAGCAGAAGAAGTCTGTTCTCCACACTGATGGGACAGGCATGACACGCTCCCACCTGTTTCCTTTCTTTCCTACTATGGGAGGCCAAGGCTCCCAAGACCAGGCTGCTTGTACTGAAAATTGCTCTGCTGTTTTATGCACTGCCTTAAAGAGAGCTCATCCCTGCCTCTTTAACATGAAGTGTTGCAGTTATTTTAATCTTATTAATCATAATTTATTTTGGGTAGTCAGTCGAACACTGATACATGTGTCTTAAACCAGCGGTTCTCATTTTTTTTTTCTCCCAATGCCTTGTCCTAGAGTACACTTGAGAATTTGTCAGACCAGAGTGTGGAGGAATGCAAAAGGGTTCAGAAGTCTCTAGAGGTCAGCAACAGAGCCCCTCTCTTCCTCTTAGCCAAATGAACTCACTCTGTAGAAAAAGTGAAGTACTCAGAACTGCATTAGAGAAAGCCTAACCCTCACCGTACACAGGAATATGATTTTAAGATCATTTTAGGCATCACAGTGCATGTATTAGGAATTGCAAAGATAAGTGCTTTGGAAAATATGTTATCTGAGGAGGGTGATATTTAATCTTCTTTAGCAAAGATAACACTTATGGCAGCATGGTTTCTATCTTCTAATATTTGTCTTAGGAAATTGGTATCAAACATGCCCTGTGTGTTTTTAGGAGATGAAATTTGGTCTATGGATGAGTAAAAAAAGGAAGATTTTGGCTGCAACCAAGAGGTGTGGTGTGTGTCTCCCATGCTAGGCCACAGTGGGTGCGTGTGCTGTCACTTGAGTTGTGTCTGAGTCTGTGCAGCCTTCCTAGCTCCTCCGTCCATGGCATTCTCCAGGCAAGAACACTAGAGGGAGTTGCCATGCCTTCCTCTCCGGGATCTTCCTGACCCAGGGATCAAATCCATGTCTCCTATGTCTTGTGTGTTGGCAGGCGGGTTCTTTATTACCAGCGCCACCTAGGTAGCCCAGGCTACAGTGGGTAGGAGATATAATTTTGTTATCACTACATCTCTGTCCATTGAAAGTTAATATTCACAGAGAAGGGCACCAAGACCCAGAGAGTAGCCTGCCTGGGGTTGCTCTGCTCACTGGGCAGGAGGGACTGGTGCCCAGGCCGAGGTCTTTCCCCTGCACCTGTCTGCTGTGAAGCTGAGCTCTTCACTAACACTTCGGGTCATTTCTGTGTCCCACTGACCCTCCCATTACTGTCTGGCACAGGGTCCAAGGTTGCACCAAGTGACCTTTAAGATCCCTTCCAAACATCAGACCCTACTTCTAATTCAAATCAAGGAGAAAATGAACTGGTCTTAGTTGAAGAGCTTCATTATGTTTTTACAGTCTCTCCCCTGCCCTGAACCAATCGACTCACCTTTCTTCCTAGAGTTGACAAAGAACCGTCTGGAAAGCACACTTCTCAGTTTGTATCCCATACTGCTCTAAAATCTTGAGCAGTTCCCATCTGCCTAGGGGGTAAATAAAATAATATAGAATAAATTTAAAAAGCAACAACAACAACAGGTACATTTCTCTTTTCTAACCTGTTTGCTTTTATCCTCAGTCACATTTGGCCCCTTTGCAGAGCCTGCCCTCCTGGGAAAGCGTTTTTCTTACATTCCAGTGCTCTCTGCTTTCTGTAACCTGGCTCTTCTCTCCCGCTGAAATGTGTTCCTCCCTGAAAACTCTCCTTGAATGCTTTTCATCCTTGAAGGGTGTCTTAAGTCCAGCACATGTGCCCAACCGCTAGTGGTGCCCAACCGCCAGTGATCCTGAAGAGTGTCTAAGGTCAGCGCATGTGCCAAACCACAAGTGATGTCTGAGGCGGTGTCTAACGTCAGCGCATGCGCCCAACGGCCAGTGAGCCCATGATTCCCAACCGCCAGGAATCCTGAAGGGTGTCTAACATCAGCGCACGCGCCAAACCGCAACTTCTGTCTGAGGCGGTCTAAATTCAGCGCATGTGTCCAACAAGTGATGTTTGAAGGGTGTCTAACGTTAGCTACTCATTGGAAAAGACTCTGATGCTGGGGGGGATTGGGGGTAGTAGAAGAAGGGGACGACAGAGGATGAGATGGCTGGGTGGCATCACCGACTTGATGGCCGTGAGTCTGAGTGAACTCCGGGAGTTGGTGATGGACAGAGAGGCCTGGCGTGCTGCGTATCATGGGGTCGCAAAGAGTCCGACACGACTGAGCGACTGAACTGAACTAACATTAGTTAGCACATGCACCCAGCCACAAATGGAATCTGATGTTTGAAAGTGTGGAATAATTAGCTGTCTCAGACATGCATGCACCCCATTCTTCGTGGTTCTGGCGTGTATGTGCTCTCTCATCTTGTCTTTTCACTAAACTGTGAGTTTCCTGAGGGCAGGGCATAGATCAGAGTCTTTCCTGTCTGTCCCTCCCTCCCTCCTTGTCAATGTCTAAAGTGAAAGTGAAGTCACTCAGTCGTGTCCGACCCTTCGTGACCCCATGGACTGTAGCTTGCCAAACTCCTCCACCCATGGGATTTCCTAGGCAAGAATACTGGAGTGGGTCACTATTTCCTTCTCCAGGGGAGCTTCCTGACCCAGGGATTGAACCCTGGTCTCCTGCACCACAGGCAGACTCTTTACTGTCTGAGCCACCAGGAAATGTCTAGTGCAGTAACAAATCCACACTAGATAATCAGTGTTAAAAGATCTTTAGAGCCGGTAACAGACAAAAGTCATCAGGTTAACTCCCAGAGCAAACTGTTCATCATCATGTTGTAGTGCCTGAAGAATTTAGGCATTACTGACTGGAGAGGAAGAGGAGGGGGAGGAATATATTTTAGCTATTAATTCTTGCATTGGTGTTTTTAGTCTTTTGAAGGATGAACAGGAAGAAAAAAAGTAAAAGCTCTGTTGACAGTTAAAAGCAGACATCTGTTCTCTTCACCAGGTAGGTGCTCAGTCTTTTCAGGAGGAACTTAATTCATCTTTACATTTTTTTAACATCCCTATAATTGTTTTTCCTTTAAGAAATTTTCCATTTTCATGAGAAAATTCAGTTTCAGAGAGGCAATTGAGTTTGCCCGAGTAAGTGGCAGAGCTGTCTAGAGCCTAACGTTTCATTCCTGCTTGTCTTCCACTCTGCCTCCCCCTGAAGCCTGAGAGCACTTGTGAAAACCAGGCAGCCAGGGGGATGGTCAGTGGCTTCAGGAGATGCTTGAGCTCAGGTCGTGTTGCTTAGAATTTGAAAAATACAAAAGTTAATAGTGCAACTACTGTTTGAAGTTAGCGGATTTAACTCTTCTCCATTTGTTTCTCCTTAAAGAGAATCAGAAAGAGCTTAGGAGTCACCTTCTTGTCCTTAAGTTTTCACCCTTTAACCAACGATTGGGCTTCCCAGGTGGCACTAGTGGTTAATAACCCACCTGCCAATACAGGTGACAAATAGAGGGGATCTTCCTGGATTGGGAAGATCCCCTGGAGGAGGGCATGGCAACCCACTCCAGTATTCTTGTCTGAAGAATACCATGGACAGAGGAGCCTGGTGAGCTATGGTCCATGGCGTCACAAAGAGTCACACACAGCTGAAGCAACTTAGCACAGCACACAACCAGCTACTAACCCATCTTTAGAAAAATGAGTGATAAAAAAGCAGTGTCTCAGCAGTGTAGAAAACTAAAGGAAAATAAGCTATGTAGGTTTTTTTTTTAAAATGAAAATAGCAGGGAATCATGCTATAATCTAAGATTCTCTTTTTAGCATGAGTTTGTTTGGCCTGAGAAACCACACCAATGCTCTGAAGAGACTTGTCCTGATTTCTGAAGTATTAATCAGTGAGGAAACGAGCCTGATCTGGGAGTCAGGCCCCGGATCTGACTCTGCCACTGTTCTGGTGGGCAAGATTGAGTCAGAAATATCATCTCTTCAGTTCTCAGTTTTTTCATTAATCAAAGGGATGCAGTGGATTAGAACAGAGATTGTCAGCCTCAGCAAGGTTGATGCTTTGGGAAATTCTTTATTATGGAGGCTGTCCTGTGCATCCTAGGCTTTCCCAGCATCTCTGACCTCTACCAGGTAGATTGCAGTGCCTCTCCTCTCCACCCCCTCCTCACGAGGTGTGATGACAAAACCTTCTCCAGACACTGTCCACTGTCCCTTAGGGGACAAAAATATCTTCATCTGCACCATGGGCTGCAAGCAGATTTTACGTCCATGGGGTATTTAGTGAGAACACCTGACAGGAGAGGCTCTGAGCTATGCACTGGGGCTGTGACAGCGAAGAGAGTAAATGCTCTTTGTCTTCATGGAGCCTCGGTCTGGCAGGGAAGGGAAGTCTCCAGGCAGTGGGGTGACCCTGGAATGGGTGTTATGCTCGGGTCCTGGCAGAAGTCAGGGGTCCCCTGGACCTATTACTCTGAGGACATGTAAACCTTGGAAGGACCCAATCACTTCTCAGACCGTCGTGTTATCTTGACCTGTTGGCCCCTCAGATAAGTGGGGAAAATGAGCACTCCCACTTGGGGATAGAGAGCTTCTGCAGCACAGGCTCATAAGGAGGTGGAGAAATGAACAGCTGAGTATAAAATGGGCCCCAGAGCAGAATAAAAGAATTCTTAGTGCTTACAAAGCATATACCTCTGGGGTAACGATTTGGGCATGTTTATTTTCCTCTTGGTTACCATTTTCATGGATAGAATGCCGCAGGGTGAGCTAGACATGGTGCCTGGAGTTCCCTTTCTTAGCACTTGATTTTCTTTTGCAGCTCTACTTTCTATTTGAAAAAAATCAGAAGAAGCACAGCACATGCAGTGCTATTAGCACTCAATGTTTTCACATTTCTCTGAGGTGTTTATATTTTAATGGGATCATGAGGAGATTCTAAACCCAGTTTGAGAGGGGTACAAAGAGGAAGAAAGTGGTTCCTTCTTTAAAAGGAATGTACTGATAGGGTATAAAGTTGCTAGGCACTATAGCCTAGAGGGTCCAGGTTAAAAGGGTGGACTATTTGGGTTCATAGTGATTTCCCAGCTACTTTTTAGCTGTGCAACTTGAAGAAAGTCCCTTGATCTCTCTGTACTTTTTCTTTGACTAGTGAAATGATAATACTGATAGTATTTACCTCACCAGCTTCTTGTGAGGATTAAAGGATTTTGAGCAGAAACTGGCATATGGAAATCACTTATTAAGTTTTGAAATAGTATCTGGGAATCACTGGGTCACTTGGATAAGGTCCTAGCTTATCCAAATCACGAGCATAATTGTGCCAAGCACTATGTTTAATGGACCTGGTGTTCTTGCCTGGGAAATCCCATGGACAGAGGAGCCAGGTGGACTACACAGTCCATGTGGTCACAAAAGAGTCAGACACAGCTTAGCAAGTAAACAACAGCAGGATTTCAACTGCAAATATTTTTATTTATACAAGTGATGATCACATGCTACTTGCTCATCCTTGCGAGTAGATCTCCTCCCCTGGTCTCCAAAATCTCAAGTTTATAGAGAAGTTTTAACAGTTCAAAGGGTCTCAACAACAGCCCAATCTCTCAAAACTACCTCCTTGAAAATGGCTCCCTTCCACAGGGAAGGACCTGTGGGCGTACATTTTCAAGGTAGAGGCGGGTGAGGAGCCTCATTGTCTGGGCCAGCTCCAGGGTCAACCTGTGGTCACACCCTCTGGATGTTCAGGAGATATTGATGGCCTGTGTGGGATCTATACCATTTCCACTGGGGTTTCGCTGTGTCCTTTGGCCAGGCCAGGGGCTGTTGCCTCGGCAACTTGGACTGAGACAACAGCCTCTGTCACAAATTGCTCTTTATTGTCTGATTTTCCACTAGGACCCTCAAAGACCCGTCAGACTGGACAAAGGCCTCTGGAGTACTTCCCAGGAACCTTCTTGCTTGGAAGATTCGCAGTTTCTTCCCAAGTATCGCTCTCAACTTGGCTAAACACCTTGAAACAGTTCCAGCAAGACGTGTCTCCCTCAGATCCCAGGGCAGGTAGGCGCTTGTGTGCGTCCAGCGCTTCTGCTCGTAGCCATGTGGTCCTGACCACCTAGCACTTACTGTGTATATTACTTATTTATGTGTGCATATGTAAGTGTGTATGTGTGCTGTGCTTAGTTGCTCAGTGATGTCTGACTCTTTGCGACCCCTTGTACTGTAGGCTGCCAGGCTCATCTGTCCATGGGATTCTCCAGGCCAGAATACTGGACTGGGTTTCCATGCCTTCCTCCAGGGGGTCTCCCCAGCCCAGGGATTGAACTCGGGTCCCACGTTGCCAGTGGACTCTTCACCATCTGAGCCACCAGGGAGTGAGTATATGTGTATATGCATATCTATGTTTATATGTCTGTGGTTAAAACAAGTGTTGTTTCTAGAATTTACCATGACTACTGCTGTGTGTGTACCCCCAGAAGTCATAGACATCTTAACTGCATATCATATATATTTATAAAATACATGTATTATAGTGAAGGGCAGGGAATCCGGTGTGCTACAGTTCATGGGGTCACAGTGAGTCCAACAGGACTTCCTGACTGACCAACAACAATGCCCATGTATGTGTGAGTGTATCTGTATCTGCATATATATGTTGATATATCTGTGGTTAAAACCCGCTCCAGTATTCTTGCCTGGAGAAGTCCATGGACAGAGGACCCTGGCAGGCTATAGTCCATGGAGTCACAAAGAGTGGGACACGACTGAGAGCCTAGCACTTTTACTTTTCATTGTTTAATTTTAGATGAAAATGGAGAGTTTCTATCTTTGGTATATGACTAATGACTATCTTTATGCTTCCAAGGAATGATTAATTTTTCAGTTCACAGAAAAATAAGAGTGGGGAAGAGGAAGATCATGGAGGAGAGATACAAGAGTGAAAGGAGAGATGGAGTTTAAAAGTGTGCCTGTGTGTTAATACATTTGAGTTTGATAATAAGGCTAGTGAAGAACAGAAAGAGAAAAGCTGTGAGTGCTTGAGTCCCCTTATTGGGAAGAATAGAAGTCTGAGGGAAAAGCATGGATCCGGTTACTCTTTGACGACCATGCGGTGGCCCTGTTGACACGAGACAGCGTCGTGCTGTCACTTCCCAATCTGGTCTGTGCATTCTAGGGAAGCGCCAGACTGTCCTTTCAGGTGCCCGAGGAAAGTATTTTGCTGTTGTTGTTGTTTACTCACTAAGTCGTGTCTGACTGTTTTGCAGCCCCATGGAGTGTAGCCTGCCAAGCTCCTCTGTCCATGGGATTTCCCAGTGCTATTTCCTTCTCCTGGGGATCTTGCCTGCCCAGGGGTCGAACTAGCATCTCCTGCATCAGCAGGTGGATACTGTACACTGAGTCACCAGATATTAGAACTCCAAACCCTATTAAGATTTTATCTTGAGAAAATAGAAATACACTAAGCTTTGCTAATAGTGACTATATGACTGATACTGGCTCCATCACTTATCACTTAAGTAGAGGATTCTGCATCACATGGTCTGCAAGAGGAATGGGAGCTCTGTTACTCAGAGTTGGTGGCAACTTCCTCATTCTGACTTACAGTGACGTAGTTTGCATGTTCTTGGTGAAATGTACTTGTACACTATATTACTGATTATAATAAATTAACACTCTGAAAATGTATAAGTGACTTAAAATATTTTCTGCAAAGAAACTGCTGGTCAAGGTGGTCCTAATAATTCAAGTCAATAATAACAACAATGGGACAATGGAAAAACAGCATGCCCCATCCTGGTTTGAACTTTTTCTCAGATAAATCGTGAGCTAAAAACAATGGCTATTGGTTGATATGTTATCTAGCAGCCATTTTTTTTGAGAAAATATGTCCACTTAGTCAATCTTTTTGAAATGAAGGTGATATTTTTGGTAATAAATGAGGAAATAATAGCCTTTGAAGAAAACTCATGGTTTGGAGAAAGAATTTTGAAAGTGCATGTTTAAAGATATTTTCATCACTATGTGATTTTTGTTCCTGAGAGTAAGAGTGATTTATTTTACCTGTACAACTCTTACATGTCAAGATTAAAAATGCTTTGAAAGTGAAATTTCTAATTTGTTAAAAAAAACAGTCCAAATGAAGCCTTTAGGTAGGTTTTAAGATCATCTGAAAAAATATAACTATTACATACTTTCCTTTACTTTGTTAAACAAAGAGATTGACATGATAGAAGATGAAAATTTAGTGATCAAACATGACTTTTATGTGAATATGCTTTTCCATAAGCACCTGTGTTACTTTGTGAAGTATATTTTTCAACGAGGGAACCACTACCATGAAAAACCAAAATTAAGTTTAGAACCAGGCCATCAAATCACTGTATCACAAAATCTCATATCCAGGCTTTAAAAAGCAGTCACACTTCCTTGCTAAAATCAGGCTTCCCTGGTAGCTCAGCTGGTAAAGAATCTGCCTTCAATGCAGGAGACCCCGGTTCAATTCCTTGGTCAGGAACATCCCCTGGAGAAGGGAGAGGCTACCCACTCCAGTAGCTTCCCTGGTGGCTCAGACTGTAAAGAATCTGCCTGCAGTATGGGAGACCTGGGTTTGATTCCTGGGTTGGGAAGATCCCCCAGAGGAAGGCATGGCAGCCCACAGCAGTATTATTTAGAGCCAGGCTATCAAATAGCTGTATGACAAAATGTTATATCCAGACATAAAAAGTAGTGGTACTTGTTCAATCATACTTCCTTGCTAAAATTAGTGATATTAGTAATACTTTAGGGTCAGGCAGAAAATTTTTATCATTAATCAGTACAATAAAATAAAATTTATTTAACTCATTTCTTATTTAAAGTATATTTTTGTATGTTTTCTTATACACAATCATATTAGTTGTTTTATGCATTTTATTTTTTATGCATTTTATTTATGTACCAGGTACTGCTACAAATGCTCTACTTCTATTAATTACTTTAACTCTCACAACACCTAACATAAATACTATTGTCCCTGTTTAAAAATGAGGAAGCTGAAGCGCAGATAGGATAAGCAGCTGCCAGGAGCAATTAGCTAATACGTGGCAGACTGAAGCTATATTAGTATAATAATGCATGTATTTAACTTATACATAAACTATTACAGTTTAAAATCAACAGAGAGATAGACATACAGGATAGCAATTTAGAGACTATTTGTCTAATGCTAATGCGTTAGTGATGACTTAAAGGTGTGCTCACAAGAAATTCAATCCAAAATTCAGTATAGTATATTATCATTTATAAAACACATGGGTGGTCTTATTTAATTCCCATAATAAGCTTCCAGAGGTAGTTGTGTTGAACTCAAGAGCACAAGCATATAATATAATGTTTAGTGGAGTCTAAACATAATAGTGATGGACCTGGGTATGAAGTTGAGCATTACCATTTAAGCATATCTGTGACTGAAGCTATTGCCTATGTTCTTTGAATTTCATTTTGTTAAATTTCGAAGTAGGCAAGCCAATATATATCCTTGTGGGTTACTGTAGGACTAAACGACACATTCTGATTTAATATAGGGTCGTGGTCAAGAATGTAGATTGAGGAACTAGACTGCCGGGTTTGCATTCTAGCTCTGCCCATTATGACTGGCAACTTTCTTTGTTACGTTGTATGTTTTCTCTCAACCTTAATTTCCTCACCTGGAAAAATGGGCTAATAATCCTGCCTACCTTACAGAAATATATGTGGACTCATTCATGCAATGTGTTTAGGATCTAGCACATAATAAAACTCAACAAACCTTGGCTATAATTAGTAAAGAGAAAGTGCTGAAAATAGTGGGCATTCAATAAATAACAACTGTTTGTTGTGGTTATATGCACTAAGCACATTCAGTGAGGTTCAGTTCAGTCGCTCAGTCATGTCCTATCTTTGCGACCCCATGAACTGCAACACACAGGCCTCCCCATCCATCACCAACTCCCAGAGCCTACCCAAACTCATGTCCATTGAGTCGGTGATGCCATCCAACTATCTCATCCTCTGTCGTCCCCCTTCTCCTCCTGCCCTCAATCTTTGCCAGCATCAGGGTCTTTTCAAATGAGTTAGCCCTTTGCATCAGGCGGCCAAAGTATTGGAGTTTCAGCTTCAACATCAGTCCTTCCAATGAACACCTAGGACTGATCTCCTTTAGGATGGACTGATTAGATCTCCTTGCAGTCCAAGGGTCTCTGAAGAGTCTTCTCCAACAGCACAGTTCAAATGCATCAATTCTTTCGTGCTCAGCTTTCTTTAAGTCCAGCTCTCACATCCATACATGACCACTGGAAAAGCCATAGCCTTGACTAGACAGACCTTTGTTGGCAAAGTGATGTCTCTGCTTTTCAATATACTGTCTAGGTTGGTCATAACTTTCCTTCCAAGGAGTAAGCGTCTTTAAATTTCATGGCCCCAATCACCATCTGCAGTGATTTTGGAGCCCCCAAAATAAAGTCAGCCACTGTCCACTGTTTCCTTATCTATTTGCCGTGAAGTGATAGGACAGGATGCCATGATCTTAGTTTTCTGAATGTTAAATTTTTAAGCCAGCTTTTTCTCTCTCCTCTTTCACATTCATCAAGAGGCCCTTTAGTTCTTCTTCACTTTCTGCCATAAGGGTGGTGTCATCTGCAGATCTGAGGTTATTGATATTTCTCCTGGCAATCTTGATTCCAGCTTGTGCTTCTTCCAGCCCAGCGTTTCTCATGATGTACTCTGCATAGAAGTTAAATAAGCAGGGTGACAATATACAGCCTTGACGTACTCCTTTTCCTATTTGGAACCAGTTTCTTGTTCCACGTCCAGTTCTAACTGTTGCTTCCTGACCTGCATGCTGGTTTCTCAAGAGACAGGTCAGGTGGTCTGGTATTCGTATCTCTTTCAGAATTTTCCACAGTTGATTGTGATCCACACAGTCAAAGGCTTTGGCATAATCAATAGAGCAGAAATAGATGTTTTTCTGGAACTCTCTTGCTTTTTCGATGATCCAGTGGATATTGGCAATTTGATCTCTGGTTCTTCTGCCTTTTCTAAAACCAGCTTGAACATCTGGAAGTTCACGGTTCATGTATTTCTGAAGCCTGGCTTGGAGAATTTTGAGCATTCCTTCACTAGCGTGTGAGATGAGTGCAATTGTGCGGTAGTTTGAGCATTCTTTGGCATTGCCTTTCTTTGGGATTGGAATGAAAACTGAGTACCTTAGTCATGATTATACAGTTAAGAAGCATCCTGGTATGTTACTTCTGGGTTTACATGCATGGAAAATTGCCTTCTGAAGGATGTAATCAAAAATGTGTTCCACCCTTAATCTTGAGCTCATAAGAAAGGCAGCATTGGGGTCTGAATAGGATTTGGAGAGGCAGAAAACATGAGGAGGTAATGATGTAAAAGCCAAGAGATAGGAAAGGCAAAAGCAAGTTTGCGGAAGAATGAATATAGTGTTTTGGCCGAAGCAGAGCTGCATCAAAAGATTAATAGTGTTGGGGATTTACCTGGTGGTCCAGTGGTTAAGACTCTGAGCTTCCAATGCAGAGAGCATGTGTTCCATCCTTGGTCCGGGAACTGAGATCCCACATGCTGTGTGTCATTGCCAAAAAACAAAAACATCCACACACACAGTAATAATGAAAAAGATTAACAGGGATGTATTTGGGTCGAATTAGAACAGGAAAAATTCAAGAAGTGAGGAGGCAAAAGAGAAGTTTGTTGTGCTTATCTAGGCATGAGTGGTAAGGGTCAGAACCAAAGGAACCTTGGAGGGAAGGGAAAAGGGAGTGCAGGTGAAAGATAGCCTTCGAAAGAGAAGTCAGCAGGGCTTGGATACGTTAAATGACAGGTGAGCAAATGGAAGAAGACAGAATAATACCAGTGTTTTCACTTATGTTGGTGTGGCATGTACGATGGCATTTAGAAGAGTGAAAGTAATGGTTAGAAGGGCAATGATAGGTTTGACTCTTTATGTTAGAATATGAATTAATAGAGAAACATTTCAAGTAAAATGTCCAGGGGCATTTAGAAAACTTAGATTGCTCTGGTCCATAGATGGAGTTGGAAGTCATCAGCATGGAGGACAGAACTGAAGGAGGTCTTTATTATCCAGAGATTTATAGTGGAAAGATCATTTAAATAACTTTGTACAGAACAACACTACATACGTGTAAATAGTGGAAAAACTTAAAAGGAAAAAAGTAATTACAGTTATTTGTATCTTATATTTTAAACAAATTTCTATTCTAATTCCAACTGTCTACTAATTCCTGGAATGAGCAAAGAATTAATTAATTTCTTATTGTCACTGTTTTATATACCCAATGAATCTGTGCACTAGTCTCTAGGAATCTGCACTCTGTCTTACTTTCTAAAAAATTGTGTAAATGTACATTTATTTTCTAATCTTTTTGTCATCACAATTTTTTTTTCAAAAAAACAGAAATCATTGGTATATTGATTTGAGTTTTGCTTGGTCTTTTATGCACAAATTTCACACATAGTAAAAAAGTCAGTCTTGGACTCTTTGAGATGTAGTGAAATTTTAAAGATTCTTTTAGCAAGCAATCTGAATGCAAGATTCTTTCATATTTTTATTATTGTTTCCCTTGAACTATCTTTTTGATATTTTTTAAAATTGTGGTAAAAGACACATAATATAAAATGTATTAATACCGTCTAAAAGATTTTCCATTGTGCAGTTCAGTAGTGTTAAGTATATTCACATTGTTATGCAACCAATCTTCAGAAATCTTTAGTCGTGCAAAACTGAAATTCCATAGCCATTGAATAATAATTCTCCATGTCTCCTTTCCCCAGCTCCTAGAAACCACCATTGTGACATTTTCTTTTCTTTCTTTCTTTTCTTTTTTTTTTTTTTTAACTTTTTAACCATGCTACAAGGCATGTGGGATCTTAGTTCCCCGACCAGGGGTTGAACCCATGCTCCCTGAAGTGGAAGGGCAGAGTCTTAACCATTGGACTGCTAGGGAAGTTCTCATTGTGTTATATTTTCTGTTTCTCTGAGTCTGAGTACCTAGATACTTGCTGTAAATGTAATCAAGCACACAGTATTTGTCTTTTTGTTACTGGATTGCTGCTGCTGCTGCTAGGTCACTTCAGTCATGTCCGACTCTGTGCAACCCTGTAGACAGCAGCCCACCAGGCTTCCCTGTCTCTGGGATTCTCCAGGCAAGAACACTGGAGTGGGTTGCCATTTCCTTCTCCAGTGCATGAAAGTGAAAAGTAAAAGTGAAGTTGCTCAGTCATGTCCGACTCTTAGCGACCCCATGGACTGCAGCCCACCAGGCTCTTCCGTCTGTGGGATTTTCCAGGAAAGAGTACTGGAGTGGGGTGCCATTGCCTTCTCTGTGTTACTGGATTATTTTATATTCTGTCCTTCTGGTTTGTACAGGTTATAACACATGTCAGAATTTTCTTTTTTATGGCTGAGTACTATTCCGTTATATGTTTACGTCAGATTTTGTTTATCCATTCATCTGTCAGTGGACCTTTGAGTTGCTTCCACCTTTGGGCTTTTGTGAGTAGTGCTGCTAGGAACATGGGTGTACAAACATCTCTTCAAGACCATGCTTTCAATTCTGAGCATATTCCAAATGTGGACTTAGAGGACCATACAGAAATGTAATTTTTATCTTGTGAGGAACCACCATGCGCTTTCATGGTGACTACACTATTTTACATTCATATTAATAGTGCAAAAGGGGAGTTGTGTGGTGTGGTGGTCCAGTGGTTAAGAGTCTGTTTGCCAGTGCAGGGGACACGAGTTCACTCCCTGATCTGGGGAGATTTCAGATTCTGTGGGGCAGTGAAGCCTGTGGGCCACAGTTACTGAGCCTGTGTGCTCTAGAGCCCGTATACTTGTATCTAGAGAGTTTCCTCCACTTGTGGCGACTAGAGAAAGCCCGTATCCAGCAACAAAGACCCAGTGCCGCCATAAATAAATAAATATAAACATAGTGCACGGAGATTTCCCTTTTTCAGCATCCTTGGCGACAGTTGTTCCTTCTTATTTGATTTCTTCTCTCTCTTTATAGTAGCTCCTTCAGTGGGTATGAGCTGGATGGTTCACTGTGGTTTGATTTGCATTTCCCTGTTGACTGGAGATGTGGTACATGTTTGCATGCGCCCATTGGCCACTCGTATGTCTGCTTTGGAGAAACTTCTTTCAAACTCTTGACTCATTTTTTATTACGTTCTTTATGTTTCTGGTGCTGTTAAATCTTAGAAATTTCCCTTTTATTCTATGTTTTAACTCATTGTCAGATACATGGTTTGCACATGTTTCCTTCCCTTCCATGGGTTGTCTTTTCCCTACTGATTGTGTCCTTGATGCACAGATGCTTTACATTTTGGTGTGATCCGATTCATCTCTTTTAACTTTGTGTGTCTGTGATTTCGGTGTCCTACCTTACGGAGTTCAGACCACACTACACTAAAGTATGACGCCTTGGCGTATTTTATATTTTAAGTTGAAGGACTGAGAAAACAGCAGAGGTAGGAAGGTTACTTTGACCCTCTGCTCAGCCTTCGCCCCTGAAGTAGGTCATAATACTCCTAAGTGAGAAGTGCTTTCCCTATAGAAGCAAAGGTGCGTCCTCATGTCCAGAGACAAAAGGATGCCAGAAAGACTCCAAATAGGCCTTGCTAAGTTTCCCCCAGTATACTATACTCACCTCATGCCTCTTGGCCTATTATATTTCTTCATGACTATCCACTCTTCATCAAATCTAGGGTGAAAACACTCAGGTTTCACTGTTTCTTCAGATCTTAATTTTCTTATGAAGGCTCCCATGTTTCTTAAGACTTATATTAATAAATTTATATGCTTTCTCCTATTACTCTGTCTTGGTCAATTTAATTTTCAGAGTTAGCCAAGGATCCCAAAAACATGGCGTAAAAACAAAATTTCCCCCAAATTTCTAAGAAATTACAATGAAACATGTCACGAAGGCTTTCTTCTTTGTTTTCTTCTAAGACTTTTATGGATTGAGGTCTTACATTTAGATCTTTGGTCCATTTTCAGTGCTTTTTGTGTATAGTGTAAGGTAAGGGTACAACTTGTTCTTGTGCATGTGGATGTCTAGTTTTCCCACAATTTTAGTTGAAAATGTTGTTTTTTTTCCCATTGAATGGTCTTAGCTTCCTTACCAGGAATCATTTGGCTGTGATTGTGAGGGTTCATTTCTGGGCTCTCTGTTCTATTCCGTTGTTCTGTCTGTATTGATACACATACCACGCTGTTTTGATTACAATAGTATTGTGATAAGCTTGAAATCAGAAAGTGTGAGACATTTAACCTTGTTCTTTTTCAAGATTTGGAGGAGGAAATGGCAACCCACTCCAATATTCGTGCCTGGAAAATCCCACAGACAAAAGAGCCTGGTAGGGTACACAGTCCATGGGGTCGCAAAGAGTCGGACACGACTGAACGTGTTTTGGCTATTGAAGCTCTCAGCTTTACTGTTATGGCACAGTTATCAAGAGGGAAAAATCTGCAAAACATACGTGAAGATTCATCATTTTTTTCTAAGTCTTGTAATTTTTTGTGAAGTCTTTGAAGTCACCATTTTGTCATCAGCCTTGTAAATTTATCTTCATTTGTTCACTAGAGTAAGTCTTCCATACGAGTGCCTTTCTAAGTGTCTGAACTGTGTTTTGACATCATGAAATCCCGCATCGTTTGCAAGAAGTGCAGTTCTGTTCTGAAATAGATTTGCTCTTGTATTTCATGGTGAAAATAGTTGTTTACATGCACTAACCAGTGAATGCTACCTCGTGTGTCTCAATGCATTAGGAGATCTTTGTGTTAAGTAGGGAGGGATGTGAAATGGAGACCAATTTTTATAAATTGTCAGTTGTGTAGTGAATACTTTTTACAGACGTGAACTGTGAATTTGGGGTTTCTGAAGGTAAATAATCAGATAAAGATAAGTTGTCATTGTTAAGTCCATGAGAATAGGTATGTTCTTCAGAGTAAAGTGCTTTGTGAGACGTGGAAAGAAAACCAAAGTACACATGAGGCCCCTGACTTTTAGAGTTGAGGACAAAAGTTTTGAATGTTCCTGGGTAGGAGAATGTATTTTCAAAGAATTATGAGAAGAATTTGACTAATTAAATGAAAACAGATATTAAATAAAAATTTTCAGCTTAGTTTCTCAGGAAGACTGATTAGCGAGGAAAGAGAAGTATGGGATGTGATGTAATTCTGTAAGAAAGGAAAAGGGTAAGAGGCTGACAGACGGAAAGGGAACTTGGGTTTCAATTTCTTTTAAAATAAAATGAGAGGTAAAGATGTGTCTCCCACTGGGCTCCCATTGTCACACATGTTCTTATTTTTGTGTGCAGATTTTTTGCAGAGAAACAATTAGAGACCATACAAAGCTTCTCAGTTTTGAATTTATATTGAACACTACTGTCTCTCCACGTTTCCTGTCCCATGAACTCCTCCTGCCGGGCTTTTGTCACAACTGGCATCCACCCACCTTGACGTTAGTTAGTAACAGCTGAGAGTATTTCCCCTTGGCTGCTACTGCTGCTAAGTCGCTTCAGTCATGTCCGACTCTGTGTGACCCCATAGACGGCAACCCAGCAGGCTCTGCTGTCCCTGGGATTCTCCAGGCAACATTAATGGAGTGGGTTGCCACTTCCTTGTCCAGTGAATGAAAGTGAAAAGTGAAAGTGAAGTCGCTCAGTCACTCTTCGCGACCCCATGGACTGTAGCCTACCAGGCTCCTCCGTCCATGGCAAGAGTACTTTCCAGGCAAGAGTACTGGAGTGGGTTGCCGTTGCCTTCTCCAGTTTCCCCTTGGAACTACCTGCAATTTAATGAGGGATGCTAGACACTTAATAGAAGCATATACAAAAGCAAAAAGGTATAAATATATAATGGTGGCATTTCAAGCATATCTGTAAAGTCATATTGTTTCCTTCATTCTCTAGCCATTTCTGTTAAAGGTGTTTACTGAGTTATGTGCTAGTCACAGTGTTCTACTTAGAAAACAAAAATCAACAAGTCCTTAGAAGTTTGCTATCTAAGTAGTTCTCAATCGGGAGGCATAAGAGTATTTTCTCCATGTTTGAACATATCTGGGGGCGGTTTGGTTTGTTCCAATGACCTGGGGGACATTACAGGAACACTGTGGAAAGATTTGCATGAAGAAAAATTATCCAGCCCTAAGCAGTGGTGTCTCCATTGATAAACAAATACTAGAAAAAGAATAAGTACTAATCGCAGTGATTCATTACATACCATACTGTCTTAAGCACCTTGCCTGCATTGTTTAATTTAAGCTCACCTTGACACTTTGGAGTCAAAACTGTCTCCGCTTTCATGAATGGCTGAAAGGAGAAAGTCTTTCAAGGTTATGTTGCTAAGTAAATGGCAGGACCAGTGTTTAAACAGTGTCCTAGATTAGACCCCAGAACCTACAATTTTAATAACTGGACCATAGCTTTTCTTAAGCTGAAGATAAAACGGAACCTGGAGATCATGCTTGAGCCACCCAGAGGGCACCTACTATGATTTAGTCATCTGTCTTCCTTATTAAACCTAGTACAAGGACTGCCAAAATGCCTTTCCTTTATCTGTCATTTTATTTAGTCTAACCCTTCTCATTTTTATAGATCAAGAAAAGTCAAGTTCAGGAAGGTTAAGTCCTTCTAATATGTGGCAGAGCTGAGATTAGAATCTAAGGAAAGTGGCCTAGCCATTATGGAAAACGGTTATGATAATTACTCAAAAAGTGAAAGATAAAATCTCCCATAATATCAGGCATCCCCACTTCTGGGAAATAAGCCAAGGAAATGAAATCAGTATGTTGAAGAGCTCTCTGTACCCCAGTGTTCATGGTAGCATTATTTGAAACAACCAAGAAACAGAAGAATCTGTGTCAATTGACAGATGACTAACAAAACTATGGTGTGTGTGTGTATATATATTCAGATGTATTCTATATGTATATGTTTGGTGGCATATTATTCAGCCATGAGAAAGAAGGACATCCTCCCGTTTGTAACAACATGGATGAAGCTTGAGGGCATATGCTGAGTGAGATACTTCAGATAGAGAAAGACAGATACTGTACGATCTCACCTGTATGTGGAATGTAAAAATGCCAAACTCTTGGAGGAATGTTTGTTGTTTGAGCGGGGGAGGGGGTTGGGGAGTTATTTGTCAAAGAACATAAACATACGATGACTAAGTCTAGGGGTCTAATATATAGCATAGTGACTATAATACCATCGAGTAATGTAATGTATACTCGAGAGTTGTTAACAGAGTAGATCTTAAATGTTTTGACCACAAAAAGAAAGAAAAGGGTAATTATATGACGTGGAAGATGTGTGAACTAACCTTATTATGGAAATTCTTTTATAGCATACTTTGTTGATGTTATTTAGTTGCTCAGTCAAGTCTGACTCTTTTGAGACCCCATGGACTATCACCCATCCGGCTCCTCTGTCCCTGGGATTTCCCAGGCAAGAATACTGGAGTGGGTTGCCATTTCCTTCTCCAGGGGATCTTACTGACCCACGATCATACCCGTGTCTCCTGCATTGGCAGGCTGATTCTTTACACTGAGCCACCTGAGAAGTTTCTAGTATATATATATATATATATATATAATAATCACATGGTATGCCTTAAACTTCCACAATATTTTATATGAATTATATTTCAGTAAATCTGCAAAAAATACAGAGTGCATCCACCACCTTAATAAAAAGAAGAAAGCAAAGAAGGGATTTGACAATTTGGCAGGAGCCAGCAGCTCTACGTGCCTATTTCTCTTAGTTTAATCACTTTCCTAGTCCCTCAGTCCCCGATATCTGTTTACATCAGGTGTTGGGAAACTTTTTTCCAACAAAGGCCAGGTAGCGAATATTTTAGGCTTTGCAGGTTATATGGTTTCTGTCACAACTGCTCTCTGCAGTTTTAACAAGAAAGTAGCAAAAAAAATTTTTTTAATTAAAGAAAGTCAGTTCAGTCACACAGTCGTGTCCGACTATTTGCAACCCCATGAATCACAGCACGCCAGGCCTCCCTGTCCATCACCAACTCCAAGAGTTTACTCAAACTCATGTCCATCGAGTCAGTGATGCCATCCAGCCATCTCGTCCTCTGTCGTCCCCTTCTCCTCTTTCCCCCAATCCCTCCCAGCATTAAGGCCTTTTCCAATGAGTCAACTCTTCGCATGAGGTGGCCAAAGTACTGGAGTTTCAGCTTCAGCATCAGTCCTTCCAATGAATACCCAGGACTGATTTCCTTCAGAATGGACTGGTTGGATCTCCTTGCAGTCCAAGGGACCCTCAAGAGTCTTCTCCAACACCACAGTTCAAAAGCATCAATTCTTCGGTGCTCAGCTTTCTTCACAGTCCAACTCTCACATCCATACATGACCACTGGAAAAACCATAGCCTTGACTAGACAGACCTTTCTTGGCAAACTAATGTCTCTGCTTTTGAATATGCTCTCTAGGTTGGTCATAACTTTCCTTCCAAGGAGTAAGCATCTTTTAATTTCATGGGTCCAATCACCATCTGCATTGATTTTGGAGCCCCGAAAAATAGTCTGACACTGTTTCCACTATTTCCCCATCTATTTGCCATGAAGTGATGGGACCGATGCCATGATCTTAGTTTTCTGAATGTTGAGCTTTAAGCCACCTTTTTCACTCTCCTCTTTCACTTTCATCAAGAGGCTTTTTAGTTCCTCTTCACTTTCTGCCCTAAGGGTGGTGTCATCTGCTTATCTGAGGTTATTGATATTTCTCCCGGCAATCTTGATTCCAGCTTGTGCTTCTTCCAGCCCAGCGTTTCTCATGATGTACTCTACATGTACATTAAATAAGCAGGGTGACAATATACAGCCTTGACGTACTCCTTTTCCTATTTGGAACCAGTCTGTTGTTCCACGTCCGATTCTGACTGTTGCTTCCTGACCTGCATATAGGTTTCTCAAGAGGCAGGTCAGGTGGCCTGGTATTCCCATCTCTTTCAGAATTTTCCAGTTTATTGTGATCCAGACAAAGGCTTTGGCATGGTCAATAAATCAGAAACAGATGTTTTTCTGGAACTCTCTTGCTGTTTCGATGATCCAGCAGATGTTGGCAATTTGATCTCTGGTTCCTCTGCCTTTAGTAGCTGCAGAGTATTTGTAAACAAATAAACATGGTTGTGTTCCAATAAAGCTTTATATATAAGAACATATAAAGTTGGTGAGTCAGATTCGACCCATGAATCATACTTGCTGTTCCTTGGTCTATTTCTTGTGGTAGACTTTGTGCTTTTTAGATCAATTTATACTTGAATCATCACTGATACCTTGGAATAAGACTGGTAAACATTTAGAACAGTATTCTTCAAACTGGCAGTTCACTGGAAGGCTTGAGAACTGTGTTAAGAGTGTAGATTCCTGAGTCCTGCTCCTAAAGATTCTAATACAGAATGTCTGGGAAAGAGCCTCAGCATCTGTACTTCTGGCCCCTGGCTCTATATGTATACCACCGAGTTTCAAAACCCTAAGTGTATGGCTTCACTAGATAACTTTGCAAAGACGTAATATGAAATAAATCTCTCTGTAGTTTGTTTCACCCACAATCTAGCTCCACACCAGAACGTCTGGTTTAATGAACAGACTATCCATTCCATCTCCAAACCTCGTGTCATTGCACCCTTTCCTGTTTTATTTAGAGGCAGACACATTTAAGTGAAAATCATCACCATCAGAATACTAACGTGCCATAAGCCAACGTCAGGATATTTATTCAGCAGAATGCAATTACCAGTAGAAGTTTATGTTCTAAATGGCATGACTGTAATCGAGTGTAGGCTTTTTAATCCCTGGTGATTTTTGTTTCATTTGATTTGTGATGAGTGGAAACCAGGCATGGTTGCTGGGGGCTGGCAAAGCAAGAATAAAGGGGAAATAGCCCCATGGCCACTACAGGCAGTTTTCAACTGCAATATGCCACTAAATCTCCATCACCACCGGGTGGCTCTACATGATTCTGTTAATTGACTTTTTCCCCGAGTAGAGTGAGGGCTTATTTTGCATCGACACAGTTCCATTGTCTGATGATTGTTGTTGGTAATGTCAACTAAACTGAAGATATTTCAGCATCCACATCCACAGGCATCATTGCTCTGACTTTGGAGTAAGAGTGGTCAAGTGTACAGAAGGGCAGCCTACAGAAGACATGGTACTATGCTCACTGTGCTGGTATGGTCGGGATGGTTGGGAAGGTCTCTGCACAGAAATGATAGTATCCCCTTCCCGGTGCATCATATCCAAAGGTACTGAGGTTGGTGTTTAGTTGTTCAGTTGTGTCCAACTCCATTGCAACCCCATGGACTGTAGCCCGCCAGGCTCCTCTGTCCATGGGATTTTCTAGGCAAGACACTGAGTGTGTTACCATTTCCTTCTCCAGGGGCCCTTCCTGACCCAGGGATTGAAAACTCAGACCCATGTGTCCTGCATTGGCAGGCAGAGTCTATATGGCTGAGCTACCAGGGAAGCTCCAAAAAGGTACACGAGGTTGACAGATTTTATTACTGGTGAGGTAGACTTTGACCATGTGTTTAAGGTGGTGTCTGTGAGGTTTCTCCAGGGCAGATTTAAATTTCAACTTTGTAATTAGTAAGCATCTTGTAGGGAGATCCTCCCAAGTGTATGAATTAGTGAGTTGGTTTTCAGGAAATATCCAAAATGAACACATTTAGCCCTGTGCATATGAATGATGTGTATCAGAGAAATTGATGGCTGCAAGTGGTTATATGTGAACGAATCTTAAAGTCCCTCGTTTGAGATAGAAGGGTTCACCTAAAAGCCAGCTGAGAATGTCATCTCAGATGTGGGACGACCAGCAGCCCAGCCCATCTCCTCACCTCAGATTGCTGTATTCCTGACTGCCGTTAGGATGTACCATGTATCCAGAGTTCGTTGCTCTCTGATTATGTTTGTGTTATAGTAGAGGAAGAATCCATTCAAGTCTTCCTCTCCTTCCCAGCCAATTAACATAATTGTTGTTTGGTCTGTCGGTGTCTCTCTTTCTGCCCCTCTGCAGTGAGAGATCTGTTTTCACTAACTTGGCCCATGGATTTTTTTTTTCTGATACAGATCTGAGAGACAGTAATGAAGAAATGAGAAGAGAGAGGAAGGATCCTTGTATACTGGGCCCGTTCTTAGGCTCCCGTTTGTTAGAGAATCCAGGTGAAGAAAAGAAAAAAGAAAAAAAGAAAAGTCTGTGACACTGTTGATGTACAAAAGAAAGAGCTAAGAGCTGAGAAGAAGAGCAGAAAGAGCCTGATTGCCTTAGAATCTTGCAGACCATTCTGTGATTGTCCCAGGAGGTGGCTCGCGGGCGTGGCCAGAGTGCTCTGCATCTTGGTGGTGAAGAAACGCGCAGTCAGCAGGTGACATGTAAGCACACAAGAGCCCACGGAGTGGTGCAGCTGATGCCTCTGAGAGTGTGTGCCCCCAGAGTGTGCGCCCCCAGAGACAGGCCTCTGGGAAGAAGACCCTGTTCAGTCACCCATGTGTTCAGTGGCTCCTTGAACCAGGGAACCAGGGAATGCTGACAAATCTAGTATTTTTGATAATCAGCCAGTCCCTGGAGTCAAACCCACATAACAAAAAACTTAGGATAAAAGAGGGACTTCCCTGGTGGTCTAGTTGTTAAGACTTCACCTTCCAGCACAGGGGGCTGCAGGTTCAGTCCCTGGTTGGGGAGCAAAGATTCCACGTGCTCTGAGGCCAAAAAACCAGAATATAAAACAGAAGCAATATTGTAACAAGTTCAATAGACTTTAAAAATGATCCACATGAAAACATTTTTAAACACCTCACACATCGGGGCCCTTCCCCGTGGGAAACGGATAGAACCCAACTCCTGCAGGATATTCAAGAAACTCATCTGCATGGGGACCTGAGCACACTGCACACCGGCTGGTTCACAGGACTTATTAGCCTATCCTAGACGGCCCGGTCCCATTAACACGGGCTGCAAGGATCAAAAGTTCCCTTTGACCCTTCTGAAAATATTAGGTAATGTCAGTGCAGGGGATAATACACTTTCTGCATGTCTGCCCTACAGTGCAGCAGTTGTTGCTCTTGGGAATGATTGTGCTAATTCTTAGGTCATTAATGCCAAGTACTACATGACTACACACTTCTCTAACCAGAGAGAACACCAAACAGTGTGTGATACATCTTTCTGGAGCATAAAGTTTATTAAGACTATGAAGAACCAAGGAGTTGACCAGCATTATCCCCTCCCCGACCAACATGGAAGACGGAGTGTGGGGGATGGGGGACATGCCCCAGGGGACAGTCCAGTCTCTGAAGTTTCACCCAGCAGGGGAGAAGGGGCAGCCAGGCCAGGGTGGTGCCTCTTCTGGTTGCCCAGACAACTCCAGAGCATCCTCTAGGCTGGCCAGGGTTTTGGAGAGGGGGCTTTCCTGAAGGCGGTGGAGGTGCTGGATTTGAATCCCGTCATCCAGGTGGGAACATGACCAGGTCCCAGGGAGCTTGGCAGGTCATCCACTGTCTGTTATGGTTTTACTATAGTATTAGTTCTCTTGCTGGAAAGCTCACAGCAAATATGTTTCGATAGACATCTCCAGATTCCCTTAGCCACCCCCTTCGTTTTCTGGGTGAGGCCAGAGGGAGTGACTGGGGACATGTTGTCGGGCTGCCCAACAAGGGTGGAGCTTCCCGCATCAGGCACATCCGGGAGGCAGTGCGTTCCTTGCCACTGATGTTATGAGTACAGTCATACTGCAGGCGTCACGGGTGCTGTGGTTGTCGTGTGTGCCGTGGGTTCTGTGAGAGTTGTGGGCAACGCGGGTCCACGGGTGACACCGGTGTCATGGTGCCCCTGGTGTCACGTGTATCACAGTTGCCGTGGGTAGCATCTGTGTCGAGGGCGCCCCTGGTGTCACGGGTCACGTTTGTAGCCTGAGTATCGTGGGTGCTGTGGTCACCACTGGTGCCACGGGTGCCCCTGGTGTCATGGGTGAGGCAGCTGTCACTGGTGACGCTGGTGTCACAGGTACCGTGGGTGCCATGGGTGTCCTGTATGTTGCAGGCCCCAGTGGGGTCCCGGGTGCTCAGGGCGTCATGGGTGAGGCTGATGTCACGGGTGCCGCTGGTGTCATGAGTGCCTGTGCTGTCCCGGGTGCTGCAGGCGTCACAGGTGAGGCTGGTACCACTGGTTTCGCAGCTGTTGCAGGGGCTGCTGCTGTCACAGGTGCCTCTGGGGTCACGGGTAAGGCAGGTGTCACTGGTGAGGCAGGTGTCGCAGGTATCGCGGGTGCCACGGGTGTCATCTACGTTGCAGGCCTCAGTGGGGTCCTGGGTGCTCAGGGCGTTGTGGGTGAGGCTGATGTCATAGGTGTGGCTGGTGTCACGGGTGCCCCTTGTGTCACGGGTGCCACAGGCGGCGTGGGTGAGGCTGGTGCTGCTGGTATCATAGCTATCATGGGTTCACTGGCGTCACGGGCATCACTGAAGTCATGGATGATGCTGGTGTCCCGGGTGCTGAGGGTGTCACAGGTGAGGCTGGGATCACAGGTGAGGCTGGTCTCCTGGGTGCTTAGGGCATCACAGGTGAGGCTGGTACCACTGGTATCACAGCTGTCGCAGGTGCTTCTGGTGTCACGGGTGCCTTTAGGGTCATGGGTGCCCCTGGTGCCATGGGTGATGGTGGCATGAGTATCATGTGTGGTGAGGTCACCTCTGGTCTCACGAGTGAGGCAGCTGTCACTGGTGACCCTGGTGTCCCAAGTATCGCAGGTGCCACGGTATCATCTACGTTGCAGGCTCCAGTGGGGTCCCAAGTGTTTGGGGCATCACAGGTGAGGCTGCGATCACAGGTGAGGCCGGTGTCCCGGGTCCTAGGGATGTAACAGATGAGGCTGTGTTCAGAAGTTAACACGGTGTCCCCGGTGCTGCAGGCGTCACGGGGGAGGCTGGGATCACAGGTGAGGCTGGTGTCCCGTGTGCTGCAGGTGTCATGGGTGAGGCTGGTTCCTCTGGTACCGCAGCTGTCGCAGGTACTGATGGTGTGGCAGGTGTCCCTGGCGGCATGGGTGAGGCTGGTATCGCGGGTGTGGCTGCTCTCAAGCCTGCTGCAGGTGCCGCAAGTGAGCCTGGTCCCGCATGTGGCATGGCGGTCACCGGCGTGATTGGCGGCTGGGGCGCTGCTCTCAACATGGGTGTTGTGGGTGGAGGGGCCTGGGCTGGGGGTGATGGTCCTCGCCTCTGGGCAGGGTGGGGGAGTGGCAGGCTCTCTGGTCTTCTCTCTTGACTCCCAGTTCTCCTGCTGCTCAGTGGTCTCCCAAAGCCAGGCGGGAATAAGGATGGACTCCTCAGGGCTGGCGGGAGGGGTGTGTTCTTGGCTGCTGAGGTCG
The DNA here is from genome assembly GCF_016772045.2 of Ovis aries. Lineage (NCBI taxonomy): Eukaryota > Metazoa > Chordata > Mammalia > Artiodactyla > Bovidae > Ovis > Ovis aries. The sequence continues at coordinate 26,815,829 of NC_056062.1, read as the reverse complement.
GAGGAGACGGCCGGCCTCACCTTGATGGTGCGGACCCTCATCTTGGGTTCATTCATGTCACTGACGCTGCTTGTGTCTAAGCCCTGGATTAGGTCCCTGCACCAGCCCAGTATCATCTCCACTGTCACCCCAGGGTGCTCACCACAGGCTGGCGGGAGGGGCTCCTCCTGGCCCATGTTCACCCATGCGTGCTGCCCAACGTCATGTAAAGTGCCTCTGTCGGTAGGCTTGAGCGTTAGCATTCTTTCTATTAAGTCTGTTATGTCAGTGGATAGATATTTGGGCACATGGTACTGCCCACTAAGCACACGCTGCCGAAGCTCCCAGAAATCTGCTGTGTCTCATGTGGTCTTTCACATGGTACATGGGCATCCCTGGTGTCTCTGTGTGTGTGTGAATTTTTTCTTCTTAAGGGACACTGAGTAGATTGAATTAGAGCCAACCCCAATGGCTTATTTTAACTTAATCTCCTTTTTAAGGACTCTATCTCCAAATGTAGTCACATCCAGAGGTACTGGTGGTTGGGGCTTCACTGCATGAATTTGGGGGGCACACAATGCAGCTCATAACCCTATGTCATCTTGAGGTTGCTGTCTGTTGATGGTCTTTTCTTAGTGGATTGAGGATTTCCTGGATCTTCATATGCTGAGTAATCTTCAATTGTACAATATCCTGCACATTTCCTATGTTACATTGGGAGACTCTTGACCTCACTTAAATCCTGTCAAAACATAAATGTTCTTGTTTTATCAGGCAAAGGCCTGGTTAGGTTCAGCCTACAAGTTCCAATCTGATAATTAGGATAGTGAAGAACAGAAAGAAGCAGGCTGTGAGTGTTTGAGTCTGCTTAATGGGAAGAATAGAGGTCTGGGAAAAAACATAAATCGTGTTATTCCTTGGTGACCATGTGGTGTCGCTGTTGGCATGAGACAGCTTAGTGCTGTCATTTCCAAAATAGCATGTGTACATTCTAGGGATGTGTAAGGTTGACCCTTGAGGTGCCTGAAGAAGACATTTTGTCGTTGTTCAGTCGCTGTCGTGTCTGACTCTCTGTGACTCTGTGCATTGTAGGCTGCCAGGCTCCTCTGTTCATGGGATTTCCCAGGCAAGAACACTGGAGTGGGTTGCCATTTTCTTCTCCAGGGGCTCTTGCCCACCAAGGGATCAAACTGGTGTCTCCTGCATTGGCACACGGATTATTTTTACCACTGAGCCACCAGGGATTAGAACTCCAATTTCTATTTAGTTTTTAATCTTGAGAAAATAGATATACACTAACTTTGCTAGTATTGAATATATGATTGATACTGGCTCTGTCACTCAATCTTGAGAGTGGGTGATTCTGTATCAGTGGTCTGCAAGAAAAGTGGGAGCTCTGTGACTCAGAGTTGCTCATTCTGAACATACAGTGACATGTTGCAGTTTCCATGTTCTTGGTGAAATGGATTTATACACTATATTACTGATTATGATAAATGAACACTCTTAAAATGTGCAAGTGACTTAAAATATTTTCTGCAAAGAATCTACTGGTCAAGATGATCCTAATAATTTAAGGCAATGATAACAACAATGCAAAAATGGAAGAAAAGCATGGCCCTTCTGGGTTTGAACTCTTTCTTAGATATATTGTGAGCTAAAAGCAATAGCTATTGGTGATATGTTATCTAGCAGAAATTTTTTTGGACAAAATATGCCCACTTAACCAATCTTTTTGAAATGAAAGTGATGTTTTTGACAATAAATGAGGAAAAATGGCTTTTGAAGAAAAAAACTCATGCTATGGAGAAAGAATTTTGAACGTGTATGTAAAAAAAATATTTCCATCGCTATGGGACTTTTGTTCCTGTTTAAGACTGATTCATTTTACCTGTAAAACTCTCATATTTCAATGTTAATAATGCTTTGAAAGTGCATTTTCTAATTTACTAAAAAACTGTCCAAATGAATACTTCAGGTAGGTTTTAAGATCATCTGTAAAAAATATAAATATTAAATGCCTTTTTTTAATTTGTAAAAAAAAAAAGAGATTGACATTCTAGAAGATGTAAATTTATTGATCAAATGTAAGGCTTATATGAAAGTGAGAGTTGCCCAATCGTGTCCAACTCTTTGTGACCCCATGGACTATACAATCCATGGAAGTCTCCAGGCCAAAATACTGGAGTGGGTAGCCTTTTCCTTCTCCAGGGCATCTTCCCAACCCACGGATCAAACCCATGTCTCCCACATTGCAGGTGAATTCTTTACCAGCTGAGTCACAAGGGAAGCCCAAGAATACTGGAGTGGTTAGCCTATCCCTTCTCCAGGGGATCTTCCCGACCAAGGAATCAAACTGGGGTCTCCTGCATTGCAGGCAGATTCTTTATGAACTGAGCTATCAGAGAAGCCCCAAGACTTGTATATGGATATACTTTTCCACAAGGACCTGTGTTTCTTTGTGAAGTATATTTTGCAACTAGACAGCTATTAAAATAAAACACCAAAAAAGATTAAGAAGCAAGCCATCAAATCACCGTTTCACCAAGTTTTATACCCAGGCTTTAAAAAGCAGTGGTACATGTTCAATTATACTTTCTTGCTAAAATTAATTTTATTATTAATAGTTTTAGGTAAGACAGAAAAGTTGATATCATTAATCAGTACAGTAAAATAAAATCTATGTAGCTCATATTTCTCATTTTCTTTAAAGTTTATTTTTGTATATTTTCTTATAGACACAATCATAGTTAATTTTGGTGTTTCACACACTTTCTTGTGTACCAGGTACTGTTACAAATGCTCTACTTATATTAATTAGTTTAACTCTCACAGCACCTAATATATATATACTGTTGTCCCCATTTAAAGAATTAGGAAGCTGAAGAACAGATAGGATAAGAAACTGGCACAGGAGAAAGAAAAACATCAATACAGTATACTAACGCATATATATGGAATTTAGAAAGATGGTAACAATAACCCTGTGTGCGAGACAGCAAAAGAGACACAGATGTATAGAACAGGCTTTTGGACTCTGTGGGAGAGGGCGAGGGTGGGATGATTTGGGAGAATGGCATTGAAACATGTATAATATCATATAATAAATGAATCGCCAGTCCAGGTTCGATGCAGGATACAGGATGCTTGGGGCCGGTGCACTGGGACGACCCAGAGGGATGGTATAGGGAGGGAGGAGGGAGAGGGGCTCAGGACGGGGAACACATGTACACCCGTCGCAGATTCATGTTGATGTATGGCAAAAACAATACAATAGTGTAAAGTAAAAAAATAATAATATAATAATTAAAAAAAAAAGAAACTGGCATAGGAACAACTAGCTAATATGTGACAGTCTGATGATTTATTAGTATAGTAATACATATATTGAATTTATACAAAGGCTTCCCTGGTGGCGCAGAGGTTAAAGTGTCTGCCTGCGATGTGGGAGACCTGGGTTTGATCCCTGGGTCGGGAAGATCCCCTGGAGAAGGCAATGGCAACCCACTCCAGTATTCTTGCCTGGAGAATCCCATGGATGGAGGAGCTCGGTGGGCTACAGTCCACAGGTCGCAAAGAGTTGGACACGACTGAGCAACTTCACTTTCACTTTCACTTTGTTACATTTTAAGACCAACAACAGACCAATAGACATATAGGATTAAAATTTAGAGACTATTTGTTTAATGTTACTAGGCATGGTGGTGACACAAGAGTGTGTTCACAGGAAATTCAATCCAACATCATTATGGTATATTTAGCATTTATAAAACATATGCATGGTCTTACTTAATTCCCATAGCTTCCCTTGTGGATCAGCTGGTAAAGAATCTGCCTGCAGTGTGGGAGACCTGGTTTCAATACCTGCGTTGGGAAGATCTCCAGGAGAAGGGAAAGGCTTCCCACTCCAGTATTCTGACCTGGAGAATTCCATGGCCTGTTTAGTCCATGGGGTCGCAAAGAGTTAGACTCGACTGAGCAACTTTCACTTCACTTTTCAAGATAGTTGTGTTGATCTCAGGAGCACAAGCATATAAAATAATGTTTAATGGAGTCTGATGGGCCTGGGTGTGAAGTTGAGCATTACCACTTAATCATATCTGTGGCTGAAGATATTTCCTGTCTTCTTTGGATTCATTTTGTTAATATTCAAAGTGGGTAAGTCAATATATATCTTGGTGGGTTACTGTACGATTAGTTGACACATTATAATGTAACACAGGGTAGTGGTCAAGAATGTGGATTGAGCAGCTGGACTGTCTGGGTTTGAATTCTAGCTCTGCCCACTATTACTAGCAACTTTCTCTGTTAAGTTGTATGTTTTCTCTCTACCTTAGTTTCCTTGCCTGGAAAAATGGGCCTCAGTTCAGTTCAGTTCAGTTCAGCCGCTCAGTCGTGTCCGACTGCAACCCGATGAATCGCAGCACGCCAGGGCTCCCTGTCCATCACCAACTCCCAGAGTTTACCCAAACCCATGCCCATGGAGTCGGCAATGCCATCCAGCCATCTCATCCTCTGTTGTCCCCTTCTCCTCCTGCCCTCAACCCTTCCCAGCACCAGGGTCTTTTCCAATGAGTCAACTCTTTGCATGAAGTGGCCAAAGTACTGGAATTTCAGCTTCAACATCAGTCCTTCAAATGAACACCCAGGACTGGTCTCCTTAAGGATGGACTGGTTGGATCTTCTTGCAGTCCAAGGGACTCTCAAGAGCCTTCAACACCACAGTTCAAAAGCATCAATTCCTCAGCACTCAGCTTTCCCCACAGTCCAACTCTCACATCCATACATGACCACTGGAAGAATCATAGCCTTGACTAGACGGACCTTAGTTGGCAAATTAATCTCTCTGCTTTTGAATATGCCATCTAGGTTGGTCGTAGCTTTCCTTCCAAGGAGTAAGCGTCTTTGAAATTTATGGCTGCAATCACCATCTGCAGTGATTTTGGAGCCCCCCAAAATAAAGTCAGCCACTGTTTGCACTGTTTCCCCATTTATTTTCCATGAAGTGATGGGACCAGATGCCACGATCTTTGCTTTCTGAATGTTGAGCTTTAAGCCACCTTTTTCACTCTCCTCTTTCACATTCATCAAGAGGCTTTTTAGTTCCTCTTCACTTTCTGCCATAAGGGTGGTATCGTCTGCATATCTGAGGTTATTGATAGTTCTCCCAGCAATCTTGACTCCAGCTTGTGCTTCTTCCAGCCCAGCATTTCTCATGATGTACTCTGCACAGAAGTTAAATAAGCAAGGTGACAATATACAGCCTTGACATACTCCTTTTCCTATTTGGAACCAGTCTGTTGTTCCATGTCCAGTTCTAAGTGTTGCTTCCTGACCTGCATACTGGTTTCTCAAGAGGCAGGTCAGGTGGTCTGTACTCCCATCTCTTTCAGAATTTTCCACAGTTGATTGTGATCCACATAGTCAAAGGCTTTGGCATAATCAATAAAGCAGAAATAGATGCTTTTCTGGAACTCTCTTGGTTTTTCCATGATCCAGCGGATGTTGGCAATTTGATCTCTGGTTCCTCTGCCTTTTCTAAAACCAGCTTGAACATCTGGAATTTCATGGTTCACGTATTGCTGAAGCCTGGCTCGGAAAATTCTGAGCATTACTTTACTAGCGTATGAGATGAGTGTAATTGTGTGGTAGTTTGAGCGTTCTTTGGCATTGCCTTTCTTTGGGATTGGAATGAAAACTGCCCTTTTCCAGTCCTATGGCCACTGCTGAGTTTTCCAAATTTGCTGGCATATTGAGTGCAGCACTTTCACAGCATCATCTTTTAGGATTTGAAATAGCTCAACTGGAATTCCATCACCTCCACTAGCTTTGTTTGTAGTGATGCTTTCTAAGGCCCACTTGACTTCACATTCCAGGATGTCTGGCTCTAGGTGAGTGATCACACCATTGTGATTATCCATGTCGTAAAGATCTTTTTTGTATAGTTCTTCCGTGTATTCTTGCCACCTCTTCTTAATATCTTCTGCTTCTGTTAGGTCCATACCATTTCTGTCCTTTATCGAGCCCATCTTTGCATGAAATGTTCCCTTTGCTGCTTCGCTTCCGTCGTGTCCGGCTCTGTGCGACCCCATAGATGGCAGCCCTCCGTCCCTGGGATTCTCCAGGCAAGGGTACTGGAGTTGGGTGCCATTGCCTTCTCCAATGCATGAAAGTGAAAAGTGAAGGTGAACTTGCTCAGTCATGTCCAACTCTTAGCGACCCCATGGACTGCAGCCTGCCAGGCTCCTCCGTCCATGGGATTCTCCAGGCAAGAGTACTGGAGTGGGGTGCCATTGTCTTCTGCGAATGTTCCCTTGGTATCTCTCATTTTTCTTGAAGAGATTTCTAATCTTTCCCATTCTGTTGTTTTCCTCTATTTCTTTGCATTGGTCGTGGTTGAGGAAGTCTTTCTGATCTCTCCTTGCTATTCTTTGGAAGTCTGCATTCAAATGGAAATATCTTTCCTTTTCTCCTTTGCTTTTCACTTCTCTTCTTTTCACAGCTATTTGTAAGGCCTCCCCAGAGAGCCATTTTGCTTTATTGCTTTTCTTTTCCATGAGGATGGTCTTAATCCCTGTCTCCTTTACAATGTCACAAAGCTCCATCCATAGTTCATCAGGCACTCTGACTATCAGATCTAGCCCCTTAAATCTATTTCTCACTTCCACTATATAATCATAAGGGATTTGATTTTGGTCATACCTGAGTGATTGAATGGTTTTTCCTACTTTCTTCAATTTAAATCTGAATTTGGCAATAAGGAGTTCATGATCTGAGCCACAGTCAGCTCCAGTCTTGTTTTTGTTGACTGTATAGAGCTTCTCCATCTTTGGCTGCAGAGAATATAATCAATCTGATTTTGGAGTTGACCATCTGGTGATGTCCATGTGTAGAGTCTTCTCTTGTGTTGTTGGAAGAGGGTGTTTGCTATGACCAATGCATTTTCTTGGCAAAACTCTATTAGCCTTTGCCCTGCTTCATTCTGTATTCCAAGGCCAAATTTGCCTGTTGCCCCAGGTATTTCTTGACTTCCTACTTTTTCATTCCAGTCCCCTATAATGAAAAGGACATATTTTTTTGGGTGTTAGTTCTAAAAGGTCTTGTAGGTCTTCACAGAACCATTCGACTGCAGCTTTCAGCGTTACTGGTTGGGGCATAGACTTAGATTGCTGTGATATTGAATGGTTTGCCTTGGAAACAAACAGAAAGCCCTCTGTCGTTTTTGAGATTGCATCTAAGTACTGCACTTCACACTCTTTTGTTGACCGTGATGGCTACTCCATTTCTTCTAAGGGATTCCTGCCCACAGTAGTAGATATAATGGCATAAAAACCTGGAATGTTAGGTCCATGAATCAAGGCAAGTTGGAAGTGGTCAAACAGGAGATGGCAAGAGTGAACGCTGACATTCTAGGAATCAACGAACTAAGATGGCCTGGAATGGGTGAATAATCGTGCCTACAGAAATTTTATGTGGACTCATTCATGCAATGTGTTTAGGATCAAGCACGTAAGAAAAACTCAACAAGTGATGGGTATTATATGGGTACTATTAGTAAATAGAAAGTACTTAACATAGTGTGTATTCAATAAATAACAACTGTTGGTTGTCATTATACACACAGCACATTAGTCATGATTATACAATTAAAAAGTATCCTGGGCTCTTACTTCTGGTTTTACAGGCATAGAACATTGCCTTCTGAGTAATGTAGGCAAAAATGTGTTCCTGGGGAGAGAGCACTTAATCTTGAGCTCATCAAGAAAGGCAGCATTGGGATCTGAATAGAATTTAGAGAGTTAGAAAACATGGAGAAGATAATGATGTAAAATCCAAGAGATAGGAAAAGAAAATCATGTTTGTGGAAGAAAAGATATAGTGTTTTGGAAGAAGCAAAGCTGCATTAAAAGAGTAATAGGATTGCAGGCTTAACTGGTAGTCCAGTGGTTAAGAGTCTGAGCTTCCTATTGAAAGGGTGTGTGTTTGATCATTGGTCAGGGAACTAAGATCCCACATGCCGTGTGGCACTGCCAAAAAACAAAATCAAAAGCACTCACATAACTTAGAGGCTGAACATTGACAAATAGATTGATAAATTCATATAATTAATTATCTTTGATATAAAGAAAAATAGATAAGATGGCTAGAGAGCATCACCAATTCAATGCACATGAATTTGAGCAAACTCTGGGAGATAGTAGAAGACAGAAGAGCCTGGAGTATTACAGTTCATGGGGTCACAAAGAATCAGACATGACTTAGCAACTGAACAACAACAGAATGATATCTGGTATATGGTACTACTCACAAACGTAATGGGATACAAAATTTACTGGTTATCATCTCAGTCCCTGAGAATACATATTATATTGGAAAAGTGGTTTCTGTTGGTAAGGTAATGAAGAATGATACTTCAAATTTTACCTGTTTGGTGTTTTAAATATATTTTATCTCTTCCTCAACTGTATGGATTCACAAAAGCTTTGCAAGATCATTGAATTGTTAAGACCACAAGATTAAGTGAAAAGAAAACATATGGCTAGTGACTTCCTGTGTAAGAGAATATTGGGGGAAACTGGGTTGGAGCTTCCTATTGAGGTCATACCTCTGAACACTGGTCAGAAAAGGAAATGAGTTTGCCGTGAAAAAGATTAAACTCTAAATCAAGCCACTCTATCAGTACATACTAATAGTTCAGATAACTATGAGTGGTGGAACAAAAAGTAGCTGAGTTGGTAGAAGAATATAAGAAGATACCTGAAGGGATATGCACATAATTAAAGTGCTTTAAAGAAGCAATCTCTAACTTCATTGGGTGGTTCAAAGTCTGGTGGCCTTCAAGGTACTAGTATGCTTAATTCTCTGTACTCAATTTTGCATAAAATGTTGTAGAACGAATAATGAGAAAAATAACGGACAAGTATGTAGGAAGGTGATATTGACTGAGGTCAAGAGGGTGGGCAGAGGGCAAAAGGGTCATAGAAACTGTCTTGGAATTTGTTTCTTTACCAGTAATGGAGGAACATTCTTGGGAGGTGCGAGGTGTGGGGAGTCAGGTGTTCCAGTAGAATTTTTTTGCAAATAACTCACCTTAGGATAATAGATAGAAGATAATTGCTAATAGAAGAATGTTTCTCTATGAAGTTCTCTTAGAAGGATGATGTTGGTTTAAAATTTCTTATGGTAAAGAATCTCTAAGAAATCTTGATTCCAGCTTGTCAGTCATAAAGGAAATCAACCTTGAATATTCATTGGAAGGA